>NC_133764.1:15632358-15933191 GCF_036562045.2 Rhinolophus sinicus | reverse complement strand
TATCTCGGGGAAGAGCATTCCAGGTAGAGAAACAGCCTGTGCAAAAGCCTTCAAACAGCTCCTGGCATGTTCAGGAAAATGCAGGAAGGCCAGTGGGGCTGCAATAGAGAGCAAGGGGAAAGGAGCAGGAGATGGGGTCAGAAATAACATGGCGTCAGCTTGGGTTGGGCCTTTCAGGCCATTCTGAGCCATCCTTAAGTGAAATGAAGAGCCAGCAAGGGTTTTAGGCAGGAAAAACAACATGGGCTTGCTCTCTGGAGAAGAATAGACTATAGGGTGTGTTTCACAAAGCTTCCTCTGGCCGCAGAGTGGATGATGGATTGACAAAACTGGAGAGAGGCTGTTCCAATAATCGCAAGCTAGAACCGAGGCTGGCCTTATAAGAAGGCATAGGTGTGCATTTTTAGGTATTTTGATTAAATTTAAATTAAGAATGCCTTGATGGTTGGTTTAAATTTTTTTGTTTAAAAAGCAAAAATAAAAAAATATCTTGAATAGGTAACCGGTGAGCCAAGGTAAGATCAAGATTTCTCAGACTAGATCTTTGGGGCTGCCAGGTGGCTCAGTTGGTTAGAGCATGAGCTCTGAACGACAGGGTTGCTGGTTTGATTCCCACATGGGCCAGTGAGCTGCGCCCTCCACAACTAGATTGAAGACAATGAGTTGCCGCTGAGCTTCCCAAGGGGTGGCCGGATGGCTCAGTTGGTTAGAGCGCGAGCTCTCAACAACAAGGTTGCTGGTTCAATTCCCACATGGGATGGTGGGCTGTGCCCCCTGCAACTAAGGTTGAAAATGGTGACTGGACTTGGAGCTGAGTAGCGCCCTCCACAACTAGATTGAAGGACAGCGACTTGGAGCTGATGGGCCCTGGAGGAAAAAAAAGATTTCTCTGACTAGATCTTTAAAATTAGGAGAGATTATCTTTGGTATTAAATGGATCAAACTTCTCGGGCATGAATTTCTGTTCTATGATTCACAAAGTTTGGAATATTTGTAAGAGAAAGACATCCCAAAACCTATTTTGAAACCACTAGACAAAAATTTTGAATGCCAGTTAAATCTTAGGTGATATGATGTAAAGGCAACGGGATTTGCCCCATTATCTTATTCTATAAAAGTTCTGTTATGATTATGCTCTTGAATGATGTTGTTGTTTGTCACAGGGCATCACACTTGCCTCGAAACAGGCTGTCAGCAATGCCAGGAAGCTGGAGTGGCCACTCCGTGAAGTTGCAGAAGGGGTTTTTGAAACTGAGGCCCCAGGAGGATATAAGTTCTATCTGCAGAACAGCAGTCCACCTCAGTCAGGTAATTACACTAATAAAAGCCCTCTGTGTAAGGGTACCTCTGATGGAAGGAGTGAGGGAACTGGATTTCTTTCTCCTGTGGAGTCTTTCTATACTGGCGTAACATGTCTTTCCCAAGCTGGTATTGTTTGTTCTTGGAGAGATTTTCTTCTCATTAGAACTTTATAGGGGATCTAGACTGGTTCTGTTCTACCGGTAATGTAGCTATTTAGGATACTTTCAGTTATAACAGAAAACTGGCTTGAGCAATAAGGAAATTTTTTAGCTCACAGGGCAGGCATTCTGTAGGTAGGAAAGCTTTCAGGGTTAGTTGATTCAGCAGCTCAGCAATGGCGTCAAGAACCCCAGTTTTCTCTCTACACTCTCTTGTCCTCACGAGTCCACTTCTAGAGGCGGTTTCCCTCATGGTTGTAGGGTGGCTGCCAGTAGAAGTGGGGGCTACATGCTCACACACTCTCTTCTGGTAAGAGAGGGAGACTGACTGCCTGTTGCACTTTGTTAAGAGCAGAGCAAAACTCCTGGAATCATCCAGCAGACTTCCTGGTCAGATTTGATTCACATGCCTGCTCCTGCACCAGTCACCAGCAAGAGAAATAGGATTATCCTCAGACCAGGTAGTCGCGCGTCCCTCCAGCTGAGGCCAGTTTCCCAAACTGTAGCGCTGACACTCAGGGAGGGAGGGAGGAGTGGAACGGAGGGGTCCACTGCACTGACGGCCACGGGGAGCAGCACAGAAGCTGCCTGATGGGTTTCGTTTACAGCAGAGGCGTCCTCCTCTTACGCGGTGTGTGTATTTAATTCCTGCAAATGCTGCTACCTGCTCGGCCAAAAGAAAAAAAAACACTGCTGAATAGCAAGGGCAGTTCTGCCTGCCGTTTCACTCTGAGCACGTGCCCCTCAGTGGACCTGAGATGGGAGGCAGGTTTCTCTTTCCTCCACCGTCTGCCTCAAGTCCCACATGCCCCTCATACTGAGTCCGATTGCTGTCTACTTGCTTTTCATCTGGAGCTCCGCAGGAGAAAGAGCGATCCGTGCCAGTGTGGGAGTTCAGACTGGCGCTGTGGGACTTACTGAGAGACGGTACTTCTGTATTTCACTAGTGATTTAAGGGATTTTTATGATGACTTTATTGATAGGTGACTGTTGATTTGTATACTAACTTTAAAGCTTAACTCCTGCCACTAATTCCACTGCACATTTTTTTCCCTTATCTTGATGTAAGATAATGGAGAGCCCCACAATCCTAAGATGCTTTGGAATGATAATACCTTGAGGCATTAACTTCTGATGGGTAATATAGTCAAGGCTATCAGTCGAGCTGGCGTCCATCCTTCCTTTGACTCACTTATATGTAGTTCCACCCACTTGTTACCATTTCTGCCCCATCCCTTCCAAGTCGCTGGAATTTGTTGATCTCTCAATGAACAGAGAAAACTCAAACCGTCTGCCAGGGAGACAGACAGACCTGTGAGAAACACCTTGCTTTGGTCATAATATTGCTAGAAACGGAAGAAAAATGTATTGGGTTTATCATAGTTACATGTAGACTTGGAACAGCTCTTCAGAAAGCCACTTTACAATATAAAAGTTTCCAATAATGTTGTGTTTTGATATAACTTTGTAACTTTTATTCTTTTGACAAAAAGTAGATTTTTTTCCTAGACAACTAAGCAAAATAAAAGAAAACAGTACCCATATATCCAGAGATAACCACTGTTAACATTATCAAGTATATCTTTCCAATCTTTTATCAAAAATATAAATATACAATTAAATATATATATATATATATATATATATATATATATATATATATATATACATTTTTTCAGATTCCATTGTCTCCCTTTGTAGGATGATAAACAGTTCTCTGTTGTTGGATATTTATGTTGTCCCTGTGTTTCATTGTTACAAGCAACACTGTGATGAGTGTCTGTGAAGAAAGCCCTTCATACATCCACAATTACTTCTTTAATTGCTGAAAATGGGATTGCTCTTTCAAAAGCAGTGTGCATTTTGTAGGCTTTTGATATATTCTGTCAAACTGTTGCCCAGAAATGGACTAATTTCCACTCGACCAGTATTATATGGTTGTGGTCTCCCCCTGCCCTATCAGTCAGCGCTGCGAACTTTGTAAATTACTTGCCAATTAGATAACAAAATATTTTATTTGCTCATTTGTGAGATTAAATTTTTTTCATGTGTTCATTGACCGTTCCAGTTCTTTCTTTTCCTTGTTTTTGGGGGGGGGAGGGGAACAGGACTTTATTGGGGAACAGTGTGTACTTTCAGGACTTTTTTCCAAGTCAAGTTGTTGTCCTTTCAGTCCTAGTTGTGGAGGGTGACGTTCAGCTTCAAGTTGTTGTCCTTTCAGTCTTAGCTGTGGAGGGCGCAGCTCAGCTCCAGGTCCAGTTGCCGTTGCTAGTTGCAGGGTTGCTAGTTGCACCATTCCTTGTGGAAGTCGAACCAGCAACCTTGTGGTTGAGAGGACGTGCGCCAACCAACTGAGCCATCCGGGAGCTCTGCCCAAGGTGCCGTGTTCAATTTTAGTTGCAGGGGGCGCTGCCCACCATCCCTTGCGGGACTCGAGGAATTGAACTGGCAACCTTGTGGTTGAGAGCCCACTGGCCCATGTGGGAATCGAACTGGCAGCCTTCGGAGTTAGGAGCACGGAGCTCTAACCGCCTGAGCCACCGGGCCGCCCCTCATGGGTTCATTCTTTAAACTTAATCCTTTAACCCATCAGGCATGTGTTTTTGTTTTTGTTTGTTTTTTTAATTTTTTATTGGGGAATATTGAGGAACAGTGTTTTTCTCCAGGGCCCATCAGCTCCAAGTTGTTGTCCTTCAATCCAGCTGTGGAGGGTGCAGTTCAGCTCCAAGTCCCGTTGCTGCTGTTCTCAATCTTTAGTTGAAGGGGGTGCAGCCTACCATCCCTTGAGGGAATTGAACCAGCAACCTTGTTGAGAGCTTGTGCTCTAACCAACTGAGCCATCCGGCCGCCCCTCCGGAAGCTCAGCGGCAGCTCGCTTTCTTCAATCTAGTTGTGGAGGGCGCAGCTCAGCGGCCCATGTGGGCATCAAATCAGCAACCCTATTGTTCAGAGCTCACGCTCCAACCAACTGAGCCATCCGGCCGCCCCAGGCATGTGTTTTGCCATTTAGTTTAAAGGTGTAACTTTTTCCCACCAAATGAGATGCCAGTTATCTTAGTGACATTTATTGAACAATGTATTCTTTCGTACTGACTTAAAATCCCTTTCTTATAAACTAAATTCTTGTAAGCCTGTTTGGGTCTTTCTATTCTATTCCATTGCACTGACCTATCTATTCCTGCTGTTTTATTACCCTACAGATCCTGTATTAAAAGTAACTCTAGCAGTGTCTGATCTTCAGAAGTCCTTGAACTACTGGTCTAATCTACTGGGAATGAAAATTTATGAAAAAGATGAAGAGAAGCAGAGGGCTTTGCTGGGCTATGCTGATAACCAGGTGAGTGATCTTGGAGAGCAATAATCTGGTACTTTGAGTTTGGCTTATAATGAGGTTAACGTGAGGGTTATTCCCATAGTTTGTGCACAGTGATTCGGTATTTATACAGATTAACAGAAAGGAGAAAATAAAAATTGCTGATAACCTTACCACTCAGATGTTACTTTTGTTTAGATTTGAGGATATATCCTTTCAGAAGTGGAATTGCTGGGTCAGAAGAGACATAGATAAGATTTAATGCTGTAATGATCACGTATTTTCATCTTTTTCTTTTTTTAACTAACCTAGCCTTTGAGCATGATTTTAGTCCTTGCATTTTGACCCAGCAGGTCTATTCCCAGTATTTTATCTTATAGACATACTCATCATACATGTTCACAAAGAATGGTGTACTAGGTTATCTGTTGCAGCATTGTTTGTAATAGCAAAATATAAGAATGTAAGTGTCCTATGGATTAGAAAAATAGTTCAATCATTTATACTTCATCCATAGAGTGGATTACTATGCAGCTATCAAAAATAATGAGGTGAATCTTTATATGCTGATATGGTAACATTAATTGAAATAAAAGAAGGCACAGGATGTGTAAATTGTGCTACCATTTGTGTAAAAAAGATATGTGCATGCCATGTGTCTAAAAGAATACACTGGAAACTGCTGACTGGTTGCCTCGGGTGAGAGGTGGAGGGCAACTTCATTTTTACTTTATTCCTCTAGCACCCTTCGAATTTCCTTTTTACCACATAACCTGTTCCAAAAAATAAACCCACTTCTTTCTTTCTTTTCAGTGTAAACTGGAACTGCAGGGCATCCAGGGCGCAGTTGATCACGCAGCAGCTTTTGGAAGAATTGCCTTTTCTTGCCCCAAGAAAGAGGTAATGTTTGGTACCAGATCCATCGTTTAAGCTCTGTGACTACCTAGTGCAACCGCTAAGAACCTTAGGCCTCCCTTCTTCATTCTGGATATGGCTTTGGTAGCAAGTTCAACAGTTGTCTCGAGAGCGGCTGACATAATGAAATCAAACAAGTGATGTCTGGGTTCTTTCTGGTTGATCTGCCATTCCTCTCGCGCTGATGAGGACCCAGCATCAGAGTGGGACACGGCCCCTCGCTCACTTTTCCCTTTTGTTTTCCTCAAGTTGCCAGACTTAGAAGACTTGATGAAAAGGCAGAACCAGAAGATTCTGACTCCTCTGGTGAGCCTGGATACGCCAGGGAAAGCAACTGTACAAGTGGTCATTCTGGCTGACCCTGTAAGTATTACTCAGGAAGGGACAGGCTGCACCACAGGTTTCTTCTATGGTGTCTTTTTGCCAAATTCCTTTTGTCTTTATTGGTGTAGGATGGACATGAAATTTGCTTTGTGGGGGATGAAGCATTTCGAGAACTTTCTAAGATGGATCCAAAGGGAAGCAAATTGTTGGATGATGTGAGTCTCATTTCTAAATTTCTACCACCATGGGCCCAAGGGGGTGGCGTTAAGTGTATATGGGGAAGGGCCAAAGCAACAGGGACCAGTTCTTACTATCAGAACCATATCCTTTTGCAGTCGAGGTGACTTTTGAGCCAGGGACTTGTGTCTTCATTGCCACCTATATGGCTCTTACCTGGGTACAGCATTGGTGCCCCGCCACTACCTCAGGCTGCCTTGGGGAGCCACTGCTGCTGTATCCATCATTATTCTGCTCAGGGAATGGAATGCCTGGATACCATCCCTTCAGCTCTTTTGGTCATTGGCTCTTCATTCTATAGCATCATTCTCTTCCTTTCTAGTGACTTATTCTCATCAGCAAACAAGCTCCAGTATCTTCCAGCTTTGAAAAACCTATTATAAAAGCCTATTATTTACCCCATATTTACCCTCCTCCAGATTTATTTTTAACAATCTGCCTACATACTGTTTCTACTTCTTACCTCACATTCACACTTCAGTCTCTCCTGCACTGGTTCCTGTCACTCAGTGAAATGCTCATTGTAACTTCATCAGTGACCTTCGTATTGCCAAATTCAGAAACTACTTTTCTATCCCCATCAAACTCAATCTTTCAGCAGCATCCAAACCACTGTTCATTGTTGTACCCCCGTTTTTAGCACATACCTGGTATGTAGTAGGCACTCAGTGAGCACTCTATGATGATTCAAGGAACGAATCAATCTATCCCATGTCTGTCATTTGATATCTCTGTGACTGACCTTAAGCAATTTACTTAGTCTCTTAACTTCATTTTTCTTACCTAAAGATTTGAGAAAATAAGATTATCTACCTGATGGGATTGTTGTGTGGTTTATAGAGCTTGCCCAACTGCTGACATAATAACATACGCTCGCTCGCTCAATTAATGGTAATTAAAGTAGGAAATGTGGAGAAAATAGAGTGTTTACAAATTTTCCCATAAAGGAAAATAGAGTCGCAGGCCACCCCTCAGTGGGCAAGTTTGCTAGACTCTTTCCTTCTTGCTCTTTTGTATCACTGGCCAGCTCCTTCCTCTTTGGAGCTCTCCTCTCCTTTGGGGTCCATGTCTCTTTGGCAGCTTCTCCTCCGTCACACACTCTGTGTGTGTCTGATCCCAAAGTGATTTTACCCACAGTTCCACTTTGGCTCTTTTATTTTCATTTCTTACATTTTCTCCTCTGAGTAGAAGTTACCTACTACTCTGGTTACCTTTACCCTGAGCTTCAACCGTCTTCCATTCTTCCTAATTTCTAGTTCCTCCATCTCCCTGAGCTCCCAACACGTATTTTTTGTTGTTACTGAGGTAAAATATACATAGAATTTAAATGTACAGAAGTTCAGTGTTCAATTTCATGAGTTTTGACAGTTACATATACTCTACAACCACTACTCAAAATATAGAGCATTTTCATCATTGCAGAAAGTTTTCTCATGCCCATTTCCATCCAGTTAGAGCCCACCCCCAACCCCACCCCCCCGAGGCAACTACTGTTCTCATTTCTGTCACATTAGTTTTGTCTGTCCTTGGACTTCATATCAATGGAATCATTCAGTAGGTATTCTTTTGTGAATGGCTTCTTTCACTCAGCATAACATTTTTGAGATTCCTCCTTGTAATTGCACACATCAGTGTTTTTTTGTTTGTTTCATTGCTGAGTGGTATTCATTTTTATGACTAGAACAATTTGCTTATCCTTTTTTCCAATGGTGGACATTTGAGTTGTTTCCATATTTTTATCTATTATAAAGGAAGACTGTTATGAACAGTCTTGTGTAAATTTTCTTGTAAACATATGTTTCATTTCTCTTGGGTAAACATCTAGGAGTGGAATTGGCTTTTACTTTAGAAGAAACTGCCAGTCATCCAAAGTGATTGAACCCTTTGACACTCCTGTCAGCCATGTCTCATATGAGAGTTCTAGCTACTCTGCACCCTTACCAACATTTGTGTTTCATTTTGTTTTGTTGTTGTAGCTATGCTAGTACATGTAAAATGGTTTTATCATTGTGGTGTTCATTTGCGTTTCCCCACAACTGATGTTAAACATCTTTTCATATGCTTATTTGCCATTTGCTTATCTTATTTTGTGAATTATATGTTCCAGGCTTTTGTTCATTTCTTTCCGTATAGATTTATTTTTATTTATTTTTATTTTTTTCATATAGATTTATTTTTAATACTTCATCATTAAAAATTCTAAATATACACAGAGAGCACAACAAATCCCTATTGACTGTCTGTCACTCATCAACTCTGTGCTATAATTTTTCATCATTCCTTCCACACCACTTTTTTTTTTTTGCTAGAGAACGTTCAAAAGCAAATCTCAGATACCCTGAATACTTAAGTATTTTACACATTTTAAGATGATTTAAAAGAAATAAAAAATTAAGGAATTTTCTTAGATATCTCCATGTAATTGACATCATCACAGTTTAAAAATCAGTACTATATCCTTAATGTCACCTAAAATCAAGTTCTTATTAAAATTTCCCTGATCCCCTAAAAATGGTTTTATACAGTTAGTTTGCCATACATATTTTTAATTAGCTTTAATGTGATTGGACTATATCAATACAGAATAATTTATATATGATTCATTGAGTTTTATGACAAAACTAGTTAGAAGATACACCTCTCGTCTCTTTCACATTTTCGCCATTCTAGTCTATTCTCTAATCACTAAATATGAATTTATTTTTACTCTGTATGTCTTTGCTCACAGTATTTTATTGTCTTGGAATGCTCCTTCTCTCACTTTGCTTATTTTTTAAGACCCATCCAAATCCATTTTTAAATATTTTTAATTACTTTTTCTTGTTGATTTGTTTGAGTTCTAGATACAAATCACTTGTTAGATATCTGCAAATGCAAGTACTTTTCCCAGTCTATGTTGTACCTATTTATTTTCTTAATAAAGTCTTTTGAAAAGGAAAAATTTTAAGTCTAGTTTGTAAACTTCCCCTTTTACATTTAGTGTTTTTGTGTGTGTTCAGATGAGTGTTATAACCAATGAAACCTCTTCATCTGGATAAACCATGAACATTTCAAATTCAGCGTGTTTACAACTTAATTTACCTCACCTCAAATCTATTCTTTTAATAATATTAAAAGTTCCCATTTATTAAGCATCTCCTATGTTTTTGACATATGAGATGTTCTTAAGTGCTTTATATATGTCTAGTCTCTAATTCTTTCCACAGTCTGCAAAGTTGATAGCATTCTGCTTTTAGATGAGGAAACTGAGGCTCAAAAAGATTAAGTCACCCAATGTTATACATTCAGTAAGTGGCAGGGCAAGGGGTTGAACAGAGGTCTTCAGGCTTCACAGCCAGGTTTTTTTTCCTCCTCTATCCTCTGCTCCCTTCCCTGAACAGCACTGTCTATCTATTATCGCAATTGGTTAAGCTAGATCCTTAGAGCCATTTTTTAAAAATCATTTAATATTCTTTTTACTTGAGAATAGTTTTAGATTTACAAACAGAGCCATTTTGGAATATTGTTTCTCCTCACCCCTAAGTTCTGTTAGCTGTTAGTTACCAACAGCTATGAGTTCTACCTCGGAAATCTCTAGTCTTCCTTCTGAAAAGGCCATCATTGTCACCTGTAATACGGCAGAGGCCGCCTTCCTCCTTCCAGTTAATCCATGCTGCCAGCATTCTCTTTCTAAAGCACAAATCCAGTCATTTAAAAAACTTTAATCTTCTGATAGCTCTCTGTTGCGTCCAAGATACATTCCGAACTCTGACAGGACATGTAACATGTCTGGCCCTTTCCTGCTCTCTGATCTTCTGTGGCCTCTCCCCCGAGTTCACCTCCATTCCAGTCCCCGTGAATTGTTTATATTAGCGAGATTTATCTTCTTGCCTGTAACTGAGGTTTTTTTCCCTCCCATCTTGTTCAACTCATCCTTCAATACTCAGAAGCTTTCTTGGGTTCTCCATATCAGAGTTTGTCGTTTCCTCCACTTTTTATGGCTCCTAAAAGAAAGAAATTGGTGCATCTGTGTGGGTTTTTTGTGTTTGTGTGTTGTATTGCATATCTTTGATTTTTAAATACTTTTTATTTTCATCAAAATCCAATAGTACTAAGATTTTATATAAACGCAGGACAACAATGTCTTGCCCTGTTACTGAGTCCCACTGCCCAGGGCAGCCACTTTCAGCTTCACGTTTCTAAATAAAAAACACATGTATTTCTGTTTCTTCATTTTTAGTTGCAGACATATTTTGACTTCCTGTTGAAGTAGATGAGTGTTTTTACCCTATTTCTCCAGCCAGTTAGTTACTCCTTTCCTTTTGGTTTGCTATCGCTTTGTCATTCTATTATAGCAAATGCCCGACACACACACACACACACACACACACACACACACACACACACACCTACCTTCATGTGAAATAGTTGTTTTCATATTTCAGCTATTTATTATGTTCCTCAAAGCCTCAGATTATATCATTACTGCCACACCCAAACCCAACTTAATACCTGGCTCATAATGAAAACTGACATTTTAAAAGATATTTCTGTACTTGGCTTTTGACTGAATACATGAATGTATTTCCTTACCATGCAGCTATTTAGCATATGCTTGATTGTGTTGGACAGGAAGTTTTGAGAGATTTAGGTTCTAAGCCTCTGCAAGCCCCTAATCTCAGCTTCATGGAATAATAAGATAAAAGGACCCTGGTGGAACCCAAACACACTGTTACTAACACGGCTTCCTCTTTAATTAGGTGGCTCAAAGCTAACCAAACGGTATCAACATCAGTGGAATGGCGTGGGAGCAGGCATACAAAAAAGGAAATCGGTCCATGCTCAATAGACAAAACGTCAGAATAGCTTTTCAATCTTGGTGTCACTATTAGACTGACTTTCATGAGCACTAAAGATTCCTGAGAGCCTACCCAGGTGCTAAGAGTGTCCGTACTTTCTGTTCCCCCAAAGACCCCACAGCCAGGTGTGCTCGGTCCTTGCTCTCTCGTCCATCAGCCACACTTCCTGGCTGCAATATCTTTATGACGTGAGAATCCAGAAGCAATTGCTCAGTACTCATCCGCATCCTCTGTCCAATTAAACATAATACATACTCTATTCTGAATGAACATTTTTCAGTTGTTAATGTCTTGATTGTCTATGCAATGCAATGAGGTACAAAGTGAACTCTGTTTTGTTTTATGGATTTAGAATAAATATATACTCTATTTCTGTTTCTATAGGCAATGGCAGCAGATAAAAGTGATGAATGGTTTGCTAAACAAAATAAACTGAAGGCTTCAGGTTAGCAGAAGACACCACGTGGAACGAGCACTTACGATTCCTGTCTAGCACCTGTGAGGCCTGATGTGTCCAATTATGATACACGCTCTCACAGCTTGGTTGTTTCCCGTACAGGCTGGGGTGGTGAAGATTTGTGTATTTTAATCTTTGAAAGCTCTGATTTATGTTAGGTATAAAATCCTATTATTATCAATCCAATTGGAGGAGAACTCTTGCTTTAATCTGCATTGTCACTGGAATGGCATGATCTGTGTGTCACTATTAGATTAGTAAGACATTATTTTGGGCCCGGGGCAGCTGTATGGAACGTTACCTTTGGTTGGGGATGGAGGGAATTTTGACAAGCACGTAGATCTTAGGAGAAAAACTGTTCAAATGAATCCTAATCAAATGCTTATAACAGGACTATTTCCAGCATCTGATGATACTGTGCTGTTCTAACACCTCACTCTAGCACGCCTTGACATTTAAACATTTTTGAAGAAATTATGTCCTCGTACCAAAAGATTTAGTTAACACCCCCACATTCCTTACTTTAAAAGTTTTCGTAGCCAGAGAAAACAGACGGAAGAATCTAATAATATGGTATGCTACCTGCCTAGCTCTGTGCTGTTTCCTTATATAATTTTTTTAAAACCTCACAAGAAGAGAACATGTTGAATTTGGAATAGATGATATCTTCAGCCTGAAAATACTTTTTTTTTTATTGTCTTCCTGTAGTTTGCTGTTTTGTTCTATAGAACAAATTTTGTAATCACTGGAAAGAGAATTATATTGGACATATTTATTATTAAATGTGTTTTGAAGATGTACTTCTAAAATCAAGCTGTTACACCAACCTGTAAGATTCCTTATTTGAAGTGGTGGCCAGATTCAGATTTTAGGAAGGAAACTGAGGAGCTTGGAAAGGACTGACTCAGGTTACCAGTTCCAGAATAATACAAGTATATAAAAAATCACTTGTAAATCATAGTCTCTCCTCTTCTCCCTTGCTGGCAGGTGGGGTATGGAAATTGCAGGGTTTCGGCTCACCTTCTTACAGGTGATTACCTTCTCAGAGAGAAAAAAATCCTTTTCCAGCTTCAAGGCACTTTTCATTCAACTTAAATTTTCAGTCTTAGGGAAGCTATCATGAGTTTCAAAGCAAACCAAATTATGTGTCCTCCAGACATTTGGTTCCCATTTTTTTCCTGTGTGTAGGGAAATTATTGTACGAATTTTGAATGACCAAATAAACCTCTGTGTCTCTTTGGACTATGATTTGTTAATTCTCAGATTTTCCATTAGATTATTAAGTAATTCTTGATGTTAATCTCTAGTAATACTGTTCTCGTGAAAAGAAACTACTTTTCCCCATGTATTAGGCTGCTGTGATGTGGCCTCCTAAGTTTGTTACAGTAAAATAAGTGGTTTATGTAAGTACTGAATGACTAAACACGTATTAGATTCCTCTTTATCTGCTTATCTTGTATTTTAACATACATACCACCAATTTTTTCTCTTAAATGTACAGCTAGCATGATAGAAGTTGGTGCAATTTACCTACCTGGGATATTTGGGCTTTATGATACCGGCCCACTTTTATTTATCTCATCACCTGTCATTTTTCCTTTGTTGCAATCTTTAATATTTTATTCATCCTAAAACCCTTTCACATACAACTTTGGCCTTTTAAAGGAATCCAAAGTTTACCTCTGCACAGTACAGCTAATAATTTTAAACCAAAAGTTATGATTACTTTCTCACCTCTGGAGAAGGTGTGATCAACTAGAAAACAAAGTTATAAGAGAAATGCTTTTGCCCAAGCTGTTGTTTTTGAACAGATGAAGCTGGAAATTTTTTCATTTTCTCCAGAGTTGTTTTTTCAGAGTAATCATTGTTTTTTTTACTTGAAGGGTCGTGGAGTCCTAGTGTATTAAGTTTAATAAGTTCAAATATCCCTTGAGTTTACATCCAGAGTTTTAGAATGGCTATGTTGCAAGCATTCTTGGTTAACCTGGAGAGTTAGTTAGTATGAAATCCATCATTGCCTGACATCGTGGTGGAATTAGCAAAGCCATGGACCTTGAGTGCTCCTTTATGTGACTTTCTGCCCCATCCTACCTATCACACAGTGCCATTGTGGTTTAGCAGAGTTTTCAGGAGGGCTCAGACTTGTCCACTGAAATGTATGGTAGGAGTTCATGGGAAGTTCCAGTGTGGTCTGAGATTTTATTACCGTTACTGGGAAATATATAGGAAATTTATGCAGGCCTAAATGATCGATAAAGAAGTGCCCTTGCCTCAGACCTCTTTGTGAGGTAATGGAGTCAATGGTTCAAAAATCAATAAATATAAAGGTATACATTGAAAGTCAATCCCACTGCCCTCTTCCTCTTACTTATTAAGCATCAAAATATATACTTCTCCCTTTCCCCCACAAAATTCAGCAGGCTGTGTATGCTACACCTTGCTTTAAAAAAAAATGTATCCTACAATTGTGCTACATTTTTACTTTATCAGGTTTTACAGTGACTTACAGAAGGGTATGGCTATATCTACAGCTCTTAAATTGACACAATTTAGAGCAAAATATTCCATTATTTTTACTATTCATATTTAATGTGAAGCACGGTTTTAAAAGCATCAAAATGTGTTCATAATATCCTCTAACATTTGTACTGTGTGGTTCTTGCCAATGTTTACTGTTACAAGGAATCATTCTTTAATCGCTGTGGTGTCCTGGGTATAGACTTCATTCGTAGGTAATATACTTAGTCTATAGCAACTTCCTGCAAATATGTGAACAGAATATCTTGATACCTGGTGAGATTTGGTTTCCTTTGACTTTCCTCTGAAGTATGTATAATTGTTGCTTCTGTTGTTTAATGGTTCGTCATGAACTGAAGCCAACCTGTCATGATCTATGAAAATAATTTTTAATTGAAGTATTGGAAAATTCTACACCGTAGCAGACCTTTTGCTCTGAAATGTCTCTAATAATATCATTTACGACTCCATAGCCCAGTGCATCATTTTGCATTGATGCCTCCATTATAATCACTAAGAAGCAGAAGCTGAGCTCGGGCAGTTTGGCCCTTGCATGGGTCAAGAGGAGGGTTGTGCCTCTAAAACAAATCTCATGTACATACATGTCTATATTGTCCCACAAACATCCCCAAGCAGAAACCAGGATTAGCTACGAATAGTCCCAAGAAAATTTTGGTTGCTAGGCCTTAGATGAGTCTTTCAGAGGCTGGAATTTTCAAATCATCTGTTCCAGTGTTTCTCAACTGCTGTGTTGTGATATATCTGTTACTTCACTAAAAGTCTGACTTCCCTCAAGACATTAACTTCATCAGGCCTGTGTTGAGTAGAGGCTTTTAGTAGTAGGACCTGACTTTAGCTTTTTGGAAGACAATGCCCTTTTCTCCTTTATAATATTGGGTTAGTAGTGAATGGACAGCCCCTGAACAGATAGGGGCCTCAGCCTCCTCTCCTTCCCCCCATCTCCCCAGAAGCTGAGCCTCTCTCACTGACCTCAAACCTTGGACATTTTCATAGGATGATTCTTCCTCTCCCCCACCCCCATTCCTGCCAAATATCTCCATATAATCTGGGAATAGGAAGGCTAGGAACTCTTTACTTAGAATCATACTAAAAGCCTGTTTTGATGGAATTTTCCCTAGAGGGGAGATGCTTTTTATACTTTTTGGACAGCTCCCCAGGACTCTCTTACTCTTGAGTTTATTGCTTTACCAACAGCACTCACTCTCATGCAGTTTAAGTGATTTATTGATGTCTCAGCGGGACATTTCAGCCCGCAAGTTCTCTTAAGAAGCCCTTTTCCCTACCAGAGGATCCGTGCTACTTCATTCTGTTCGGCACTTGGTCCCCTTAACCAGCGTCGTTTTTCTTCAGTTCTTCCACTTTAGCAATATAGTTCCTCATGGCGTCCATCTTTGACATCCCTTTGTTCTCGTTCCATGCATCCCACTTGGCCTTGGCTTTCACATCTGTGGCAGGCGGGACAGGGATGTTGCAGTCGCCCTGGGTGGCCTGTTTGTAGAAGCTGTACACCGACAGTTTCTCCTGATCACTCACAGGTCCCTTCAACTGCTTGATAGCGGCGCAGGCCATCTCAAACTCCACTTGGCACATTGAGGGAGCTGAGGCTGGGCCCCTCGGTCTTTTCTAGGTGTTTATCTGGTGCTAAAAGCTGGAGAGTTACAAACACTTCAGGCTGAAGAATTGTCTGGGAAGCAGGGAAAGGGAGGAGATAGGGTAATGTGTGGGAAGAACCCAGAATATTTGTGTGTTCTCAGTGAGAAATCAAATGTGCGTTTTTATAAAGTAGTACACATTGCAGACTGGGGCCTATTGGGTTGGATGGATCTCCCCCACAGTTCTGGTTCGCACAGTGCCTTTTCTGGGGAGGACGACAATCCATTAACATTTCGAAAGAGTCTATGATGCCAGAAAATTAAGGAGCTGCTGCTGTCATCTGAAAGAGGAGCTCTGGGGGCGACTGGAGGCTGTTGGGCTAGGCGGTTTGTGGGTGTGAGTCCGGGAGAGGAAGCCTGTCAGAGAGTGGCGCGTCTGTGCTGGTTAGTGGGCAGCCCGGGGAGGGTCATTCCGCGTGGGTGAACTCTGTGCGGGGCAATCGAGAATGCGAAGCCAGGGACGGAGCTAATGGGTAGGACCCACTGAGATCAGGAAGCAGGGCTGGGCAGGGGACGAGACAGATGGGTGGCTCAGCGGCGACTGGAAGTGGAAGGGGCCGGGCCGGGGGAGAGGTAGGAGCGCCGCCCACGGAGGGAGGGCGGAGTGGGTACCGGCCGGTTGGCGGGTTGGAGGTCTAGGGCCGGTAGGGGGCGCTGTGGGCTTGGCTGCCTCCACACTGAGGGCTCGTTGGTGAGGAGCGCGCGTGCGCGCGGAGCCGAGCGGGGTCTACCGCGGATTGCGCTAAACTGAAGCTGAGCAGGGACTGTGGGCAGGGACTAAGGCCCAACCTATTGTCCCCCCGCCCCCGGCACCGCCCATTGTGCCGTGGCGCCTGCGCAGCACTCGCCACCTTGAGGGGGAGGGGCGGCTCGCGCCGCCGCCAGCGACGCCGCCATGGACTTAGGTGGGTGTCTCAGCTCCCCTTCCCCTGCCCGGGCTGAGCTGCTTCCCGCAACGGGCAGGAGGGCGGTTCTGAGCGGGCCCGGGCTAAGGGAGGTCCTCGGGGATCGGGGAGGGGGTTTGGAGGTCGGGGGTGTCCTCGGAGACTGGCGCGTCTGTGCTGGTTAGTGGAGGGGCTTTAGCGCCGGCCCCACCACTCCTTGGCTGGTCTCTTGCCCCCTCAGGCCACTTTCCAAGTGAAGGGCCAAGCGGAGGTGAAGTTAGAGTTCCTGAAAGTGGAGAGGGTTCGTACACGTGCTTTGGAAAATGCCGGGCCGGGAGGACGCCCAGGGGAATCCCGGATGCCCTGACAGTCTCTTTTATTGAACGTCTAGTAAGTTCCAGAGCAAGTGTTTTACGCTCACGAGTTCCTCATCGATAAAACGGGGACGATAATGTATCCACCTCAGAGTTTTAGGGAGTTTTCATTGAGGCCACGTGTGTACAGCGTCCGTTATAGCCCCATGCGCGTAGCTGGCGTTCATTAGCCTAGCAGTTGTGGGCAGGGGTTGCAGCAGCCGAGAGCGCACGTGCACCTTGATTCAGAATCCTCGGAGGCAAAGTTTGGGAGAAGGGAGGGAGGAGCTGGCATAAATCAGTGGCTCCTTGCCCAGCCTCTCACGCTTCTGGACATGCTCCTAAAGGATTGAGACCAGGAGACTGCTCTGGGAGAGCTGGGTGAGGCACCCCAAGCTGTGCCAGTAAGACTAGGCTGTGAAGACGAGTTGCGGTCTCTGTCCCCAGCCAGCTCTTACCTGGTGGAATGGTAGAGTTGGAAGAGTTTGGAGCCCTACAGCTGTAGTGATTTATTTCTGTCCTGGTGGAACTGCTCTGTAGTTGCAACATCCTAAGCAAATTGTTTCTGAGTCTCAATGTTCCCACCTCTAAAACAGGAATACTACAGTTCTCAAAAGGTTGATTTGAAGATTAGAAGAGACCTTACATGCGTACCACCTAGTGCTATGCCCGGCACAGAGTAAACACTTGATAAATATAAAGGAGTGGGCACTCACAAGCACCAGTTAATCAGTAGTGATAAAATACTTGGGAGTTGTCCAGCTATTAACTGCTCCTGGGACGTACTCTTTTAAGTAGCACGTGTGCGTCCTTCCTGCCTCTGGAAGGTAGATGTTGGGGGCCAAACATCTCCGGTGAGCTGATACTGCAATAAAATTCAGTTTACAGAGTCAAAGGGAACATATTTTGGCGCTCTGGAGAGCAGCCTGAGCCAGAACGAAATTCTAGAACTTCCAGAGAGACCCCTTAGCCACCTGACCCTCCCTGGGAGTGGGCCTCTGCCACGGGGAGCCAAGATGAATTGCCTTCACCACTGGGCTGCATAGGATTGCTGATCCTGTGGCCTTTTGCTGCTCCCATAAATGATCGAAGGAGCAGGATATGCTTTAGTCTGCTGGAATCAGGGGTGTATTGGCTCCCCGCCGGGGGAGATGGGTTCTTGGGGGCCTGAGGGACTGAGGAAGGGGGGGCATCTCTGGTCCCTGGGAAAGGGGAAAGCAGTCAGGATTATTGAACAGTGAGCGGTGTTTGTACTCTGATTTAGTTTCTGGGGCAAAGGAAACACCTGAGAAAGAGCTATGTCTTTTTCCTGTTTCTGAGCTGGGGAGGCAAAAAATAACGTCAAGATTCTGGTCTTGCGGACAATGTGAAGGTTTGGGGAAACAAACATTGACGGAGCACTTCATCAGGCTCTTTGTAACCTGATTATTGGGGCTCTCTTATTTAACCTTCAGCATCTCAGGGAGATGGGATCAGGAGCTAAAGCACCATCCCGCTACCAAAGGCTTGACTACTGTACATCATTTGGTTCTCACAGTCATTATATGAAGTCTGTATTATCCCCACATGTGCAGAAGGGGGTGCTCAGAGAAGTCATCTGTCCCAGCTCACACACAGCTTTTAAATGGCTGAGCTAGGATTTAAACCATGTCTGATTAAAAATCCCAAGATGCCTTCCTTGATAAGTCCATGTCAGCTCATGGCTCACTGAAGGAAGGCCTTTCTTAATGTAAGTGCAGTATTTTTTGTATCTGTCCCTTGGTTTCTACCAGAGAACCAGCCCCATGAGTAGCCTGTGCTCCTTGATTGAAGGAGCTTTGTGGTGAATCATTTCCTGAAAGGCAGAACGACCGAAACCTGTTTGCAGGACAAGGCTATGAGAGAAAGCAGGCTGTGAAACAAAAAAAAAAAAAAAGGAGAGAAAGCAGGGAAGGTAGGGCTTGTCTGATTGGCTCTGTTCCCACAGCCCTCGGGCTATGCGCCTTTTAGTTTGTATCATCACTTAGAAGCTCGGTTGTCAGGTCCTGCAATACATACCTGCAATACATACTTGGCGGCCCCTGTAGTTTGACACTATCCTTGTGCTATCTCAACCCTTTCTCCCTGAATCCTCTGTTGGCCCATCCTTTGCTGGAAGGCCTAGCCTCAGTAATCCAGCTTTTCCTGTTCAAATGCTTTTCCTGCAGGATCCATTCACTTCCTTGGTTCCAGTGATCCCCTCTGGGTCACACTTCAAGGCTGATCTTCCTCCTGAGTTTCAACCCTGCATTTCCATTGCTGGAGGGCAGCTCTAAATGTTCTACCTCAAACTCCAAATAACCAAAACTGAACTGTGTTCCCTCTAAACCTGTCCTGATTCTCCCGTGTTCCCAATTTTCAATGGTACCTGTTGTCTTCTCAGTTCCAAACTAGAGAGCTTGGGAGTCCTTTATTCCTCAGGTAAGTCCTTTTGATGCCAGCTCTGCAGCGGCTCTTAGAACCATTCCTTCTTCCTCCTCGCCCATTGATCCTATTTAGAACCCTAATCTCTAACCCTGATCGTGACAGCCAGCCTACTGACTGTTCTCCTTCTAACCTCTGCTTACTATTTGGAAAATTTCACCACACTCCATCTTATTCAGCTTCTCTCCGTGCAGGACCCTTGAATATCTGTGAAGAAATGGCTATTTTGCACGGAGGCTTTTTGCTGGCCGAGCAGCTGTTCCGCCCTAAAGCATTGGCAGAAGTGACCAAGTCTGACTGGGAGCACGTGGGGCGGCCCATTGTGGAGGCCTTGAGGGAGATCTCCTCCACCACAGCGTGCTCCCAGCCCTTTGCCTGGAAGAAGAAAGCTCTGGTTATCATCTGGGCCAAGGTCCTTCAACCTTCTCCCATCGCCCCTTCTGACACTGAAACTCGGTGGCAGGAAGATGTGTTCTTTTCAGTAGGCAACATGATCCCGACCATCAATCACACGGTCCTTTTTGAACTGCTCAAGTCCCTGGAAGCTTCTGGACTCTTTATCCAGCTCCTGATGGCCCTGCCTACCACCATCTGCCGTGCAGAACTAGAGCATTTTTTGGAGCACATGGCTGTTGACACTTCTTCAAAGGATGTGGCCTTCTTCCTGGAGGTCTGGTGGGAAATGATGAAGCACAAGGGTAATCAGCAGGACCCCCTGCTCTCCCAGTTTAGGACAATGGCCCATAAGTACTTGTCCTCTTCAGATGAGTTCTCCCACCCTCCAAAGAGGTTCAAGTCAGACCCAGATGTGTGTCCTACCATGCCCCTGTTAGCCATGCTGCTCACTGGGCTGAAGCAAATCCAAAACAGAATCCTGTGCCCCGGGATGAAGTGCTGTGCACTAGCCAACTTGGCTGACATGCTCACCGTGTTTGCACTGATGGAGGACGACCCTCAGGAAGTATCTGCGACTGTGTATCTAGACAAACTGGCCACAGTGGTCTCCGTGTGGAATTCGGACACCCAGAATCCGTATCACCAACAGGCACTGGCAGAGAAGGTAAAGGAGGCAGAACGGGACGTCAGCCTGAGCTCAGTGGCCAAACTCCCGAACGAGACGATTTTCGTTGGGTTTGAGTTCATGCGCAGCCTGCTGCGGGAGTGGGGGGCGGAGCTGCAGGCCATGCTCAACAGCAGCCAGGGGACGAATTATGACAGCTACCGGCTGTGTGACAGTTTGACTTCCTTCAGCCAGAACTTGAAGCTCTACCTGGATACTGCCAGCTTGCCCAAGGAGGAGAAGCAGGTGGTCTGTGAGCTGGCAGATTGTGTTGGGGACTTCCTGAGGAAAACGAACAAGGTGCTGAACAAGGGCTTGGAGAAGGACCTCACCGCCTCGATCGCCATGGCCATCATTGAGCAGAAGATGGACCGGCATATGGAAATGTGCTACATTTTTGCTTCTGAGAAGAAGTGGGCCTTCTCGGACGAGTGGCTAGGCTGCTTGGTTCATAACCAGGCTCTCTTCCAAGACCCAGACTTGGTGTTAAAGCTGCTGGAAACAGTGGTGGAAGTCAGCACGACAGACAGAGCCATTCCCAAATCGCAGATCAAACAAGTGATCGACTTGATCCTGGAATGTTATGCGGACCTCTCACTGCCAGATAAAAATAAAGTCCTTTCAGGTGTCCTGCTTTCCTGGGGGCGAAAGGGCCTCTCTGAGAAGTTGTTGGCTTACTTGGAGGGGTTTCAGGAAGACCTCAACACGACTTTTAACCAGCTTGCACAGAGTGCCTCTGAACAGGGCCTGGCTAAAGCTGTGTCTTCTGTGGCCCGCCTGGTAATACTGCACCCAGAGATCACAGTGAAGAAAACGTGCAGCATGGCAGTGGTCAATCTCGGCACCCACAAGTTCCTGGCTCAGATCCTCACCGCCTTCCCTGCCCTTAGATTCTTGGAGGAGCAGGGTCCCAATCCATCCACCACTTTCGTGGTGTCATGCCTCAAAGAAACTGTCTGGACAAAGTTCTCTACACCCAGGGAAGAAAAGCAGTTTTTGGAGCTCTTGAGCTGCCTGATGTGTCCCGTGAAGCCTCAGGGGATTCCGGTCGCTGCTCTTCTTGAGCCAGATGAGGTGCTACAGGAGTTTGTCCTGCCTTTCTTGATGCTGGATGTGGAAGAGGTGGACCTCAGTCTGAAGATCTTCATCCAGACTCTTGAAGCAAATGCCTTCTTAGAGGGATACTGGCTCCAGACCTGTGCTCCGTTCCCCCTCATCTTCAGCTTGTGCCAGCTCCTGGATTGCTTCAGCAGATACTGGCAGCTCCCTAAGGAGAAGCGGTGCCTCTCTTTAGATGGGAAGGATCTAGTGATCCAGATCCTGGAGCTCCTCTGTGAGATTGTATTAGCTAACGCCGAGACCTTTTCCCCAGACACGTGGATCAAGTCCTTGTCCTGGCTCCACCGGAAGTTGGAGCAGCTAGACTGGACTGTGCGCCTGAGACTGAAGAACTTCTTTGAGGGCCACTTCAAGTGTGAAGTGCCAGCCACACTTTTTGAGATCTGTAAACTTTCTGAGGATGAGTGGACCTCCCAGACCCACCCTGGGTATGGGCCGGGCACAGGGCTTCTTGCCTGGATGGAATGCTGCTACATTTCCAGCAGCATCTCTGAGCAGATGCTCTCCCTCTTGGTGGTGGATGTGAGCAACCCTGAGGAGGTCAGGTTGTTTAGCAAGGGCTTTCTGGTGGCCCTGGTGCAAGTCATGCCTTGGTGCAGCAGCCGGGAGTGGCAGTACCTTTACCAGTTGACCAGGAGACTGTTGGAGAAGCAACTCTTGCATGTCCCTTATAGCCTGGAATATATTCAGTTTGTTCCTCTGCTCAACTTAAAGCCTTTGGCCCAGGACCTCCAACTCTCAGTACTCCTCCTGAGAGCTTTCCAGTTTCTCTGCAGCCAGAGTTGTCGTAATTGGCTTCCTATGGAAGGCTGGAGCCATGTGGTCAAACTCCTCTGTAGCAGTCTGACCAACCTCCTGGACTCAGTCAGGCTGATACAGTCAGTTGGCCCTTGGGCCCAAGGTCAGGAACAGGACCTGACCCAGGAAGCCCTATTTTTTTACACCCAGGTATTCTGTCACGTTCTGCACATCATGGCCATGCTCCACCAAGAGGTGTGTGAACCACTATATGTTTTGGCCTTGGAAATCCTTACCTGCTACGAAACCCTGAGCAAGACCAGCAACCCTTCTGTTAGTGCCTTGCTCCAGAAAGTAAATGAGCAGCGCTTCTTAAAGTCCATCGCCAAGAACATTAGCCCTGAGGAGTGGCGCCAAACCCTGCTGCAGAAGATCAGCAACTTCTGACCTTTGTAGATCAGAAAACAGCTGGGCCTCTCCTGGATGGGGGCTCTAGGGGCTAGAGTTGAAAACACAACCTTTTCACTTATGTGAACTTGTACACAAGCTAAAAGTGTGGCAATAACAATGTAAAGAAAATAGTTCCTTAGGTATTTGTAACCTACAACCTGTAAGAAAATTTTCTTTTGAGTTTCATCTTGTCTCGAGTCTTTCTCATCAATAGTCTATGCTTAGATATGCTGAAATTGGGCTCAGCGAGGGTCTTACAGATCAAGTCTGACTGGGAGCACGTGGGGCGGCCCATTGTGGAGGCCTTGAGGGAGATCTCCTCTACCACAGCGTGCTCCCAGCCCTTTGCCTGGAAGAAGAAAGCTCTGGTTATCACCTGGGCCAAGGTCCTTCAGCCTTCTCCCGTCGTCCCTTCTGACACTGAAACTCGGTGGCAGGAAGATGTGTTCTTTTCAGAAGGCAACGTGAGCCTACCATCAATCACACGGTCCTTTTTGAACTGCTCAGGTCAAAAGGACTTAAGGAACAAGGGAGAAACATTCATAACTGGGCTTCTTCACCCTAAAATTTGGTTAAGTCCAAAGGTGAAACCACCCAGATGGAAAAATAAGGTATGTGTGTTCTTTTGCACTGAAACTCTCTTCAAGAGTCATTTCGTGGTCTCTTGGAAAGGGCAGCTATTAGGAAAAGAATTCTATTCTGCCACCAATTGGCCATGTGATTTGTGTGCCCAAAAGCCCTGCACCACTGTAAAAGGAGAGGTTGGACCAAGCAAATTTAGTGTTGGGAGTAGATTAATGACCCCAAGAAAAATGGGTGGCTTCTGAATTGAGGACTTCCATACAGCCTTATCTCTATCCATTCAATGGACCCAGAAGGGGCTGTACTAATACTAGGTCTGGTAAACACAGCAGAGATGTGTTTAAAGGATGAGTGTAATTATCTTCTGCCTGAAGTAGATCATGGTTTTAAAGGATGGGAGCCGGGAATGCTGTCTGCAGAAGCATAGAAATGTGAATTTAAGGTGTCCAGGCCATATTACAGAACTATGAGAACTGGTTGGTGAGGTACTTAATTTGGAAGGCAAGGAAGTGGAAAAGGATATACTCCATCACCACCTTCATATCCATGCCCTCACTCAAAATGGGGCATTATTCTGGTTCCCTCCCCAACCTAAAGTGGCCTGGCCCTGTAGCCCGCAGTTGGGTTTCACTCTCCCACCTCCTAACTGGGATTCACTTAGGAAAAGAAGAAAGGGCCAAAAGTTACATGACCACTGTGCTCGAACACTAGGACCCTGCAGTGTATTCTGGGAACCATGAGTCACAGAAACGTTAAAGTATGGGGTAGGCCCTCTTGGTGGCTGAGAGGCTCCCCCCAACACCCCACCTCTGCCAGTTACATGGATGTGAACATACACGAGAAACTAGCACTCAGCAGCCAGTCAAATCAGGTTACGGAATGGGTCTTAACAGGAAGTCGATATTAATGTATTTCACAAGTGAGAGTAGGGAAATATTAGTGCAATTTAATCACCACAGGGGTGATTTATAAAGATATATACTGATGGTAAAACAGTAAAAAAAATTACAGCATTTTGCATTTTTTCAATGGCACCCATTAAAGACAAATAGTCAAAATTTGAGACGCTGTTACATATTCAGTACTTTAAAAGTTCATGGACAACAGTGAATTAAAAGGCACTTTTAAAAATCTAGTTTTCCACTACCAATTAAAAAACAACTTCATGGTAGCACAGTTTCTAAGACCCATCGTAGTTGACAAGGAATGATTAGTGTTGGCACCACAGGATCCCATTTGCAAATGGTAGGGAAGGAGTCGGTCCACAGGACAGAGTTTGGCCAGGGCTGCCTTACCCTCTTGCTCTCTAGCCTTCTGTGGCTCAGTGGTGGTACACTCACATAGGTACAGACTTCGGACCACAAGCTCTGGCTCACTAGGAGGCAGTCTAGATGAGACTTCTCATGGTTTGGAATATACAAATCCATTTCCACTTCATGTGAAAAGGACCGTGTCAAAGAGTGGGGTAACCCAATAAATAGCTTGGTAGCCACCATTTTACTTTACCCCTATCGTTCTTCATAAGAGCATCCTGTGCATATGGATATGGGGAAAGTTGGGCTTGAGGGAACATCCTAGAAAGGGGATAGTATTTGAACAAGCTCACAAGTGTGACGCTGGTCTTACCAGGTCAGCCTGCAAAGGTGCTGACCTATCGGCCTCCCTAACTACTCAAGTGCGTCAGGTTCCCATCCCTGCCTCCTGCCCCTCCCCCCCACCATCAATGAGACTTCTGATTAGAAATCAGTAGACAGGAGAATTCAATGTTGGCACCTGGATGAAAGGGTGAGGCAAAAAACCAATGGGTTATCTAGTAAACAATAGAAAACTACTTACCCACACGATTTTCCCAGGCCAACATCAGAAATTATTTTAAGAACTATGTCGTCACTTGCCTCTGCTGGCCCAGTATGTGTGGATACTGCCCTGAGTGGTTGGAAAGGTGGGTAGCCACCAATATTAGGGCCAGGTGAGCACCCAGACACTTAATATCCTGGTCCCCCGAGCTCTGCAGCCCAAGCTTCTTCCTCCCAGAGCCCTTAAGACCCAAGGAAAGATCCTTGGGTTTGCATTTGAAACCACCTTGCTGCCCATGGAGGTCTGACAGGATCCAATAGTTGTTACTAAGAAAAAAGTGCTTTTGCAAAGGTTAAAAGAGGGAGGTAATAGGAATATTCTTTAGAGAAACTCAAACCCATCTGCTTATCAATACCCAAAAGGCTGAGGCCACCCAACGCACTATTTGGTCCATGGAATACTGAGTGGAGGAGGCGCCCTCACTGTCTGACTCCTGGGAGCGATTATCCATCCTTTCCAGCTGGGGGAGTGTCAAAGAGCCGGGCTGCCTTCTTGCACAGCAGAGAGAACCAGTAGATCTGGGGAGCGATGAGGACGGCATTGGCCATGTTGCAGTGTAAAGGGATCCTGAACGGCACTTGGAACAGGCTTAGTCTCTGGTGGTGGCCGTAGGACCAGTACATGAAGGGGAAGAGGAGGATCCGACAGGAAAGGAAGGTTGTCAGCGTGAGGATTCCGTTCACCTTGTAGAGAAGGGTGTGCTGCCGCTTCAGCTGCAAAAGAAGAGGGAAGGGTCACCAAGAGGTTGGACCTTCGGGCAATGACTAGCCCAAGTCCCACAGCAGTCAAGGCCGCGCTTGGAGGTGATTGAGCACTGCCGTATTTATATATGCATATAGCCTCGTAAGTTTTCCAGTAGTGATGTCGCATTTGACCTAAGCCACCCAGCTGACAGGAGCACAGGAACAGTGGATGAGAGAAAATCTGTGGCCAGGGAAAATATATACAAAGAACTGTATCAAATGTGAATCAAACATACAATTTCATCCCCTTTGGCTCAGAAGACCGACCGACTTTTAAAGTCTGTTCAAGGGTCTCCAATCCCCCTTTTCCTGGCACTATGGGATTTCTCCAGACCCCACAACCTACCAAGGAAAAGCAGAGTCCATGCCCTCTGCACTATTTCTGCCATTTCATTCATACATGCCTGAATCAGCACTCTGCCCAGTGACACAAATGGAGTACTCAGTTCTGCCGTGAAGATGCAGCCAACAAAGAAGTCCCCCAGCTCTCCCCTAAGCCTCTGCAGAGGAAAAGAGGAAAAGGGGGAATAAGACACGGAGGTTAAGGAACCACTGAAGGGAAAAGCTAACTAGGGCTGTTGAAAAGGGTAACCACGAGAGACCAGGAAGGGAAAGGGAAATGCTAAGTGGGCAAGTGGAGACCCAGTTAACACTCTGCTGCTTCCGCGCAATGGCACTTTGATGGTCGAATATCTAGGGTTCAGAAGCAACTTCAGATCGGCTGGTTGCATCACACACTAAGCTTTGAATTTCAATGTCAGCCAGAAGGAACTCTGCAGCCTACTTTTGGGTATCTAACTTAGTCATGCCAAGGGCACTTAGCCAATTCAGTTCAACAAAATACGTGCCAGGCCCTGTGCTAGATGTTAGGGAGACTTAAAGAATGTAATGCATTCTACTGTTCCTTTCATCTTTGCTAGGAAGCATCATAGCATAGAATACCAGCTCTTGTCACCTAGTGCCACTGCGTGAGATTCATAAACTCTTAAAGCCCCCGTCTCTTCATCTATGGTTTAGGGTGAACAATTTCTAATTAGTATTTTTAATCATTTCCAATTATTAGGAGCTATGATCTTTTAAATCAAGCACCTGTCACCTGGTAGGCACTCAGAAATCACTAGTTTCCTTTCTGCATCCCCATCTCTCTTCCTTGTTGGGTAGGGTTTTTATGGGGGAAAATGGATCTAGGGAGAAATTAAGAGACTATTTACTTTGAGAGTCTGTATTTTTGTGACATCAAAATAACGCATACAGTACTCTCTGGCACTGTTTGACTAAGCTCATTTTTTTCAAAATAATTTGTTTTGTATTGTACTTTGTTTTTATATGAATTAAAGACAGAACCTTTGGCAAAGGCTAGGGGATCACAAAGGGCTGGGGGATAGCTGGCGAGGAGGATCACAAA
This sequence comes from Rhinolophus sinicus, assembly GCF_036562045.2. Lineage (NCBI taxonomy): Eukaryota > Metazoa > Chordata > Mammalia > Chiroptera > Rhinolophidae > Rhinolophus > Rhinolophus sinicus. Next base: position 15,905,824 of record NC_133764.1, on the reverse strand, counting down.
CATTTCAGATTTAATTTTTCTACATAATTTTCCTGGGGGATTTAACTGAGGAAGCATCTGGCACAAGGAAAGTCAGTGCGGTAGGAAAGAAGGAAAAGGGGGCAATCCTGACTCCTAAGTAATGGTCAGGACAGCCAGTTCAACAGGAGAAACGAGTGACTAAGGCTGCTGGTGGCTGTGTCCTGGGAAGCCATACCTGCGTAACTGGCACAAGGACCAACAGAATGACCACATGGTGTGTGATCATGAGGCGGTTTTTACTTAGGAAGTTTCGAAAAATGGTGAGGGTGTGTCTGCGGTCCTGTTCTCTGGTTCGGTACCATTCACAGAGGTACATGGCGTAGGTGTCATAGACCATGTACGGAATCAAAAACCAGACATATTCTCGAGCAAGCCAGTGTCTGAAAGAAAGCATATGAGTGGTCCATGAAGCAATTATGGGCATCGATGACAAAGGCTCCAAGCCAGCCTCTTCTCAAACACATTCCCTTCAGCTTTGCATTAATCAGCTGTTTTGACTCCAAGATGCTGAAATTGACGAACAAGGAGAGTGAACAACTTTCTAAAGCACCGAGCAAAGTCACGAGTGTCAAAAGGCAGAAAGCAGGAATGCACTCAGCAGCATGTGTTTTAAGTGACTGGCTGTCCCTATTTGACTGATTTAGCTACTCGCTTATAATGGATTTTCTGGCGTTTCGTGACATAAGCTGACTTTGATATAGATATCTACCGGTGATTCAACAGCCCCACCAAGAAACTGGTTTGGAAGGTGTCCCGAATCCCAATCCAATATTTCCAGTTTAACTCCACTCATTGCTTAAGAGCTGGGAGTTTCCTCTTGTATCTGCTTGTAACCCCACTCTGGGGAGTTTCTGGCAAGTAACCCTGGCCTTTTTCTTTACAGTTCTATGGTGAATCCCAGTTCCACTCATTAAGAAAAATATGTCTGGAAATGAGCCCAGAGCTCAAGGGCTACCTTAGCAGCAGCCAGATACCAGAAGAGAAGCTGGGACAAAAGAGTATTCCGATTTCTTGCCTGAAAGAGTTGAATCAATATTTGCTGAATCGAAATGATAGTTTATTACTGTCTGAGAGCAGATTAGAAGGAAAGTCTCTGTAATTTCTACAATTTTGTTCCCAAATGATAAATCATAATTCTACAGAAAATTAATGTGGGAAAAAGAAAAAAGCAAACACCTAAATTGAAATCATATACTATGCTGGGAAGGATTAGATTCACTAAATCAGCCAAGTTTTATTGAGCACCCATGTGTTAGGAGAAGAAACAATTTAGTTTTAAGGTTCTCAAACTAGGGAACATTAATCACCTGCAATGCTTGTTAAGGGCTCCACCCCGACCCTGCCTACAGCCCTCAAATCTGTATTCGTAACTTTGTCTCTGGTGAGTTCCTAGGAAGCCAGTCTGTGAACCGCAACATTGGGAATATACACTACAGAGGGTGCCATTCAAGTTTCTGTTCCTGAGTGATTCCACACTTACCACAGCATAACTTCAAGAATGAATAAACAATGAAATAGGCAAACAAGTAAGGAATGGGAAGTATAACATACATGCCAGTGAATTAATTAGACAAGTTCCATTTAGGCAAAAAGATACAATATTTATTCTACTGCCCATCTATGGTCTCCATTGCTTTCTTGAAGCAATTCCAAGTCAAATAACTATGAAGAGCTACGAAAAGCTGAGCTAGAATATAACTGGCCTCATCCCTTGAGTAGAGCCTAAGTAAGGTCTTAATATTTTGCACACAGTACTAATTCAGTAAGATCTGAAATTGTGGCTGTTTGGTAGAATTCTCTGAAGATTTATTAGCAAGAGATTTGGATTATAATCTTAACTACCACTAGTCTGAAACAGCATATATATATATATATATATATATATATGAATGATAATAATCGTCTTACTTCCTTGACAGTTATTATGAAGATTAAAAAACAAAGTGTGGAAGCCCTTTTAAATGTAAAAAGTACTATCCAAATACAAGTGCTTAAATTGAGACAATTGCCTAGAGCTGTGACTCAGCCCTTCTAGGGATGTGGACCTCTTTAAGAATTATGAAATCCTTGCCCTACACCAACATTCTGCATATAATTTGGGGGATGTATAGATACCCCCTCCTATCTATAGATAGTCTACACGATAGTCTAAATGAAAAGGCATAGAGTAGAACAATATTTGGGTGTATAGTACATGAATCCTAAAAGGCCTTTTTTTTTTTTTTTAGACGATCTAGGTGCTGAGAGAGCATCCCTGTGCATCCATGTACAGGTGGAGGGCACAGAAATGTGTCTCCATTTTGCAAGCAGAGAATCTAAGGCATAAAGATACACAAAGGAAGGACTTGAAAACCAAACGCAAGTTTGCTACCATGCTCAAGCGACTAAAACACACCGCTTCTGAAGAGAAAACACACAATAGTGGTGCTATAGAACTGAAAGCTAATAGTGTGTAAATGTCTTTTTCTGAAATGTGTAGTGGTCACCTTGCTGCGTGCGCTCCTGTCAGCCCAAGATACAGCTGTGGAGGCATCATTGCTCTCAATCTTCGCACCAGAGGCTGGTTTCAAGGTCAATCTGACAAACTTGTTCGGAGCCGCGAGGGGGTTCACCTCGTGATCACAAAATGCTCAATTAATATGAAAGCTGAACCCGACCAAATGCTATTAGCCTTTGATGCACGTGATCCAAGTCCTTTGACCTGCCTTCTGGCAGCATCTACAATTCATCACCAAGAACTGGTTCTGTCTAAAAAGAGGCGTTAAAAAGAAAAGCACAAAAATCATGATGGCAGGCTTAATCCCAAGTAAGATCCAGGCACTCAGTGTGAGCCAGATGCCCCACTCAGGCCCCCTCCCATTCCAGTCTCAACAGGTGGAAAGAGGGACACTTGGCAGAATCAACATGACAAAAGGGTCAGGACCTGGCTCTCCCTGTATATTTGACTAGCACCCTGGAACTTAACTGGGAGAAAGTGAGAGTCGTTCTCAGAAGACAGGTGGAAAAAAAAAAAAAAAAGAAAAGGCTTCAAAAACAAAACACCATCACTGCCCAGGTCTAAATACTACAAAGAGAAGACTACCTGGTCTTTAAGATTTGTTTCACTAGATGCAGGTTTCCTGACCTGTCTGCCGCCTTTGGACTGAGCTCTTAACACACATACAAGTCAGTTTTCTGAAAGCCCCAGAAACCTCTTCACCGCCTTTAGCAAATCCAGAGGAAAAACAAGAGCAGCATTTGTAAGGCCCGGGGTGGGATTCGTTCCTCTCCACAGAAGGGCTTCACTCACCACACTGCACATGTGTTGGCCGATGAACGCTCCAAAGCAGGACCCCAGTGACATCACTTAAAAGAACCAAAAGCCACTCTCTCACTTCTGAATAGTTTTCAGATGTATCTCTCCTAAAGAACTTGGATCAGTGGACCACGCTGTTCTCTCACATGTCACCTGAAATCAGGCTTAGACTTGTCCTTCTCTAGCATTTCTTCAGCTTACTTTGTCCTAAGGTGGCCATGCTGAAAAAGGTAAGGAGAGGAGGTGGGAACTACTTTATGGTGCCCAAGTTTTCCAACAGCATGTGCTGAGAAAGAACTAGTGCCTGGGAGTGACTGAAATGTGCAAACTTCGAAAAAGTTCAGCGCTGACGTGTGTGCTGCTTTCACCTGGCATTGGATGTTACCTGTCGAAGACCACGTTTTTACAGGCGCGGATGATGACGATCCCTGACCCGGTGGCCAACACAGCCTGCGCTGAAGAAACCACCCTAATGTGCGGCAAAAAAGAAAAAAAAAAAAAAGGGAGGGGCGTGGGGAGGTGCGCGCTCAATCCAGTCCCGTCGACAGCATAAAGCCAAAACTCTTCAACCTGGCTTTTCCCCTGCCCGCGCCGAGAGGAAATGGGTAGGGCCGCCGCCACGCTCCCGACCCCCAGGGCGGCCGGCCGACGTGGGTAGCAGGCTTCCCTCCCCATCCCTATCAGCGTGGGCAGCCCTCCGCCCTGCTCCCCTCTCCCTCCAGGACGGGACGCACAGGGAGTTCGCAGAGCCCGGGCCAACGCCGCGGAGAGGGGCAAAGAACCAGGGAGGCAGCCCCCTCGCTTCCTGTCGCCCCCCCTTTCCGCCCTCACCCCGAGCCGGGGCGGGCGCCGCCGGGTCCGGGCGCCGAGCAGCCCGCGCCGGGTGGGGCGGGCGCCGCCGGCCTCGCCGCGTACCTGGTGCTGATCATCACGCAGTCGTGGTAGGTCCATTCGGGCCGCGCGCGGCGCAGCCACCAGGTGGAGAGCACGAAGAGCCCCGGGAAGAAGAGTGAGCCCCAGGCCAGCGTCAGCAGCATGGGTGCTCAGGGCTCGGCGCCTCGCTGGGCGCCCTCGGCGTGGCTCAGGTCGGCTCCGCGCGGCTCGGAGACTGGCGCGGCCCGCCCGCCCCTATTTCTACCCTCCACCCTCCACCCCCGCCCGGCCCGGCCCGCCGCGACTCTGGCAGCCGTCGGGCGCTGGCCTTGCGCCCGCAGCGCCACTCTCCTCCGCGTGACCAGGCCGGCTGCAGCGATAGGCGCTGGCCGTCCGGCCGGGGCGGGGTCTCGCCGCCACCGCCCCTGGGCCCTGAGGTTTCCCGGGGTATCCCGGTCCGCCAGTGGGCTGTCCGCGGGGGCGAGCTGCTACCCGGGCCCAGTGGGTTCCGAGTGCGCCGACTCTGCGCCCGGGACAAGCGGCGAGCCAGTGACCGCCGCCGCCTCCCGAACCGCCGCCCGGACCGAGGCCGTGGTGGGAAGGGCCGAGGCTCTCGGGGCTTCTGTTCCGTCACGGCGGACGCCTCCCCCTCCCTCCGGGACCAGCCTGACAGATGAAAAGCCCCGCACCTGCCACAGCCCTCCTCTCCTCCCCAGCCCCGGGAGGAGAGACGCGGTGTGGGGAGGGCCCCTTGAAAAAGCCAGGTAGGAAAATGCACTCAGTCGAGACTCCCTACCATTAGGGTGGGGGGAACCCTCCAGGCTGGTACATTGCCTGGTGCGAATGGTGCAGTGGGCATCGCTTTTGGGGGGCAGTGAAGGAAAGGGCTGGTGAGCTTGTGGTTATCTGCTTATCTGTGGCCTGGCTTATCTACCATCACTCTTGCTTCCAAATAGGAGTCTGAAGGAAATGGTCTTTCTGCAGGCCAAAGATGGCTTTTCTAAGTCCTGCCAACTGCTGCAATTTCTCCTAAGGGGATTGCTCTGAAAAACATTAAATCCTACTACAGAATCCAACAGTTGCTCTCTCAGTCTAGATACATCAAGGTGGAATGTCATGTCTGCGGACTTTCTGGGGTACTGGGGTACTGCCTCTTGGATTTGGGTCAAGGTGCTACCTAGTCTTGGTGACTGTTTTGTTGTTGTTGTTGTTGACGACGGTTCTTATTTAAAAGTTCCAGGCCAGGTGCCAAAAATTGCAGTGGGCTGAAATCAATTCATTTTCACTCAGCACCAATCATATGGGCCAATACAGTAACTTCAATATTACTGGCTTGTCTCCTTCCTGGGACTTACCAAAGTTTTACTTTGCTTTGGTCTGTATCTTTCTCAGCTAACAAATGTGGGGAGAAATACAATTCATTTATACCTGTTGTACTTGAAAAGTACTATCTGGGTCTCTTCAAATCACCATCATGCAAAGTGCTGACAAAAGGCCCTTAGGAAGATTCCGTTTGGAACAGCCCAGCCCAGCCTCTCTGGGCCACTGTTTCCTCATTTGTGAAATGAAGAGGCAGAATTACAAGCTCGTCAAGGCTCGTCCAGGTCTAAATTCTTACGATTACATGACTTTTATAAAGTAACATGATTTCTGTTAGATGCCAATTAAATTTTTCTACCATGGCAGTTACTGGTGTAGAAGCAAATGTAAACATAGCTTTTAACATCTTCTATATGTTGTTAAGATGAAGGAGTTAGCCAATATTTAGGAAGCAGAAAACCTAAAGAAAAGTCTGAAATTTCTTCCACTTTGGGCAACACCTCTAACTCCCAAATTCACTGCTAACATACTTGGTGAGACGAGAAAGGCACTTCAGTTTGGTAGCAAGATATCTGGCCACTACAAAGCTTTCTGTATTTTCACATTTGCATGTAGACAATGGACAGCTATCTATAAACTTTCCCTTCTCTCCAGAAGAACAAATCCTTGTCCATTCCACTTTTTATTCCCTACGCATTTATCCCGGTCCCCTTGAGCTCCAGATTTTCCAGAGAGAGACAAGTGGTTACAAGTCCTCCCTGCCTTCTCTCCTTAATGGATTCAGCAAGGAGAACCAAGGCAGCGAACACTTTTACGTGGCGGGAACCCATCTATACCCTGCACAAGAAGTTGTTTTTACAGCTCTTAAGGAGTCTATGAAATGAAAACAAAACAACAGATGTTTCACATACAGAAAATGGCAAGTAAAATCAGTTTCCTACGCCATGCTCATGAAGTCACCAGAATGTTTAGGTTGAATCACCAGAAAGGCAACAAGCATAAACATGAACCTTGACTTTTCAAGGGACCAAACCCCTGTGGGCAAATGATAAAGCCAAATAAAAAGCACCTAGCCTTGTAAACACAAACTTCTACTCATCCTTCAAAAGTCTTGAGTCAAATGCTTCCTCCTCCAAGAAGGTTTCCATTTACCCGTCTCTCCAAGCAGATTTATAAGTTCATTGTCAAACCTACCTTTGCATTTGAGTAGTGAGCATGTTTTTTATTTGTATGTACGTTTCCCCACCAAACTGTTAGCTCTTTGAAATGGGACCATGTCTTTTCATTTTGTTTCCCGAGTTAGGCCTGGCACATTGCAAGTGCTCAAGGAATGTTTGATACTTTTTAAGCTAATGTTTATTGAGTACTTACTATGTGCCAGGCTCTAGATCAAACATTTTGCATGCAATATCTCATTGGGTCCTGACAGAAAATCTGTTATCCCCACCGTGTGTGCGTGTGTGTCTGTGTGCAAAATAAGACTCAGAGCAATTAATATATTGCCCAAAGTCATGTTGCTGATGGCAGAGTTGGGGTTTGAACTCAGTACTTTCTGCCTTCAAGGTCCGGGTGCTTAATGACTATACCACCTTCAAACTTGAGAAGCAGGAAGAGAGTAATTCTTTTTCACAATGTAGTTTCTGATTAATAACTACTGTTCCTAATTGTTTACTCACAAATATAAATGTGTGGGGTGGATTTTATGAGCTCTGATGCTGCTGTTATTAACACCATTTTATATACACATAACTTTATAATCTTTCAAAGCATTTTCACATATATTGTTTCAATGGGTTCTCAAAGTAATCCCGTGAGGTAGGTGAAAATATTATTTTCATTTTATAGATGAAGAAATTTAACTGTAGGATGATAAACTGACTTGCCACCCTATGAACTGGCCAGTCTCAAGTTAAAACCAGGGGCTCCTGATTCATGTTCCAGGGTGATTTCCAAAACTTCCTGCTGTAGGGTTGGGATTTAAGGAGTTTTAAATTACACTTCTTGTGTGGGTTTCAAGAGTAAAGTTTTCATGACCAGATATTAAGATAAGACTCATTTACCAAATCAGAGTCTCACCCCTTGAACGAGAATTTATAAAGCTCCCAGTTTTGAAGGGCTGTGATGGGATTTCTCAGTGGTTTCTTCTGCCTCTGAGGTATATGACCCTGTTTTTTGGTCCCCATCTCTCTCCTTACTTGAGGCCTCAATCTGGAAACCACTAGGGTATAAGATGCAGGACTCTCCCCTATGTCTTCTCCCCGGTTTTCCAGCCTTAAATTAAAAATACCATGTTGACTTTTAAAATACTCAACGAATGTCGTGATATGTGATGTGTGGGCAGCTATCTTTGATCGATCAAGGGCACTTTCTTTTTATCCAGAAATATGCATCTACATTTTTTAGGAAAAATGATTTAGTTGGAAAAACGATTGAGATCCACACATGAAACATTGTCATATTGAGCTCTAGAACTGAAAGAGAACTTGGAGGTCTCCGTCCACTCATCTACTTAAAAAATCATAGAGAAAAAAATAACTGTTATGAAATAAACATTATTTTGTTTAGATCTGCACTTCATTTCTGCGTTAGGGACCTTTGAAGCAGAGCCAGAGCAGGAAGGAGGACAACAGGAGAAATGAAGTGATGGGAAGAGACATGGAGATAAAGACATAGCACAAGAAGAAGATCCATTGGAAAAGACAAATAGATACAGTTATGAGAGAAAAGGCCAAGATACACCTGTGGACACAGGAAAATGGACATAGAGATACAGATCTAGAGACTGGAATTCACAACAAGTGAGCAAGAGGAAACGGAATTTAAGACATAAAGGTAAAATGAGTCATACAAATAGAAAGTGACAGGCTTGTATGGATCATTCTTTAGGCGAGCATCCACAAAAGCCATATTGCGAGAAACATGGCACAAAGAAGGAGGCAATTTGTTCTTACAACTGAGAATGTGGCCAGGAGGAAATTAATGGCCTTCCTCTTTTGTTCTCCTGCACTTCACACTCCATAAAACACCTTCCCCATCTGGCCTGGCACTGATATCTGCATATGCGTTTCCCCTCTAGACTGCATGCCTCTGATGGGCACGTAGGGCCTGCTGTTGGTCCAGGAGGCAGCCATGGCGTCCCGCACTGGGGTCAGCATTAGAGGACCAGAGTTCTAGTCCTGACTTTGCTACACATAAGCTGTGTGACATGGGGAAAACTACTTAACCTCTCTGTCAAATGGGTGTGTGTGTGGGGGGGTGCCTCTACCTACCTTACTGTGAAGATGAGATATTTTCAAAAATACATGTATACTATGTGCTGGACACAGACAAGGGACTGTTTGTCTTTCTCTTAGTGTCTCTGCAGCACAGTTATTCGCTGTTCAACTTCGCAATAAACATCCAAGGGATTGAAGATGCCCTGGGCCTGGTTTTAGCTTCCAGACTGCAGCTTCCTCAGTTTCATCCTGGACTGTCCGCAAACTGTGAGAAGCACAGTCACACCCCAGCACGTGGCTTCTACAAACAGTGGGCACAGCTGCACACCACAGGGAAGTCTGCTCTTGTACACAATGATAACGCTCCCTGTCAATAAAAAACCCTAATTCACACAAAGAACTGAGTATGTAATTCTTGTCTTTGTGTATTATTTATAGTTTTTAAAGCACTTTCGATGCAAAATTTTGCTTGTTTGCCAAAAGTTGCACAGAACTAAAAAGTAGTGTGAGTTGTAAACTCACTTTTAAAAGTATATTCAAGGACATTGAACCATCAAGGAAATTACCTTTGAAATGAGTTAGCACCAGCAAATGGCTGTGAACAAATTCAGCTGCCTTCCTGAATTATCAGGTCAATAATTTTCAGTGTCTTCATGTCTCGTAAGTCGTTTCATAAAACGGTTGGTGTTTGTTTATTTATTTTTTTTTGCTTTATGTAATTCAGATGACATTTTTTTTAGTTTTCTGATCATAAAAGTAATATGTTAAAAAGTAAAACATGCCCACATTAGAAATTTATAATCACAACTGATGCCGTCACTGAGAGATATTACTCTCAGATATTAGCATTTTGGTAGAATTCTTCCCAGTCCTCTTTATATGCATTTATTATGTATTTGATTGATATTATGCTTTAAATTAAATTAATGTTGAATATTAATAGTTCACTTATAGCATTTTCAGTGTTATTAAATTCTCAGAAATCTCATTTTTAATATCAAGTAATTTGATATTTGAATTATTATAGATTATCTTTCAAAGTGGGTTATCAACAGTTTTGAAAAGAATTCTTAACTGGGGAAGGGTACATTTGTTCTGGTAACTTTAACCTTAAAAATAGTAAGATTCCAGTCCTTATTTGCACTCAGGTTCGGTCTTTAAAGTGGGCATCATACTATCTATAGAAATCCAAGCTCCTATATAAATATCTAGTTTTTCAAACTTTTTACAGGCTGAGCTCTATTAACCTATTTACTAGACTACAATTATGTAGGCGCTTGATACATGTTAAAGGAGTGAAGGAAAAGCCATTCTTTGTGAAGCTAAGTCTGTAGTGTCTTTTACCATGCACTCCCAATTTCAACCCCAAGAGTTCATTGCTTCTCAACAAGATTGTTGGTGAAAATCTAAATGGCCAGAAACTAAAAACAATGCAGAGAAAGCTGATTAGTTACAAGGTCTTAAAAGTGTTTTTTGGGGGGCGGCCGGTTCGCTCAGTTGGTTAGAGCGCGGTGCTCTTAACAAGGTTGCCTGTTCAATCCCCACATGGGCCACTGTGAGCTGCGCCCTCCACAACTAGATTAAAACAACTACTTGACTTGGAGCAGATGGGTCCGGGAAAAACACACTTAAATGAATAAAAGTGTGTGTATGTTTTTTAAAGTCTTATTTGGAAAGGAATCTTCATTATATATAACAACAGGAACCTCAGCCTCAAGCATACTGGCACATGCTTATGTGGCAGTTGGGTGTCACCACTTATCTGTGACGGACCTCACAAACTATTAGTGGTCAGTCTAAAGACTGAATGAATGTGGAGTTAGGAGCCAGGCTGAAATACATTTTCCCTGCAGGCAGAGCCACTGCCCACGTTGCCAGCTAACAGGATGGAGCTGCCAAGCATAGATCTTAGAAAGATTTAGAAGGTGTTAAATAATATTAATGTAAGATAAAGAAGGACAGGGAGCACTTGCTACTCAAGATTCTGCCATGTTGCTTCTTTTATGTGTTATAAGTTCTCATGCAGTATCTGTGGCTTGACTGGTTTGTCTTCATATGTTTTCTTCAATCTAGACTGTAAGTATCACGTTCACTCAATCTGCTGCTGTTTGACGCTCCACTGTTGGGGTCCTAGCCAATATAACGGCACTTACATAAACCTTCAAAGATTTTAACATTGGAAAGGAAGAGAAATAACTATCACTATTTTCAAACAATATGGTAATTTGTAAAAACATATAAAATGAACTAAAATAATTGAGGTAAGGTAGCTGGATACAAGATCAACATACAAAAATAAATGACTTTTCTATAATCAGAAATTATCAGTTGGAAGGTGTAAGAGAAAAAAAGGACAATTTACAATGTGTTTGTTTTTAACTTGTAAAATCCCTTGTTTTAGATCCAACAAGAAATATGCAAGACCTACTTGAAGAAAGCTACAAACCTTCACTGAAAAACATAAAAGCCTAAATGGAGAGCACGGCCCTAAAGGAAAGATTCAATATTGTAAACATATCAATTTCCCCCCGATTGATCTAGAAATTCAATATAATCCTAATCAAAATCCCAACATGTTTTTAATGGACTCAATATTAACTCTTTCTAAAGTGTATGTGAATTAGAGATCATGTCAAAGGATGACCAAGAAGTCTTTGAAAGAAGAACACTGAGGGAAGGGGAGAAATGTACCGTATATCAAAACATCCTACAAATTATTATAATTGAAACAATGTAGAAGAAATGAATTGGTCAGGGGAACAGAACAGAGTCCTGAACCAGACCGACTGAAGCTAATTTGGGGCAATCACATCGTACTTGCGAGGAAAGGAAGGACTGGGTAAGGAAGCCACACAAACCATTAACATTCTGTTGGAAAAAATTAAATTAGTTGACTAGTGCCCCCCTCCATTCAAGTCCACCCAATTCCTCAGAATGTGACCTTATTTGGAAATGAGGGCTTTGCAGATGTAATTACGGTAAGGACTGAGATGAGACCATACTGGTTTAGGGGAGGCCCTAAATCCAATGAAAGTATCCTCATAGGAGACAGAAAAGGATGGACACGGGTACAGAGAAGACAACGTGAAGACAGAGTGAGAGACTGGAATGGTGCATTTACAGGCCAAGGAATGCTGAGGACCGCTGGCAGCCGCCAGAGGTAGGGGAGATGTATGGAAGAGTTTCTCCCTCAGTGCCTCCAAAAGGGGATCACCCCTGCTTGTCACCTTGATTTCAGATTTCCAACCTCCAGAACTGTGAGAAAATAAATTTCTGTTGTCATAAGGCACCCACCCTGTGGTTATTTGTTATGGCAGCCATAGGAAAGTAATACAACATCCTGCTACACCCCAAACATAGATATAAATTCCAGATATATCAAAGATGAAACATGAAAAGCAACATGGTAAATGTATTAGAAGAAAATTTTGAAAAATATTTAAAAAATTCACAGGCTAGAGAAAGCTTTCCCAAACAAAGCATAAAACCCAGATGTCATATAGAAAAGGATGGACAGGTTTGTGTACATTAAAAAAAACAAACAGACAAACTGTCCATCAAAAGGCACTATTAACAAAAGACAGGTAACAATTTAGAAAATATTTGTAGCATATAGCAGAGCAATATAATATCCAGAATAGTCAAAGAGATCCTACAAATTATGAAGAAACACGAATGACCCAAAAGAATTATTCTGATGATATAAACTGGAAATACACAGAAGAAATACAAAAAGCCAATAAAAGCTGTGTAAGTAAATATATAGAAGACTGATATCAGTATACATAAAGATACAAGGATATAGACACTTTTCAATACTGGAAGAAGCATAAATATGCATAAGGATAAAGCATTGTTTATAATAGCAAAAAATTATGATCAATCTAAATGTCTAATAATAAAGTCATAAAATATTTTACGGTATGGTCAAACTATGGAATACTAGATAGACATTAAAAGGAGAGACAGACCAAAGTACAGAGAAAGATCCCCACAACATACTAAAAGGAAAAAGAACAAGTCGTGGAATAATAAGTATAGTGAGATACAATTTAGGATTTTAAAAAAGCTGTAAGTGTGAATGGTACATATACTATTATAGAATCATGCAAGGAAAGGTTTGGAAAGAAAAACACCAAATTGCTAACAGTGTTTCCTCTGGGGAGAGAAGTGTGTATAGAAGCGTGTGTTGGTTCTGTGTGTATATGGGGTGAGGTGAATTAAGAGTAACTTACATTTCCCTGTGTTGCATGAGTTTTTCCAATAAAAACAGTTCATTTTATATATCTATATATATAGATATATATAGATATATAGATAGATATATATATGAAAGGAAAATCAGAACAAGCACCTAGAAAGTACTAAAGGCTCTAACTGTTCAACCTGCTTAACTTTCTGTGGAGCATTGTTCGGTAGGCATGTGAGTATTTTGAAATCTGCTGGAGAAAAGCACGCTGCCTTGAAAAATACATGGAAGGTAGTATTTCTTAAAACATGACATACGTGTAACATGCTTTTGGGATCACCATTTTTTATTAAATGTCAAAGTGTCCCATAAGCTCTTGGAAAGCAATGGTTTTGATTTGTCCAAGAGTTTTCCCTGCTGTAACAGGACCTAGCTCAAGGTAGAGAGGCAGAAGAGCAAAAGTGCTGGACTGCAACATAGCAGAACTTGGTGTCAGTCTAGCATGTCAATACTTAGCTGTGTGACCTGGGCTCCTCACCCTACTGTCCTACCCGCCTCAGGTACTGTAGGAAAGAGTAAGAAATGACATACGAGTATATGGAAACATTTAAGCTGTGCATGTAGGACTACGCAAGTGCACTGTGTTGTATTCCTCCCTAAAACCATTCACTATCATTTAGCATCGTGGGTTACATTTGCCAATAGAACGCTACATTCTAAACCCAATGGATACATGTGCCCAGGCAAGGACAGTGAGGGCAAAGAAAAAGAAATTGAGAATACGCAGAGTGAAAATTTTCACAGGCAACTGACAATATGTGCCCGACACTAAGGAGAGAAACCTAAGTGTGGATATAAAAAATGTGGAGCCTAGCCCCCTGCAACTAAGATTGAACACGGCACCTTGAGCTGAGCTGCCACTGAGCTCCCGGATGGCTCAGTTGGTTGGAGTGCATCCTCTCAACCACAAGGTTACCGGTTCGACTCACACAAGGGATAGTGGGCTGTGCCCCCTGCAACTAGAAACGGCAAGTGGACCTGGAGCTGAGCTGCGCCCTCCACAACTAAGACTGAAAGGACAACAACTTGAAGCTGAACGGCACCTTCCACAACGAAGATTGAAAGGACAACAACTTGACTTGGAAAAAAAAGGCCTGGAAGTACACACTGTTCCCCAATAAAGTCCTGTTCCCCTTCCCCAATAAACTCTTTTTAAAAAAATGTGGAGCCTAATGGTGGCTGTGACGGTGGGCTCTCAAAGCAACGAGTCTCCCTGGGGGATTGAGTGGAGGACGCAGTCAGAATCTGAACAATGTTATATTTCGGAAATAAAACTTTTTACTAGTTTTCTGATGTGGACCCAAAAAAGTTTTGCTCAGCAAAAATTTCTTGGCTGGTGGAAGATGGCTATCAGCTGTGTATCAGTGATTGTAAGATTGGAGGGATGCAGATCACACCTCTTACCAGAATATTGAGTGTGGGAGGGCTTGTTCCCCAGATTTTTATGTTTAGCAGAAGGAGGCGTGGGCTTTAAAAACGTTTAAGAAATACTCAGTGGAATCCCCCCTCACCCCGCCTTAAATTTGCATGCAAAATGTGCATTTTTCTTCATTTCCTCCAAGGGATCCAGACTCAAAAAAGATTAAGAACTACTGGCTTGACCGGAAGAAGAGGAGCAGCTGAAAATCCAGCTCAGGGAATGCAACAGACCTCAGCAGGAAGAAGTGGGGTCAAAGAAACAAGAAAACAGGACTGGAGGTGGGAGTGGTGGTGGGAAGCACTGAGGGTGTTAGTTACAATGAATTAATGGGAGCTACATTGTAATGATTGTACTGGCCAGGTAATGTCAAGTTTATAGAGTGTTTTTGTATGTGTTGCAGTGTGTAAGACATGTTCAAAAGGAGTTGTTCTTCTGCCCTGTATAATGATCACTTTGTTGAGTAAGTGAAGGAATTACTGACTATAACCTAGTGCTGCCAGTGGGGAAGGGGTCTAATTTAGAAAGCATCTGGAGCCAGCACATACGCAGGACTGAATGCATGAGCGACGACCGTGGGAACAGGGGAGCTACTGAAGCTGGCTGGAGATTACGATCTGTTTAGCAAGACGGGACATGCACAGAGAACCAGAGTACCAGTCAAAGCAAAACTGACTGTCCAGGATATGGAAACATTCAGAATGATGTCACTCAGGGACAAATGCTGGGGTCCAGGATATTCAGAAAAATCAGGAATGAAGCAAAAGGATCTGTCGTCATAAAAAGACACATGCTATAAACAGTCTATGAAGGAGCACCAAGAAAACATGTTGAACACGATTTCATGTGGAAATTAAACTATATTCTTCCACTACACGGTGGCCTGAGAGCTTTCGCCACCGGTAGTGACAGCAAGATCTAATGGGAGCTTTCTCTGAAGATTAGCAATGTTGAGCATCTTTTCATATGTCTATGGGCCATCAGTATGTCCTCTTTGGAGAAATGTCTATTCAGGTCCTCTGCCCAGTTTTTAATTGTATTGTTTGGGTTTTTTGTGTGTGTGTGTGTGGCACTTGCTCGGTTTTGTTGATTGCTAAATTCCCAGCCCTCAGCCTAGTGCCTGTCACCAGCAGGACCAGCAGGAGCATGGAACATAAATTTACTGAATTTATTGAATGAGTGAATGAATGGCAGGAAGTTAGCTATGGGACCTCGGGCAAGTTTTTTGTTTTGTTTTGAACTACATCTCCATTTTCTCATCTGTTAAATGGGGATGAGGATAACGACCAATCTCAGAATTGCCATACATGTTAAAAGGGACAGTGCATGCTTAGCGTGGTCCCTGGCATATATTAAGGGCTAAGAAATGTTAGTTACTGTTCTCAACATCAAATATAAGCTCTACGAGCAACCAGAACTCTAAGTGTGGTTGTGCTTAGGAGTCCAAGGGGCCATGTGGAACTTTGTTGAGGGTATTTTTGGTTCTCACAATGTTGGGAGAAGGGGCTATGCTACTGGCATTTAGTGAGTAAGGGTCAAGTAATTGGGATATCTGCAATTTTTTACAAGAAGTTTCACCAAAAGCCCAGCTGTTTAGGAGAAGGTCATTACAGGGAGGGAAGCTTAAATGGAATAGAGACGTCTTGATCTTATAACATACTTTGCACAATGTATAGTACAACTGCTTCAGAAACAATGAAACCACTTCGTAACTTTACTAACCATTGTCACCCCAATAAACTTTAAACAAAAACAACAAAAAAACCCACAATGAAATCAGTAGCAAATGTAACAGGATATTGGAGATCCCTTTTAACCTAGAAGGAAACACCAAATGGATGGAGGCCACATGAAATTTACAGATCTCACTGGATTTCATTAACAAAGGCTGTTTTAAAACTACTCATTACTTCCATCCTGTATACTTATGTTTTTTTTCACAATGACAAATGTTATGAAAATTCCTCATGTGGAGGTGCTTGGGTTTTTCCCATTTTACTCTGATGCTGACCTCAGCAACGCACCCCCACAATTCCCCTATAGCCTGCTGTAGTACTTCTTTTCCAATCCATCCTTTTCCCATTGCTTATTCAGGATAGGGTCTCCAAGGTTTGTGGGGGTTTTTAGATGTTAGAGATTGAGTTTATGCCTCATTTGGTGAAATTTCAAAGTAGAAAGTATATTTTCTGTGATACTTGAACATCAGCTGTACCCTATCCCACAGCATAACAGGAAATTGTTTAAAAATAAAAAGCCTGGCTCATTTGTGAGAATATCCCATGCTCCAAATATTTTCATACCAGAATTTCTCATATCTGTAAATTTCCATTATATGTATCTTCAAAGTGTATAATCTGTCTTTCCAGTCTTCCTCCTTCCATTAAAAGTATTTCCCTCTTCTGCTTATCATAAACAAATCAGGCTAGCCTGTTATTATTTATCTTAATGCAGTGTTTTTAAACATAGTGTCCACATTTACCTCTGCCCTTTTATCTTCCTACACTTTTTGTACTGTGTAACGTATACTCATTATTAGTATCGTCTCTGCAAAAGGGGAGAAGGGAAATGATGGAGTTGGGAGTTTCTGAGGAGGAAAAGGTTTGGGGTCACCGGAAATGCCACTGAGAGTTGATGGTGGGTGTATGAAAGGACAATCAGTGGCAATTGGACAGCATGAATCTGTACTGGAGACAGTCACCCTGGTTTCGTGACTCTCCACAACAAAGTGGGCTTCTCAGAAGTAGAAAAACCAAAAATGAGAGGACTAGGGCTGATGACAGGCACAGTAAACCTGGTTATGTCACACCTCTGCTTACAATCCTTCAAAGGCTTTTCATTCTTTCACGTGACCTTGGAGAGCCTCCACCACCTGGCACTGCTTATTTCTCCAGCCTCCTCCCTTGGCTTTCAAAGTCCCATTACCCTGGCCAGTTTCTTCCACCTTCGTGGCTTTTGGACACACCATTCCTTTCATCTGTCATTCCTTATTCCCACCCCCCACCCTTTACTTCAGCTTAAAAATCACTTCCTCAGAGAAGCCTTTCCTGACACCCAAATCCAATCAGAACACTGTCCCTACTAGTCTCTCAGCATATGCTTTACTTGTCTTTCATGAGGACTATCACAGTTGTGTTTATTTGCATGAATAGCCTTTTCATACACGGAAATAGTTCTATGGAGACAGGCACTTGGTCTATTTTTTATTTTTTCACTTACAGTTGACATTCAATATTATTTTATGTTAGTTTCAGTTATACAGCATAGTGGTTAGACATTTATATAATTTATGCAGTGGTCCCCCAATTAGTCTGGTACCCATTTGGTACTGTACATAGTTATTACAATATTATTGACTATATTCCGTATGCTGTACTTTACATCCCCATGACTATTTTGTAACTACCAATTTGTATTTCTTAATTCCTTCACCTTTTTCACCCAGCTCCCCTCTGTCAACAATCAGTTTGTTTTCTGTATCTATGAGTCTGTTTTTATTTTGTTTATTTTGTTCTTTAGATTCCACATATAAGTGAGATCATATGGTATTTTTCTTTCTCTGTTTGACTTATTTCACTTAACATAATACACTCTAGGTCCATCCATGTTGTCACAAGTGGTAAGATTTCATTCTTTTTTATGGCAGAGTAATACTCCGTTTTATACATGTACCATAGTTTCTTTACCAAATCGTCTATTGATGGGCACTTAGGTTGCTTCCATATCTTGGCTATTGTAAATAGTGCTGCAATAAACATAGGGGTGCATATATCTTTTCGAATGAGTGTTTTGGATTTCTTCAGATCAATACCCAGAAGTGGAATTGCTGGGTCATAAGGTAGTTCTATTTTTCATTTTTTGAGGAACCTCCATACTGTTTTCCATAGTGGCTGCACCAATTTGCAATCCCACCAGTGATGCATGAGGGTTCCCTTTTCTCTGCATCCTTGCCAACACTTATTTGTTGATTTATTGATGATGATAGCTATCCTGACAGATATGAGGTGATATCTCATTGTGATTTTAATTTGCATTTCTCTGATGATTAGTGATGTTGAGCATCTTTTCATATGTCTATTGGCAAGGATGCAGAGAAAAGGGAATGTCCCCTTTGGAGAAATGTCTATTCAGGTCCTCTGACCATTTTTTAATTGGATTGTTTTTGTGGTTTTTTTTGGTGTGGCACTTGGTTGATTTTGTTGATTGCTAAATTCCCAGCCCTTAGCCTAGTGCCTGTCACCAGCAGGATCAGAAGGAACATGGAACATAAATTTACTGAATTTATTGAATGAGTGAATAAATGGCAAGAAGTTAGCTATGGGACTTCGGGCAAGTTTTTTGTTTTGTTTTGAACTACATCTCCATTTTCTCATCTGTTAAATGGGGATGATGATAACGACCAATCTCAGATTTGCCATACATATTAAAAGAGACAGTGCATGCTTAACATGGTGCCTGGCATATATTAAGGGCTAAGAAATGTTAGTTATTATTATCAACATTAAACATAAGCGCTGTGAGCAACCAGAACTCTCATACATTGCTGGTAGCAATGCAAAAAATGATATAGCCACTTTGGAAAACGTTTACCAGTTTCTTATAAAGTTAAATATAGACTTAACACACAATCCAGCAATCCAACATCCAGGTGTTTACCCAAGTGAAATGAAAACATGTTCACACAGAAACCTGCACATAGCAGCTTTATTTACCATCAATCAAAGCTGGAATCAATCCAAATATCCTCCAACCAAAGAATGGATAAACAAATGGTGGTATATCTATAGAGTGGAACATCACTCATCAAGAAGAAATGAACTACTGACAACATGCAACAATATGGATGAAACACAAGTACATTATGCTACGTGAAGAAAGTCAGACTCAAAAGGTGACACATATTGTATGATTTCACTTATATGACATTCTTGCAAAGTCAGACTATGGGGACAGAAATCAGGTCAGTGTTTGCCAGAGGCTGGAGTGGGGCATGAGGGAATTTGGGGGTGATGAGGGGATGATCGAACTGTCCTAGGTCTTGTGTGGTAGTTCCACGACTATACACAGCTATCAAAACTCACAGCATTATAAACTAAGTGGGTGAACTGTACTGTATGAAAACTATTTCTTAACGTAAAAAATGAAACAACCCAAGACAGGTGGATGTAATTACCTTTTCTTTTTTTCAAAAAAAAGACATTTATATTTCTGACTATGAAAGTACTACAGGCTCATTGTAGACATTTTGGGAAAATACACAAAGAAAGTCCATTCCATCACCCTCAGAAAAGTAAATATTCCTTGTTGTCGTTTTTATAGGCACAAAATACACACACATCTAAACTGGGACCATGCTGCACAGTTTTGCTTTCTGAAATATACATTTTGCTTTCTGAAATAGTTTAGGCACAGTTTTCCATGTCATTAATTTTCAACCACGACTTTATGAATTAATGATATTCTATTGTATAGCTGATTTATATTTTTAATCCTTTATTGTTAGAAATTTTGTTGCTTCCATTTTTTCTTTACTACATTTTGATAAAATTAGAAAAAAGAAAGCTCAGTGGGACCAGGGACTCTTCCATCATGGCGTTGCACAACGTTTCACTGGTACAACTCTTCCTATGACTGCAATTCTCTCACTGTTTTCAGTGTCTAGAGGAAAAGTGGTTCCACAGGGTTATCTGGCCTCTTTTCATTTTGTGATGCATAGGGCTATACACCCTAATATTACCTGTATTACTAGCTTAAAATTGCATAGTACTTTTTACATTGAACCTCGCCACATGCTTGCAGGGTAATGAGCAGATGGAGTAATTTGTTCAAGATCACACAGCTTATCAGTAGTGGAATGGGACTCCAGACAGTCAGCGTCACAGAAAGTAAACATTTCCCCAGCGACGGGGCACTGCCTGATCTGGCTCTTCCCCCCGCCTCTCCCGGGAGGAAGCTGCAGACACCCCCAGAAAACTGCCTCGAGGCTTGGCACACGGGGAACTTAACTCGGTCAAGTGGATGCTGTCTCATCCTACGTATCGTCCTTGGCAACATCGCCACTTACCAGCTGGGGTCATTTCTCCCCCGATGGCAGGGGGACACCTACTGCCACTGACCAAGGGGGCCCTGGTAGCAGAAGGATCGCCGGCTTCGCGGCCCGTGAGGTTGCTGTCTGTCGGTCGCGACGGTGCTGGGCTTACCCTCACTAGGGGGTCCCGCGGGGGCAGTCAGGCCCTCCCCAACGCCAGGGCCGTCAGTGGGGGGCGCGCCTTCGGCGAGGTAACGAGGGCCCCAAACATCTTAAGGAGAGCTAAGGGCAGGAAGGGGCAGCCGGACCGCAGGGCTGCGGGGGGAGACTCCCGAGAGGTGACAGGACCGCCTCCTGCGGGCAACCAGAGGTCAGTCCTCCGCTATCCCAGAGTGCCCCGGATCCCGGAAGTGCCTGGCTTGCCGGAAGTGCCGGGCTAGCTGACAGAGCCGAGGCTTGCTAGGCTGAGCGCTGCCCGGGGAGGGTTGCTGTCCTGTGGCTTGAGTGACTGCAGGAGGTCGGACTCGGGGGTTGAGGTGGGCCCCGGGAGGAGCTGGGCGGCGGGATGATGGAGGAGGAGGAACTGGAGTTCGTGGAGGAGCTGGAAGCTGTGCTGCAGCTCACGCCCGACGTGCAGCTCGCCATCGAGCAGGTGAGCGTTCCGCCCCCTGACGGGAGGAGAGTGCGGGGGGTCGGGCGGAGCAGCGCTGGGGGTGGGACGCGGAAGCAGCCGTCTTTGGGCCGAGAGGTGGGAGCTGGGCCCTGAAGCAAAAAAAAGGAAAGGTTTGAGGGGAGGTGGTGGTGGGAAGAGGTTTCTGAATCTAGGGGAGGGAGAGAGCCCTTTCGAGGCCTTGATTGTCTTTGGAGGGTGGGGAGTCCTGGTGCGTTTAGGCGAAGGAGCTATGCTCCTTGAAAGGATGAACCTAGAAGAAGTTGGCTTCATGGGTAGCAAGCCCAGATTTGGGGGATTGTAGAGCTGTTCATTCATTTGCCAGGCTGGTGTGCCGCTGCGCCCTGGTGAGTGACTCGGAATTGAGGGGAGGGGGTAACCTTAATTTCTGAAGCGTTTGCAGAGCAGAGGAGAAATGGTTGAAAAAGGATCCTTTTACCATAAGTGGTTGAGAAACCCTGCTGTTGATTAGTCGGGGTTAGGTTGAAGAGTATTCCTAGGGGGTCTTCCTTCCCTGCAGGGACTCTTTCGTTGACTAAATTCTCTTTTCAAGTTTATTGAGTTTTTTAAGAGTCATGCTATTAGAAATAGTGATTTAGGCCCTTGAAGAAGGTATTGCTCCTGATAAAGGGAGATCGCCCTTAAAAGACTTGGCATAGGGGATGTGATGTAAGAAGAGGAGGGTAATGCCACATTTAACAACCACTGGGAAGTTTTCCGAAGTAAAGCATTACTACTACTATTAATAGTATTTGTATAATAATATGCTAATAGTTAATATTTGTTGAACATTAACACTTACTATGGGTCTGCCACTGTACTAAGTCATTTATTTGTATTGTCCCGTTTATAGATTTTTGGAAGTGCGTTTTTCTAGGAGTGGTTGAATGACCCATACAAAGCACATTTGGCCCATCCTGACGATGCCAAACCATTGGGCAAGGTTTTGAATTGGTCTAAGGCCACGCTGCTCCCCACCCATTTCTATCTGCCAGTCAAAGACATACATTTAATTTGCTTTTTGGACCAGGTGGACTCTAATGGGAGAAACAAATATCATTTGCAGTCAATTATTGTTTGACAAGGATTTTAGAAAAGTACATTTTTGCTATTAATAAAGATTGAATTCTAGCACAGGTTTATCTAATAAGCAGACATCAGGGAAGAATTTGCTTCCCAAAATAACGATCTTGAATTGGAGAAATCCACTACCCAGGGGAATCACATGACTGCTTTTATAATCCACCTTGTTACATGTTCAAATTGCAACCTTTGAAGGGAGTTAGCTCTATTTCTCAGAAGGTAGCATTCTTCTGTTAAAGGGAGGGCCAGTTCCTGAATGCCAGCTCTCTATTTCCTGACACCATCTGAAGCATAAAAATTGCCTCAATGCAGTGAATTACAGTAGTGCCTCGGTTTTCGAACGTCTCCGTTGAGGAACATTTCGGTTTACAAACGCCGTAAACCTGGAAGTAAATGCTTCAGTTTTCGAACACACCTCAGAAGTCGAACATGTCACGCAGCTTCCACTGAGTGCAAGTTCCTGAGGCCTAGCTGTCAGCTATTTTTGAATGTTTCAGAACTCGGTCTTCTGGAACGGATTACGTTCGAAAACCGAGGTACCACCGTATATTGCTGAGACTTCATTGGGACATAGTGCATGTCTGTTATCAAGACTTCCTTAATACAACCATGCCCTCAGCTGGTTTAATCCGATATGCACAATGCCCACTTGTTTTTCCTCGTCCTTGGGATTTCACTGATATCTGTGGAAGTTTTCATGGTTGCACATTCTGTTAGTTTCACCAAGATTTTAAAATTACAGGTGTTGGTGAAAATTAAAGATATACTTTAACAGATATTTTATTGAGCATCTATTGTGTGTTAAGCCTTATAAAATGAAAAAAGATATGGTTTTTGCCTTCAAAGAATTGACCACCCAGTAGAGAGAAAAGAAGTAATACATAAAACAAGACCGAAAGGTGATGGTTATTTGTCATCCCCTATCTTTGTCTAGGTATTTCCAAGCCAGGATCCTCTAGATAGAGCCGATTTCAATGCTGTGGAGTATATCAATACCCTGTTCCCAACAGAGCAAGTAAGTATAGCGTTTCCTTCGTTTCAATGGCTTCTCGCTCATCCTTAGTGTTACGATTGGTGTGTTTTCCTACACAATCTAAGGGGCCTTTATAAACAAAGAGAGTTACATTCAAATCAAACTCCATTGTAAACAATTGGGGTGGGGTGGGGTCAGCTAATACCAAATACTGTTGTGTTAGGGTGGAATTCTTTGTATAGTGAGCATATTATTAGAAATTGTACCTTTAGGTTGTAAGAGTCCCCCCAAATTTTCTGTACTAAGTTGGGAAGTGGAAAGGATTTTTAAAATGTAATAGAGAAAAATAAGAGTGAGGTGGGCAGGATAAGCCTAGAGTCATAAAGCTACTTTCACTCCTATTTCAAGAGGTAGATATTCAGATTTTATGCTTTATTTTGTTTTGACGGGTGATTTGCCTAAACACGTGGGTTTTTCTTACAGAACTGGTTTTGGGTGTTTAGGTGTGAAGTAGACCTGAATTACTGCTTGGTTTTTCATGCATTAACTCAGCAAGTAGTCAGTGGGCACCTGTCAGGTGTTGTCAGTTACTGTGCTAGTCCCTGGGGATTCAAGGATGAATAAGACCCAGTCCACGCCCTTAACATGTACATGATCAAGTGGGGGAGACACTGGTGAATGCTGTGAGAGACGTAGGCAATGGTTCAGTGAGAAACAAAAGAACAGTTCTTCCTAGGAAAATCAAAACCTCAGGGAGGAGACAAGCCCTTCTTCCAAGACTTAAAGTATTCGTTCATTCATTTAGTCAAAGTCAGCAATCACTTAGGTGTCTGTTAAGTACCAGGCACCATTTTAGAAACTGGGGAGAAATGGTGAACAGGACAAGCAAGTTCCTGGTCTCATGGAGTCTAGTGTGGGGAAGAAGATTAATCAGATGACCAAATACGTAAACAAGAAATGATCAACTATGGTTGATGCTGTGCTGAAAAACAGGTGCCAGGATACAGCATGACAGCCTTCGGGGTGGGGGGCTCCTTTAGATGGGTGTTCAGGGCAGGTCTCTCTGAGGTCCCTAACCGTTCAGCTGAGACCTGAGACCTACGAAGGACCCAGGCTTGTGACAATCTGGCAGAATATTATTCTAGGCAGAGTGAGCCACTAGGTAAATCTTACAGGATGATGGGAAAGAAGGTCATTCTAAACACAGGGCAAAGGCCGAGTTTGCACAGGGAGCAGAGCCTCATAGGAGACGAGGCTGAGGGTAGGCAGAGCAAGGATCCCGAAGGAACAGTGTTCTCTAGGCTTGGAGACCACATGCCTCTCAGTAAAATAGTTTCCACACAACTGATTTTCACTGAGCTAAATATTAAGCCTGTACCTGCCCCCCCCCCAAATACTATGTACATATCCTAGCACCAATCTAAAATACGTTAGGTATTAGTAGTGTTTGCTATGTATATAAAGAATAAAAATAGAGGCTTTAATCTTTTCGTCTCACACCCTAGTGGATATTATTGCAAACCCCTTTGGGATGCACACACCCTATTCTGGATACTGGTACAGTGGTACCTCGGTTTTCAAACGTCTCTATTGATGAACATTTCGGTTTACGAACGCCATAAATTTTATGGATCTATGGTATCATTAGATAGTAAAATTCATGCTAAATTTGCAGTTTTAGGGGTTGATATTTTTTTTTTTTCCCAAGTCAAGTTGTTGTCCTTTCAGTCTTAGTTGTGGAGGGCGCAGTTCAGCTCCATGTCCAGTTGCCGTTGCTAATTGCAGGGGTCACAGCCCACCATCCCTTGCAGGAGTCGAACCGGCAAGCTTGTGGTTGAGAGGACGCGCTCCAACCAACTGAGCCATCTGGGAGCTCAGCGGCAGCTCAGGTCAAGGTGCCGTGTTCAATTTTAGTTGCAGGGGGCGCTGCCCACCATCCCTTGCGGGAGTCGAGGAATTGAACTGGCAACCTTGTGGTTGAGAGCCCGCGCTCCAACCAACAACTGAGCCATCCAGGAGGCAGCTCAGCTCAAGGTGCCTGTTCAATCTTAGTTGCAGGGGGCACAGCCCACCATCCCTTGCGGGACTCCAGGAATTGAACTGGCAACCTTGTGGTTGAGAGCCCACTGGCCCATGTGGGAATCGAACCGGCAGCCTTCGGAGTTAGGAGCACGGAGCTCTAACCGCCTGAGCCACCTGGCCGGCCCAGGGGTTGATTTTTAAAGGTTTGGAATGGATTAATCCAGTTTGTATTTCTTTCTTTGGGGAAACTGTGCCTCGGTTTTCGAACGTTTCAGAACTCGAACGGTCTTCCGGAACGGGTTATGTTCGACAACCGAGGTACCACTGTACTTTAGGCAATGGGTGTTCATTGAAGGTCTCTTGACAGGATAATGATGGGATCAGATTCACATTTTAAAAATTCCATCCAGTAGCAATATGGAGGATGCCCTGGGGAGAGGCAGAACTGGAGGCAGGAAGACCAGTTAGCAGACCGCTTTGATAGATCACTTAAGAGGGATGATGGGAGCCCGAGGAGAGGCTGGGATGGAGAGACAAGTCACAGAATGTGGTGGTTCAAGGGATGTAGAATCTGAAATTCACTCCCTTACCAAAACGCCTCCTCTGCCTAGGCCTGGAAGAACTTTGGAGCTAGGTGAGCAAGGCAGATACACTTCTTGGCAACATAGAGTTTCCAGTCTCCCTTAATAGATAATAATGACCACCTCAACAGATTATAAGTCAATTATTATGGTTTTACAATGGGCATGTTTGTATAATTATTAATCACTGTTTGTGACTTGCTCTCAGAGAGTTCTAACTCCTGGTCGTTAGTTATATAGTTATAATGATAGTTTACATTTATTGGATGCTTACTGCACACCAGGCACCATTCTAAACACTTAACAGTGATAAATTCTCCTGTCAACATGCTTGTTTTATGATGAAAATAATGAGGCCCAGAGAAATAATGAGCACTGAGCTTAAAGGCGATAGCCTTGCCATGAAGGAAACATGCTAAGTACTGTGAAAGCAGAGCATACAGGCCCTTCTTCTGAGGGATCCCAGGAGGCATCCATCGGGCAAGGACATTTTAAGCCATGAATTACAAGCTAAATGAAGGATTTTCAACTTTGATTTCTATCCTGGCAGACTGAGTGGGTGTCGGCACCTTTACCCTATGTTGGGAATAAGGAAGAGGCTAGGAGGAGGTTATAAAGATGGGCCCCGTCTTGGACATCCTTGGGCCATCTGGATGGAAATGTGTCGTTGGATAGAATTTGAATCTGAGGCTCATAATCCCCATAATTGTTACTATCTTGGTATGAATCCTCCTAAACTTTTTCTAATGGACATGTTAATTTTTTTAAAATAAAGTTGGAAAAAAAATAGCACCATACTGTGTGATTGTCTTTTTTGAGATTTCACAGATGGCCTTTAGAGTTCATCATTTTTTTGTGAAAGAGGAATTCTGGGAATTAGCTGGACATAGAAATTTGGGAACAACTGACATGAAGCTAGTTTTAGCCATGAATACATTTCATTTACCTCACCCTATCAAGATTGCTGACCCATCAAAACAAAAGTAAGTGTTAGATTTGAAAATTATATAGGAAACCACCAGGTTCTCACTGCTTCCTGATTATGTTTTTGTATGTATTTGTTTTTAAACTACTGAACGTAACACAAGACATTTGTTGTTCCACAGATTCAGTTATATGTCTTGTCTTATTATGCCCCCGTGTATATGATAATGTGTAGTGAAGTTTCTTAGGTAACTCAGAAAATTTATGACCCAGGGTTACCTTTATTTTCCCAACCCAAGATTTACACTCAGCAGTTCATCTTCCAACCCAGATTCCCATGGACCGTGATGAAAATGTAATAGAAAGTAGTGGCATGATTTATAATTTATTTCAACTATTGCTAGATATTGGGCAAAACCCATCTGTATACCTCATGAACCTGTAGTAAACACTTGCAAATTACCAGTTTAGAATATTTAAAGTAGATGTCAGTATATCAAGAATAAATTTAGTGTCACTCTGAGGCGGAGGGTGTGTGTGTGTGTGTTTCTGTTGAGTGGCAATTTCTGCATGTCTGTGATTCCCTGGAGGCAGGAGTGTGGATCGGAACGGATCCCAG
Source organism: Rhinolophus sinicus (assembly GCF_036562045.2). NCBI lineage: Eukaryota > Metazoa > Chordata > Mammalia > Chiroptera > Rhinolophidae > Rhinolophus > Rhinolophus sinicus. Next base: position 15,878,537 of record NC_133764.1, on the reverse strand, counting down.
ATGTTTCTAACTTCCCAGGTCCAGGTGGAGGCCTCCGGTTTCTGTATTTAACAGGGCTCCCTGAGTGGTTCTGAAGAGTAGCCAGGTTACTAGGCTGATAGACAACGGAAGAAAATCATTTGTCATGTTTTCATTAGAGGTTTGATTAGGGGAAACTCGATGAAATTTATAAAAAGCTAATATAAATAAGAACTTTGAAAAAAAGTCATATGCAGCTGCTTATAAAGGATTTTTAGTGACCCCCCCCCCCATCTCTGCATCTGTGTTGTTACGTGAAAAAAAAATAACATGCCAAATTGTTTATCATCCCAGTTTAATTTTTGGTCTTAAAGCCATATATTTGCATGGAAGGAACAGTAGAAAGCACTATACCAAAATGCTAATGGTGATTATACTCTGCTGGGGATGAAGGTGATTTTATGTATTTTCTGTCATCAGCAAGAATTGCCATTAGAAGCAGGAAACACCTTTCAATACCGAAGACATTTTTAAATGATAAAATTAACACTGTCCGACCACATGACAACTAAACTAGCTGAGTAATTCTCAAAGAGGAGATGTATCAGCTCCACCCAGGGTAGCCGATCTGGATTCCTCTGGGGCGTTTTCCTAACTCCCAGAGAGGCCTCAACCCCAGCGAGAATTACTGCCATCCTGCCAGCGAGAGGCACTGAACTGATAGCAAGGAATGTGTCACATCCCTCAGGTGTGGGGTGCAGAAAAACTAGGTCAAGAACCATTGTGTTAGAGGTTTCCCAACTCCTAACAGATCTGCAGTAAATGTTAATGTCTTTTCCCTTTTGCATCTCCAATAGAAAATCTGGAAGATAAAGGGAAAGTGGTCACCCATGGGTCCACCTAACATGCAATCAAGCATTAGAATTTTAGGGTATTTCTTTCTGGTGTTTTAATAGCTACATTCATGGGATACTTTGATAATTTTACATGTTTTCCCTCTTGTTAGAATGTTATCATAAACCATCTTTTGTTGTTTCACAGCCTCCCTGCCCAGTGTCTTTTTTGGTATCATAAAAGTCCATCGAATAAATGTGGCCTGATTTATTTAACTTTTCTGTTGGTGGCCATTTAGGTCCTCAGGTTTTTGCTCTTTTAAATGCAGTTGAACATCTGACGGCATGATGTATTTTGAATTATTCTCCTTAGAACAGTTGTTATGGCTTAAGCAAGACCTCCATGTCTAAGGAGTATTAAATTTAAGCAATGGTTACTCTACCAAAAAGCAATATTTACTGATGTGGAACGACCTCTAAGTTACATTGTTAAGTGAAAAAGCCATGGCACAGACAATGTGCATTGTATAAAGAAAGGGAAATAAGTTATGGATGTGCTTTAAATACATAGACCACCTCCGAGAATGTGCAAAAGAAATTGGTCCTGAGCCATGGCCTGTGGGCAGGAGAACTGGGAGGGTGCAGGGCAGGACAGAGGAGGGAAAGCAGTGCTTTCCACATTTACCCTCTTCTACCATTTGAATTGGTGGTCACGTACATATTTTGCCAGTTTAAAATAGATTATACAATTCTTAAATTTTGATACAACGTCCCATTTTCAGAAACGTTGTAAGAATAGTACAAAGAATTTATGTCAACCTTTCATCCCAAATTCCCCAAATGTTAACATTTTCTTAATAGTTGTTTTAAGTACCCCACCAATTTTTAAAAATTTATTGGGGGAACAGTTTCTGCAGGGGAACATGTTTCTCCAGGGAATATTGGGGAACAGTGTGTTTCTCCAGGGCCCAGCAGCTCCAAGTCGTTGTCCTTCAATCTAGTTGTGGAGGGCACAGCTCAGCTCCAAGTCCAGTCGCCGTTTTCAATCTTTAGTTGCAGGGGGCGCAGCCCACCATCCCATGGAGGGAATTGAACCGGCAACCTTGTTGTTGAGACCTCGCGCTCTAACCAACTGAGCCATCCGGCCGCCCCCACAAAATTTTTTTAAGGGAGTGGGTCCCAGCAGAGATAAGCAAGGCAGGAACTATTATGCCCATTTTGCATATGAAGAAATGAAAACTCAGAGAGGTTAGATAGCTTGCCCTCTAGACACACAGCAAGTTTGTTAGTGGCAGTTGTGCCACTAACAACACTGTGTTAGCACAGTGGTGCTTTATTCCCAGTCCAGTTTTGAAGTGACCGACTTGACGTTAGATTCTTCAATTAAAATAACTTCTCTTTTCCAAGATTTATCTTTATCTCAGTCAGTTCTTGGATTTCTGAAAATTCTGAGTAACTATTGGCTTTGTCAGAAGAGTAGACAAGATGTGAATGGCCCCATCTGACACCTCAAACACTTATGACCTGGTTTTCTTACAGGCTCCTGGTCCCCTCCTGCCAGCACAGGTTTCCAGTAACGATTTATAAGCCCAATTCCTCCATTACCCCCAGTTCTTCCTGAGGGTGAAATATCTGTGGCGGGAGAGAGACAGAGGACTCATGCAATTGTATTTTGAAAACTTGAGTTAAAATGGTGCTATGAAGTTGTACCATCTCTATTCCATTAGGGGGCACCATTTCCTCACATTTTTAGCTTGCTAAGGTTGGAAATCGTCCCATTGGTTTTTATTGTCATTGTCTTAAAAACAGGACTAACTTTCTAATAATTACAGTAGCAATGTGTAGTCAATGTAGAGCAATTAGAAAATACTTGGGCAAAAAGAAGAAAAACTTAAAATCCTTCCTTTTCATAGATTACAACTACTGCTACGGATTTCATAGATTACAGCTACTCGTAGTTATCCTTCTAGTCTTTTTCTAATGGACCTATATACACTTAGAAAAATAGATTTATGTGTTTATTGATATGTAATATGATATGGAGGAATACACAAATCTTATGTGTATAACTTGATGCATTTTCACAAAATGAATGCAACCATGTGACCACCACCTAGATCAGAAATAAAACATCTTTAGATGGTCCCTTCTTTTGCCTCCTTACTGTCACTGTCACTCCCAGAGATAACCACTATCTTGGCTTCTAGCATGAGGCAATAGTTCCACTCATTTTTGAACTATATAAATGGAAATACACACACACACACACACACACACACACACACACACGGTACCATAAAAACATATACACATTTTAAGAAAGGATAAAACTATATTAAAATTATAACAGTCAATATGTACCAATAACAAAAGATGAATATAAGTCACGTTTGACTTCTGCAGTTACAAGAGGTGCTCAGAGTGGTTACTATCAGCGTAATTTTAATACAGTTTTTCCCTTTCTTAAAATGTGTATGCTTTTTTTTGGCACCTTATGTATGTGCTCTTGTGTCTAGCTTTTGCGTGTGTGTATAACATTATGTTGCTAAGATTTATCCATGTTGTTGTGTTTATAACCATTCATTCATTTTCATTGCTGTATTTTGTCACATGAATTTGTATTGATTCTATATATCAGGGGTCTGGCACACTTTCTATAAAGGGCTCCATAGTAAATGTTTTAGGATTTGTGGACCATTCAGTCTCTGTTGCAATTACTCAACTCTGCCTTTGTAGGGCAAAGGCAACTGTAAATAATATGTAAATGAATGGGCATGGCTGTTTTATTTACAAAAGAAATAGATGCCGGCTGGGTTTTGCAACAGTTGCCAACTGCTACTGTACTTTTTTTAAAAAAGTAAAAATGTATCATACTGTATGATTAAATTTTCTGAGATGTCATAAATAGCCACTGTAGTTCATCCCATGGCTGTGAAAGAGGAATTCCAAGAAGTGAAATAATAGCTGGCACTTTTCCTTCTTCATTGTAGTCCCTGGCAAACATAGACGAAGTCGTGAACAAGATTAGACTGAAAATAAGGTAAGTAACACTGTATGATTATTAATAATGAAAAGTATCTTGTTAATTTGCATTCTGGATCACACTTACCTGTGAGAACACTGAAATCTCAGATTTTCTATAGATGGTAATTTTTAAAAAAGTAATCCTTTTATTTGGGTTGCCATATGTACCTTGTTGCAAAAAACTAGATTCTTTGTTCAGTCTTCAATTATTTATGAAAAGGTATGGAAACTGTAATAGGCTGTTCAAAATAGTTGATTCTAAAAGGAGGCAAGAGCATTTCTATATTTTTAATGGTTTTATTTCCCTAATAGATTTACATTTTTTCTTCTTCTTTTTTTATTTTTTGGTATTCCCAAGGCTTAGATATAAAGGTGGGCTTATGTGGGTATCCCCTGGCCGCATACCAGCTACCAATGTGGTCAGATCTGCTGGTTGACATGGGTGGTGGCCCAGGATTAAACATTGTGATCAATCTAGGATGTGATTGTCTGGGATGGTCATCAAATGTCCTTCCTGCCCAATAGCCTTGTTCTGGTTTGTCCACCTCTGTATTTCCAGTTTTGATACATGGTAGATACTCAATGTTTGTTTACTCATTATAATAGTGATTAGTATAATGGTTGATGTCCTTACTTTAAATGTAGTTTGGGATTTTTTTTGTTTTTTTCGTATTTTTTGTTTTGTTTTGTTTTAATTTTTGACGAGGAGAAGGCTTTATTTTGAATCAGGAGATGATCTTTTTTCCCCTAACAACCTTTGGATTTTCTGGTGAAGACCTCTGCTATTAACGTTTTGTTCAGTTTGGTGCCTTACGACGTGCATGAAGCCTGTTCATCATTTTGGTGGGTTATGGCTCTAACAGTTCTAACAGAGACCACTACGTTGGCCAGGGTTTGCACAGATAATGGAAACACCCTCATGATTCCAAAATCCCTTGCGAGCCAGTTATTTTCAGCTTTCTCCCCGCCATACCTGTAATGGATCCTTCAAATGAAAAATGAAATTTTTCTGATATCAGTTTCTCTGGTTGAGGTGCCATTAAGAGGCCCCTCAGAGTTGAGCCGCAGGAGAAAGAGGAACTGGAGGCCACAGATCTGTCTCCCGCACAGGTTGCACAAACAATCAGGGCCCAGCAAGCAAAGCACTGATTTCCTGCATTACCCTGGCTCCTTCTCCCTTTCAAGCTTCCTGAGGAAGTTACTAAGGAAGGATTTTGTGGGGGGGTAATTTGAATTCTCTGGCTTCCTCCCATCAAGTTTCAGCAACTTTCTCATTCCTGGTTTACTCCATGAAAAGTACTAAAAGTTATATGGGTCCTTTTTGGACAGCTCTGAATATTAAGTGAAAATAGCCTTTAAAAAAAAGCAAAAGCGAAGGTGACTCACCAGTCTGTGCCGGGCTTGGCTTCTTACACTGCTGGTGCTGCCCCACAGGGTCCACGGCCTCCGTCTTCCTTGGATCATTCTCGCTTGTTTGGTTTTCTGGACAAGTGCAATCTGCAGACGTTGATGGATAAGTTGCTAACATTTTTTCTTCTGGTCAACCTAGACTAGAAACTATTTTAATGAACTCCTTTAACTTTTTTTGCTAGGAGACTGGATGACAATATTCGAACTGTTGTAAGAGGTCAAACCAATGTGGGGCAGGATGGCAGGCAAGTAAGTAACTTACTCCCCCATATTATTTATTCTGCCCTAATTTCTTCCAAACCCAACAACCAAGTGACCAGAGTGTCGATCTGCCTTCCGACAGAGCACATTCTTACTGATCTGTCCCGTACACAGCAGGAAACATACATGGCTTGCCCCAGTAGTAACAGGGGTAGGCTGCCCACACAAACCATGCGCGCTCACTCAGTGTCCCTCGGGCCAGGAGTGTATATTGTAGCACGGCTCACCCCAAGGCTGGGTGGGGCATTCGAGCTAAAATGAGAAAAATGAAATTTTCTTCTCTTTCTCCTTGCGTCAGCTGTCTCTTATGCCCTCCTTTATTTTGTGTACTGTGGCTAAATAAGGTTGCTCTTTTTTTGCATCAGCTAAGTTGTTGGGATTTTGGTATTACTTTTGTTATTGCAAAAGGTAGCAGTAACCTAGGCATCAAAAGACTGTCAAAAGAGTAAAAAGGCACCTACAGAATGGGAGAAAATATATCTGAATCATATAATCCAATAAGGGATTAATATCCAGATTATACAGAGAACTTCTAAAGTTGAACAGCAACCAACCTGATTAACAACGGGGAAAGGACTTGAGACATTTCTCCAAAGAAGATATAAGATTGGCCACTAAGCACATGAAAAGACACTCAAGATCACTAATTATTAGGGAAATGCACATCACAAACTACAATGAGATGGTAGGATGGCTGTTATCAAAAAAACACAAAACAACAAGTGTTAGCAAAGATATGGAGCAGTTGGAACCTTTGTGCACTGTTGGTGAAATGTAAAATGGTACAGCTGCTGTGTAAAACAGTATGGAGATTCCTCAAATATTTTTACAAAATAGAATGACCATATGACCCACAATTCTACTTCCAGCTATACACTGAGAAGAATTGAAAGTAAGATTTTTATAGATGATGTATTACAGAATTGTACACCTGAAATCCATGTAACTTTACTAACAATTGTCACCCCAATAAACTCTAATTAAAAAAAAAAAAGAAAGTAAGGTCTTGAAGAGATATCTGCACACCCATATTTATAGCAGCACTATTCATTCACAATAGCTAAAACGTGGAAGCAACTCAAGTGTCCACCAAAGGATGCATGGATAAGCAAAATGTGCTATATACATACAACGGGATATTATACAGCCTTAAAAAGGAAAGAAATTCTGCAATATGCTATAATATGGGCGAATCTTGAAGACATTATGCTAAGTGAAATAAGCCAGATACAAAAGGACAAATATTGTATGATTCTACTTATATGAGCTACCTACATTCATAGAGGCAGAAAATAGAATGGTGGCTGCCAGAGGCTGGTGGAAAGGGGAATGTAAGTTATTGTTTAATGGGTGTAGAGTTTCAGTTTCACAAGATGAAAAGAATTATGGGGGTGGATGGCGGTGATAGTTGCACAACAATGTGAATGTATTTAACACCATGGGACTGTACAAAAAACAGTACAAAAACTGTTAAGATGATAAATTTTGTATATTTTACCATAATACAATTTTTAAAAATCAAGATGGAAATAAAGTTCACATATTGCAAAAAAGAAAAGCAAATAATAATAATAATAATATGACACAGCTCCAGTTCCTCATACCTAGTTTTGCTGGCAAACAGGTAACTATAGATTCATTTCAGAGTTTTACATTTCCTTTGGATCTAGCTAAGGAGTGCTGTTGGAAGGGAATGAAGGGAAAAAGAAGTGTGTGGGGAGGAGGTATTCTTTAATGATTCAGGCACCAGATGTTATATATGAACCATTTTCCTTTTCATTTGGGTTTTCATCTGCTGTTTAGGCATCATGTTTCAGAAATTGCTGTCTAACAGAAATGCCTTTCCTGGTCTTCCTCTCTCATTCAGTGTCTGGGCTTCTCTTTTCAACACTAATTCAGTTTGGTCAGGTGTGCACCTTTGCAGTAACTTTGGTTCTGTTATTTGTCCGGTTTGACATTTTTCAGTACAGCTAATTTCTTAAAATGTTAATTATGCTACCCAGATTTTTTGGGGGGAGGAATAAGTTGGGGGTGTACTCCTGTGTAGAAATCGCCTCATCTCATATTCCGGTTTCCTCTGCTAGTAGCTCACAGGTACGATGAGTCTCTTTCTTTTACATTTTTAGTTTTATCCATGTGTCTATTTTTCCTACCTTTTTTTTTTTTGTAGCTTTTTTTTTTTTTTTTTTTAAGATTTTATTGGGGAAGGGGAACAGGACTTTATTGGGGAACAGTGTGTACGTCCAGGACTTTTTTCCAAGTCAAGTTGTCCTTTCAATCTTAGTTGTGGAGGGCGCAGCTCAGCTCCAGGTCCAGTTGCCGTTGCTAGTTGTAGGGGGCACAGCCCACCATCCCTTGCGGGACTCCAGGAGTTGAACTGGCAACCTTGTGGTTGAGAGCCCACTGGCCCATGTGGGAATCGAACCAGCAGCCTTCGGAGTTAGGAGCATGGAGCTCTAACTGCCTGAGCCACCGGGCCGGCCCCTATTTTTCCTACCTTTTATGACTTTCTTTTCTTCTTAGTCATCATCTTTCATCGGTCTGTTTATAAGTAGTCTGCCTACTTCCTTGTTCTCACCATCAGTATTTGTGTATAGACATATTAGGTTCCTAAACCTGATCCTAGTTCCCACTCCTTGCATGGTGTTTAGTTCTTGTTGCTTTGTTTTGTCCATTTAGGTTTCTTCCATGAGGCTAGGCTTCTCTGGAAAGGGAGGCCCATGTGAATGGGACCCTTAGAGGCAACTAAGAGTAGCAAGGAGCCTGCAAAATCCCCAGTCTCATTCTGGGCTTTAACTTTCTTACTATGTGTCTGGTCATGTCATCTACCTCTTCAGAAGCCTCAGTGGCCTCTGTCTACCAAACTAGACCCGAGTTCCTTTGCTTGGCATTCAGGGTCTCTGCCTGCCTTTCCAATTTTGTCTCCTGTTGCACTTCATTCATACTGAAGCCTCAGTGCTCTGCAAGCATGCCCCGTGCTTTCTAGACTTATGATTACCGTATTTTGCCATGTATAATGCGCACTCTTTTGCCCAAATTTGTGAGGGAAAAATAAGGATGCGCAGTACACAGGGTCGTACTAATTCCGTATCGATATAAATGTTTTTAATTCTTTTATTTATGCTTTAAAAATGTAATTGTAGAAATCAGTAACGATATCTGTACGCAAAATAATACCCTGGAATATGTAATCAGTTTTGTTGAACTTACTACGGACTTGCAACATAGAGTTCTTCACCTTCCATGATGCGTAAATTTGTTACCGGTACATAAAATTTCTTGTACCTTGTCTCTGTTCTTGTGTTTTGTAATTGTTTGTTACATAAAATTTCTTGTACCATAATATGTTGTAAAATAACTGCTAAAATTCCTTTATAATACAAAAAACAAGTACCTAAGTATGAACAAATAAAAATTTGAGTTAAAAAATTAAAATGAAAGATTATTTCCTTGAAAGTTTGGGCCAAAAACATGGGTGTGCATTATACACGGAGCACATTATACATAGCAAACTACAGTATGTTTTTTTGTGGGGTTTTTTTGCCTAAAATGCTCTCGCTCCTCTTTTTCTTCCAGTAGCCTATTTCAAAATCTTGCCCATCTAAATCTTACCTATCTAAGAGCCAGCTCAAATACTACCTTTTTCATGAAATTTTCTGTTTAGCTCAACTGGACAAACCAAAGGAAACAGAAGTTTAGAACTAGAAGGGACTCGTAACTCATCTGGTCCATTCTTCTCATTTTACAGATGAGAAAATTGATCCCAGTGTCCCTCAGTTAATTAGATGCGTATCCTTTCTGTCTGCAGGCTCTCACAGCCAGCCCCATGCTTGTACTTTTCATTGGCTATCCTGGTCTCTTTTGACTTACTAGTGAACACGTCTTGTCCCCTTGACTAATTTATAAGCTCCTTGAGGCAAGACTTGTATCTTTCTCATCTTCACAGTTTCTCAGAACACACAGTCCATGTGTAGTAACAATATATTCAATTGTATGGAATATTTGGTCTGTGTTAGATTACTTGTTAATTGTAAATAAACAAAAGCTCTTTACCATAAAAACATCATTTCAATCAGTGTGTATGTTCCTTTAAAGTTGTTTAAAGCTTGATTTGTGTATGACTAGTCCCAGCTTACTACTATTTGAAAGAATAATGCTACTGTTTAGTATGATTCAGCCTACATTTGCAGTGGCTCACTAGAAACCTTAATGTACATAAGAGAGTCTCAGGTATTTAAAACTTCAAAAATGTGAAAATAAAGTGAATGATTCATCAAGACTTTTTGTTGGGTCATGCCTTGTAGATAACTTTTAGTTAGTTATATTTTAACCTGTGGTCGGTCACAGACTAGCGGTATTGGAGAGCCAGGCCCGGAATTAGACAGCCTGCAGGAATGGTGGCCTTCCTCACCTCACATATTAATAGGTTACAGGTTGCTGCAGAGCAGAGCAGGTCATATTTCAGAGAGCAAGACCACATTTTCAAGCATGTTTAGATAGCATTTCAATCTGTGATGGAATTTTATATTCATCTCCTTAGAATCCAGACAAAAAGGAAGCCCAGAAGAAATAATTGCTTTCCCTGTCATCCCCTCCATCTGTCTTTTCCAGCAGTTTGTAATGCAAGCTGAAGTAGAGACTTTTTTTTTCCAGGGAGCTTTTGAGTCCTGTCTTGTCAACTCCTAAAGGTGAAAACCTTGCTGTCCAGCCTGGCTGGCCGGTGGTTTGCTGAAGGGAGACTCTATGTGACTGGCACAGACTTGGGAGAATTATGGATGTTCCCAAATTGTGAGTTTTATAGGTCAAGAGGCCCCAGGTTTTTCTCTTCCCTGGGACAGAGGAAATGTTTGCTTTCAGGACTTGTTTCCTGAGCTTCTGAGGAACACTGAGGAGGAGAGCAGTAATACGGACAAAAGGAAGTTTTCCTTTTATAAATTTCACCTTGATTGTGATCAGCCAGAAGCGATATGCTTTTATCTGTGTAAATAAGGGGAAAGTATTTACTTCACATGTATGGTGTCTTAAAAGACATTTTTAGCAGAAAAGTTCTTTTTGAAAATCAGCGTGTCTGCCTCAATAATTATTTGTGGGGAAGGAGCGATTTAGAAATTGAAGACACAGTGAGGCAGTTTCTTTAGTTTCTTGAAATTTCTGAAATGCCATCTGCTTGGCGAGCACTCTGCTACACATCCTAGAGAGCCAGCTGACCACCTTCTACGTGGGTGGACTTGTACTTGTCTAGTCGGTGACCTCTTCTAATCAGACTGTGATGCTCATACAAAGTTAATGCAGCACTGAATTCTCCCCATTTGTATCTGTTGAAATCATCAGGCAAAGCTTTAACTAAATGCCCACATGTTTGAAACTTTGTGGATAAGATGAGTCAATTCAACAACTACTTGATCTGATATGTTGGGAAACTTACGTATCTTCCCAAGAATTAGCTTCCCAAGAATTAAAATGAACACTTGAACGTAGGTAGAAAGAGAGGTGAATAGAGGAGTGGGTTAGAAGAAGACAAAATTGGCATGTGAAATTTCAAGAGTGGCCAAACTTTGGCCAATTCCCAATAAGCTAACTGAGAATCACTGAGAGAGGATCAGCCACCGAGCTTCTGTCTCTTCAGTGGAGCTTGGCTGCAATGTAACTATTACTTCAGAGCAAGGCTAATTAGTCTTGGGAGGAGAAGAGAATTAGTACAGTATTCCCCCCTTATCTGTGGGGGATATGTTCGAAGACCCCTAATGGATGCCTGAAACTGTGCATAGTACCGAACTTGAACCTCTTCACTTAAGGGAAGCACTTTACGACTTCTCTTTGGCATGTATGACTTGCCAGCATCACTACTTTTGCACTTGGGGTCATTGTTAAGTAAAAAAAAGGTTACTTGCACAGGCACTGCAGTACTGCCCGGTAGCCCAGACGGCTGCAATGTGACGTACAGTCAGGTAGCGTGTGCAGCGTGAATATGCTGGACAAAGGGATGATTCAGGTCCCAGGCCGTGCTGGATTTCATCTTGCTACTCAGCATGGCACGCAGTTTCAAACTGAGGAATTGTTTGTTTCTGGAATTTTCCATTTAATATTTCTGGATTGCAATTGACTCCAGGTAACTGAAACCACAGGAAGTGCAGCCACAGATAAGGGGCAATATTGTATTGCTACCTCCGGCTCTGCTCACTAAAACTTTTAGAGGAAGGAAATTTTAGATGTTTAGGAATCCTTTCTATGACATCTCTGCCATTTCATTATCCTGTTTCTGCTTGGACACTTGCGGTGATGGGGAACTCACTACTTTGTTGTTCCACGGGATGGTCTATTCCAGTTTTCTAGACCTTTAATTGTAAGAAACTTCTTTCTCAGACTGAACTGAAATAGTATTAATAAAATACACCTCATTGTAACCTCTCATTGATCTTAGTTCTGCCAGCTGAACTGGTGTAAGCCTAATCCCTTTTCCTTATTACAGCTTCTAAAATTTAAAATGGATATTGTGTTCCTTTTCTAGGCAAATTGTTCTTAGTTTCTTCAACCTTATGATATGATTTCCAGACCCTTTATTATCCTGGTTGCCTTGCAGTTTGTCAGCACCCCTCTTAAAATGTGGTTCTTGGCCAGGAGTAGACAGTATTTGAACATACAGTGGGACACCCTACTGCCTTGCTCTATGCTGGGCTTGTTAACCTGGGAACTGGGAGTCCGGGATGTCTGTCAACTCCTTGAAATTAATTGTAAAATTTTATGTGATAGCCGTATATCTGAAGAGAAGACTCCTTGATTTTTCTAGATTCTCTAAGGAGTCTGTGACTCTTCAAAAGTTAAGGGCCATCGATCTAGACACTCTTCTTCCATTACTTCGGGTTGGGTGAAACTTTTGGCAGCCATGTCACACCACTGGCTTCTATTGAATTGGCAGTTATCTGAAACTCCCAGGTCAAGAGTTGCAAACAGATTCCTACAGAGCCAAGAAAGTAACCTAAATGGCTTCCGCAGGCCAGTGTGCATCTATAAGGGTCCATTGGGGGAGTGAATGCTGTCTACAGGGGACAGCCACAGCTCAGTTCTAATCAAATGTTGCCACGTCTGAGTGCAAACCTGGAGTTGCCAGATCTATCAGTTTTTCAAGAGAAGCCAGAAACCCAGATTTTTATGTGACTCTCCCAATTTTTAAATGTTGGCTTAGTGTTTTTCACAAATACTGCAAAAGCCAAACAAAACACATCTGTGGGCCAACAGTTTGCAATATCTGCCCCAGGTCTTTTTTCATATGAACTGCTTTTAAACTCTTCCCTTCTCTGTTTGTTTAAGAGATTCTTTGAAATTAAGTACTGGACTTTATGTGTCTCACCCCTGATTTCATCTTGCTAGTTCTGCCTGATTGTTCCAGCCTGTTGAGACCTTGTGGAACCTTGATGCTCTTCCCATTTTCTCATGAGCGGATTTGCCAGAGATGCCTTCCATGTCTTCATTCAAGTTGTAGATGAAAAGGTTGAACAAGACGCTTCCAAGCCATGTGGCATGCTGTTTGAGACTCCTTGTTCTTCTCTTTCTTACCCTCATTGTAGTGCAAAATGCCAGGCCAGAAAACAAAAGATTTCGTCCTGTCTTTAGTATCCGTCCAGGGCCATAATTCTTATTTTTCCATGTCTTCATTTTCCTCAGAAAAGGAGGCTAATCGTACTCGCCTTCTTCTCTTTTCATAGAGATGTAAAGGTTTATTAATTAAATCAGTAAAGCATGCTGCCTTCCAAGGAGAAAGTGTTCTTTGCTTTTCATCCTTAAAATTAGCATATCATCTAATTCAGGCATTAGAACAAAAATAACTGTGCTCTTCAAGACCCCGAAGTAGGTAGATAGTGGGACTTCACAGCACAGCAGTGATCTTCGTTATGTGGGATTTTGACTCTGTAATTGTCTTCTCTCTGGCAGGATGACTTGAATTCTCCCTCCATCACTTTAAATTTATCCTTTCTCTCATCCTCTCTTTGGGTGGAAAATTTGAAGCCCAACGATGGAAGAAAATAAATGGCATCAGTATTAAAGGAACCATAAATAGTTTGGGGAAAAAAAGGGCAACTGTCACTTGTTTTCTCCTACTGAAACATAGTAAATCTAAAGTAATTGAGCTTTTAAAGCACAGGCTCAAATTTTTCCGTTAGTGACCGAGAATGGCTAGTCATTTCTGTTTGCCTTTAATTTTTTTGAATTATATTTTTCAGAATGTCTGCAGACAACACTAAACTTCAGAAATTGCAAAGGCCTAATATAGTCGATAATATTGTAATAACTGGGTACAGTGCTGGGTAGGTACTAGATCTATCAGGGTGATAGATGGGAATGGGGGTGGGGGCAGGGTGAAAAGGGTGAAGGTATTAAGAAATACAAATTGGTGGTTAATACGGTATGAGGAAATAATCAACAATGTTGTAGAGATCATGTAAGGTCCCAGATGGGCACTGGACCTATCAGGGGGAATCACGTCCTAGACTGTGTAGATGCCTGACCGCTGCGCTACACACCTGAAACTGAAGTAGAATAATATTAAATGTCAACTATAACTAAATATGTAAATATATACATAGTCACGGGATGTGGAGTACAACATAGGAAAGATAGTCGATGGTATTGTAACAGCTATATAAGATGTCAGAGGAGTGATAGCTTGGGGGGTGGGTTATCATTTTATGAGGGGTTTACATGTCTAACTATTACGTTGCTTTGTACACCTGAAACTAATAAAATTAAAAAGAAAGGTAGAAATTGCTTAGACCTGAGATTGACCTGGGAGTGCGGAGAGATTCCGTGGGGCGGTGCTGGAGTTGGGTTGTAGTTCAGACTCTTGTGGGGGCACAGTGTCCCTGGTTTTAATTGGGGATCTCCACCATTCCCTAACCAGGATTTCTTACTTCTGGTGCAGAGGTCAAGGTTGGCTTGCCTTTATTTCACGAGTTGAATCCAAGTGAATGTTCAGTGTTGCCTGGAGCACTATTGACTAGAGCTGAGGCAAAGACTTCTAGCGTGTCTGCATGTAGCACGGTACTAACCGGATGCAGGCCTACCTCCGTGCTTCATCCCGTGAATTGCACGTGAGCCTCAACAGCACTTTTAGGCAGAGTGACATGTCTACTCCGTATTGGAACCCTTTGCTACTTGTCCTCTACAATCTCTTATTTTTAGGCAGCCTATAAGGAATCCAAACAGCTGTATCTTCTTGTACATAGAGGAGAGCCTCTGTGCACAAGAATCTCTAAGAATTGGGACAATTGGACATTGTCACTAATGTAACTTTGGTTGGCAACCTGGTCAAGTGAAATCTTGAGCTTCGAATTTAAATTTTGGCTCTGCAACTCTGTGTGACCTTGGACAAGTTACTCAACTACTCTGAGCCTCACATTCTTTAACTGTGACATGGTGATAATAATACCTACTTCAGCGTGGTGGGGATTAGAGTTAATTATTTAAAAACACTGAGCACAGCGTCAGGCTTAGTCTTGCTTGGTAAATGGCAGTAATGCTGCTGCTAATTATGATGGAACCCACTGGAAGATCAGTGTTCCTAACTCTGTGTATCCAGGCATTTGTCAAGTTCCTGTGGCTTTTCCATCAGCTCCACTCCTTTCCATCCCTGCTGCCCTGCTTTAAAGCAACTCTAAGTTTACTGGATTTGAAAGCGTCCTTACTATCCCCAGTGTGCTTTTCTCTGTGAAAGAAAATTGCAGCACAGCTTCCCTCTGTCCAAAATATCCACTGTTGCATCAGAGGAGGTAAAAGGCCCTGTTCCCTTGTCCTGTCCTTAAGACCTACACCAGACATTGGCCAGGTTTAAGGCTTTTGAGGGGTGGGCTTGAGCAAGGGTGAGGGTATCAGGGCTTCACGGTTTTCCTCCAGCGCCCACTGATCTCCTCCACATCTGCACCACAGAGGGACGCTCTTTCTGGTCTCCCACTCTGCCTGCCGCTTTTCTCGTGAGCACCCAGTAGAGGTCTTCGCAAAGAGCCTGAGAGTGGGTGCAAACTGCTCTATGTGTGCAGCTCTCAGAAATTCTGTGCTGTTGCACTCACCCCACATTTGGCCATTAGTAATTTGTTAAAATTTCTAGTTGATTCCTTCCTACCTGCTTGTATAGCATCTCTGTCTTCCTCTTATATTCTGCCACATGTGAGACTTCCTTGGGTGTCCCCATGTCTCCTTGAGGAGCCTGTCCTTCCTTGGATCTCAGGATACTTGGTTGCCTTCAGTTCTCTGATGGGTTCAAGAAAAGTTGTGATTTTGTAGTTTATTTCATTTTCATTGTTCATGTCAGCGCAACCCTCTTTCTAGCTTTCTGCATCCTAGGCAGAAGCAGAACTGACCAATGGATTTTAATGTACCAGACTATAATTCATTAATAAGATTTCAGATTCCACGTTTCACATTCCATAGTGCTAATGTTTAAGAATCTACCACTTTTCAAGTTTTGGTGTATCTTCAAAGGGGATGATCAATAAATATGTATATATAACCTTTCTTAAATACCTTTTGGGTCATTGTGTATTGGCTTTTTAATGTATTGTTGAATTCTGCTATTTTTATTTTTATTTTTTATTTTTTATTTATTTATTTTTTTAAGATTTTATTGGGGAAGGGGAACAGGACTTTATTGGGGAACAGTGTGTACTTCCAGTCCTTTTTTTTTTCCAAGTCAAGTTGTTGTCCTTTCAATCTTAGTTGTGGAGGGTGCTGTTCAGCTTCAAGTTGTTGTTCTTTCAGTCTTAGTTGTGGAGGGCACAGCCCAGCTCCAGGTCCAGTTGCCGTTGCTAGTTGCAGGAGGCACAGCCCACCATCCCTTGCGGGAGTCAAACCAGCAACCTTGTGGTTGAGAGGATGCGCTTCAACCAACTGAGCCATCTAGGAGCTCAGCGGCAGCTCAGCTCAAGGTGCCGTGTTCAATTTTAGTTGCAGGGGGCGCTGCCCACCATCCCTTGCAGGAGTCGAGGAATTGAACTGGCAACCTTGTGGTTGAGAGCCCACTGGCCCATGTGGGAATCGAACCGGCAGCCTTCGGAGTTAGGAGAACGGAGCTCTAACCGCCTGAGCCACCGGGCCGGCCCCTCTGCTATTTTTATCTGGGATTTTCCTTCATGTTCAAAAACCTCATTCCTTTTTTATGACTGAATGATATCCCATTGTATGTACATACCACATTTCGTTCATCCGTTTGTCTGTTCATGGACATTTGGGCTGTTTCCACCTTTTGGCTGTTGTGAACAATGCTGTCATAATCAATATGGACATACAAATATCTGCTCGAATCCCTGCTTTCAATTCAGTTTATACCTCGGCATGGAATTACTGGGTCATTGGGCAGTTTTTAATCATTTCAATATTTAATCTCTTTGGAAACATTGTTTTTCCATATTGTTCTGAACTTTAATAGATTTTTTCTTCTGCTAAGTAAGCATGCATTCCTGTTTTGTCCTCATTTAGTGCATACAGACTGTGTGTTTCAGATTAGCTATAGGAGCCTTAAGTTTCTGTGTTAAGTAGCTAAGGATAGTGATGGTGGCTGTCCCTACCCCACCCCCAAAAAAGAAAACCACCATGTTTATTTCTTTCAGTTAGCACGTCCAGCGGTTGCAGTACTTCCTTCCTGACCTTAGAAATACATCAAGTCCCGCTGGTGTGCAACAGGATTATTGAAAATGGTTTTAGGAAAACAGGGTGCCAAGAAGAAACACTGACATTTATTATTCTTCTGAGCCATCTCCATATAAACTGGTACTCTTCAGGAGCCAAGAAAGAAGGTCAAGCGTAACTTTTGCCATCTGCTTGTTTCCATGTTACAGGCAGTCACAAGTTGAAACTAGAGTTTCTACATCTAAAGAGGAAACTGCCATTCATCACTACTGTAACTACTCTGGCTATTACCCAGGTTACTTTTGCTTTTGAATGCTAGTAGTTAGTGATTTTGGAAGGAAAATTCCATTCTTAGTTTGAAGTTGCACATTAGAAAAATTGCACTATTACTGCTGATGGCAAAGCTTTCTGGGTCTCAGGTCCTTGACACAAGAAGCCATTCAGCTATGTTTAAACAATGGATGGGAATTTGAAACTCTGTCTTCATGTAAGAACTTGACCTCTTTTTTTTCCCTCTTCGCTCTTTCATGGAAATACAGGATTTAGAACAGTATGAATTTAGTGCTATAGTGGTTCTGTCAACATTTCCATAAATCCCCGTTTTCAGGAGCCTGTAATATAGCTATAAAGTTTCCTTTGCTCTCATTTGGACTCTGATGTTTCCTCTAGAAGGGGATTAGTTTTGCAAAACCAGATATGATGCTTTGTCAGTCTGTTTGGGTCGGTGTTCTATAATTGTCTAGGTTTAAGCTCTGACATGTACAAGATACTTACCGTCTTGATATTGGATCACATGGCAGGATTTCTGATTTTCGTTTCCATGTTATATTGTGGGCTCTCTGACTAGATGCTGCATTCATCTCTAGGTATTGTATACGATACCTAGAATACGGAGGTTAGGCAAAATATATTAGTGTTACTCTTATAATGGCCCCCAACTAGAAGGGGGACATTTCTTCCGGACATACACTTACTGACAAGTAAATTTAATGATCCAAATACTGTCTTTTTTGAAGCAGAAGAGGTGAACTGAGGGATCTTTACCCCATCTCAGACCAGATTACTCACCCTTGTCTCCTGGTCATACTTCTGAACTGTCCTTGTTCCCAGTCACATGGGAACAGTAGGGACAGATAGCCAACTCTTACTCTTATGATATTTACACTCGGCCAAGTGCTATACTTAGCCATTCTGATCTTTGGAGATTTCTGGTGACTGGTGTAGCATATTGTGGTCAGGTTCCAGTACAGTTGTCGGCCCTGGAGGTATCCAGAGCTCTAGAATTAAGAATGTACTGTGGTAAGACTAAATGTGTCTTTCTAGATTGAGTCACTGTAAGCAAAGCCGCATTTTGAGTTGCTTTGGCGAAAGGTACATTTTGGGTCCTTTGTGTTGATCTATAATGCTTATGTTTCTATTGTTATATATATATGGTCATCTTACGTTCTACAAAATAAATTTGCAAATATTCTTCTCTTGATCCTCACGAAGATGTGGATTTGGCCATAGGGATGTTATTCGCCCCCATTTTACAGATGAAGAAAGAGGCTCAGATCAGTTCTGCGACTTGCCCCAAATCACGCAGTGAGTTAGTCACAGATCCAGATTTTCTGATTCCAAGTGTGCGACATACGTGTCCATCCCAAAGTCTCATTGGAAATAGTGACAAACTTTACGAGCAGGTTTGGGAGCTACTTTTTTTCATGGTGGAATCTGAAAAGTTAACTGGTTCACGAGGAATCCGAGCAGTGACAGTGACCGTGGCCTCATTAACCAGCTGGGTCCCTCTCAGCTTGAGGAAGAAACTGGGCTGCGAGAGGAGCAAGGATGAAAGGAGCCAGCTGCCTGCACTGCCTCCCTGTGGGCCTGAAGAGAATTAGGTGAAATAGGAGAAACTCACTCTGGTGAAGCCTCAGGGCTTTTGATACAGAGCTATCTCTCAAAATCAGGTGAGGGAATATCCATATGTCACCACAGAAGGGTGTTTTCTCTTGAACGGAAACCCATAATATACATGAGTTACTAAGGGACTAAAATGAGGAGTAATAGTAACATATGGGGGATCAGAATTGAACTTGGCCGCTGGGAAGTCCTAGCTTTTTGTAGGAAGTAGTTCTTTTGTTAAACTTGGACAAATTGTTCCTTTCAATGTGCCCCATTTCCTAAAGTATTGAATTTCTGTACCTTTTATTCAGCAAAAGCAGCCGAGACTTTTGCTTAAAGATTTTCTTCTCTTTTGCCATTTGGAGGTGTTGCTTTAAATGCAGTCATTCATCCTCAAGGGTTACATTTCATCAAAGGAAGCTGTGCAAATGCATTCACCACTCCTAGCTACTTCAGGGCTCATGTATTTTAAGTTATGGGTGATAACAGATATAAGCAGAACTTTCAAATGTCAATGTTTAGTCTTGTTTGGGCACTGCTGAATTTGTGTTCCATCCTCGTCTTGTGATTTTTCACTTCTGGCTTGTCTCCCAAAAACAATAAAAATGAACTCTTTGGTTCACGTTTGCAGTGGATGTGATTTGCAGAAATCGTAAATAAAAGTAACTTCGGTGTAACAGAGCATTTTAACAAATAAGGTGAGAATTACTCCGGTTGCTCTTTACCTTCTTTCGGTTCACAAACTTGGAAAGAAATCTGTGCTTTAAATAAAACCCCTTTCAATGCAAGGTTTCTGAGTGGGCTATGGCGGGATTAGTGTTAACACCAATGATTCTCATCTGGTGGGTGCCCATCCGGCATTTGCCCATGGCTGGCAGACCTGGAAGGGCACAGGGAGCATGAGACTGTGCACACGCAGCCACCCATGGCTGTGAGAATCCGGTAGCCGGGGCTACTGTTTGGTACCATCGTTGGTAGGGGGCTGCGTTGTCATTATTGCCGAGTCTTCTTAAAGCATCTCTGTTCCAGCTGGCAGTGCCCTGCTTCCATAGCAACGACTCTCTGTCGTTCCAGAGGCCAGCAGTACCAAAAGAAGGGACATTTCATAAATACAGTTTACTTACTCGTTGGTGTCTGCCTTCAATGGAAGTCACAGGGGCCGCTGTTTAGGGCTCATCAGATGTGGAAGCCTCAGCAATGTTTTTGCTCTCTTGAGGAATCCTTCGCTTTCCAAATGATGCTGGCATTCATTACTTATACCGCTTTGTATCATTCTTATCTTACAGGTTTATCACTTTCTTACATGTACTCTTTACAGCTCTGTAAAAACACGTCCCCATCTAGTGACCTTTCTCTCAGTATCGAGCACAGTACATGTAGTAGGTACTCACTTTTTATTGGAGGACTGAACCGAAGATTGAAACTTTTCAGTCTTTTCGATTTTGGAGAATGTCTTATTCTCAACATAGTTTGAAGAGACCATCCCCCGGATCCATGAGCCATTCTTATGCCTGTAGATGTTGAACTTACTCATCATACTTAACAAAGCTCTACAGGATGGGGCAACACCTTTGGCTCTTCTTACAGGGATAGTCTCATCTGAAATAATGGCAGTCTGTCTGGGAGATCTGGGAATACTATTCATAGTTGCCATTTAGTGAGCCCCTGTTATGAGCTGAGTCCTTCATAGGACTCTCAGTTGCAGACGACAAAATCCCAATTCAGACCGCTCTAGGCATAAAGGGGGACTATTCAGAAGGCTGTTGTGTCTTGTTTTGAACGAGAAGTGGAACAGTCAGACCGTGGAAGAGTAGCATCACAGCTGGGCTTGTCAAACAGCTGAAGCCTGGGACTGAAATATGCTCAGGGTTCTCTCTACCTGGAGACCAGCCTCCTCCCCTCCTGAGGTGCCGTCCTGCTATCTCACTCAGCTTCACATCTTGGGGCTTCCAGCACCAGAGAGAGATGAACGCTTCCCCAATTCATTCTGGAAAGTCACAGGAAAACTCCATTTAGCCCAGCTTGGGCCTGACCTGCTTCTGGGACAGCAGACTCTGTAAGAACACAGTGAGAGGAAGATCCCAGGAAGAAGGAGCGGTACTGGGTAAACAGTTCCCAGGTGCTCCCTGCTGAGCCCTGTGTTCTTTAGTAAAAAAAGTCTTTGAGGTACGTGCTTTTCTTCCTGTTCCAGCCATGGTGCGCCCGCATCTCCTAGAAGTGAAATGGCTTGACAGAGAGGGCACAGTTGGCGAAAAGACCAACATTCAAATCCCAGTCTGCTGGTTCCAAAACCCTTGCTTTTTACTAATACAGTTCATTGGTTTTCCAAACAGTAGGAAGGGAACCAGCAGACAGATGTAAAGTTGGACAACAGAAATGATAGCAGAATAGTGGCAAAATATTTTCTTTCTGGCAATCTTGAAAATTAGCATCTCATTTTTTCAAAGAACGCAAAGCCATACCAGTTCTGAAAATCATCAACCTTTCCCTCCTTCCTGGCAGTGGCAGCAAATGGATCTCAGTTTAAAATCTCTGAAAGACGGCCTGTGGACTCACAGGCTAAAGGCAATATAATCCTCTGATAGAGCGAACTGCCAAATTAGATGCGTCTAAGAGCCAAAGGGGATGTTAATTTCTTAAGGCATTTCCATTGACTCAGATTTCCCTCTGTCTACACAGGTGGCAGACGACAGTTCTGAAAAAAAAAAAATTAAAAAGACGAAAGAAGAAAACGGTAGCGTCTGTGCCAGGTTCCGTGCTCCTTGTCTTCTGTGCACGTGACCTGGGAGGGGGTGGTAGCCTGTTCAGAGTCTTATTTCAGGACGCAGGGAAAATGAAGGATAATGGTTCCAGTTAATGATGCACAAAAATACAGAGACAGCATCATTGGTTCTGCTGAATCTTCTAGGTGCGCTCAGTGGCTTGTTTTGCAGACTTTGAGTTACTAAAGAAGACCACTACAAGAACTTTGACCTAATAGTTTCGGTGCTTGGTTCGGAAACGCCGGTAAGGGTAGATTGAATGCAGACATTTTTGGGTGATTAGTTCTGTTTTTAATCCACACACACCTTGGAATGGAAAAGTAGCCACCATTTTATTTTAAAGAGCGTCTAGGGACAGTGCCAGAATCTTTCTTGCAGGACATTTTCTGATGAGCCAGGTAGTAAAAGTATTTTAATGTTTTTAAAAAATAAAATCTTAACCTTTTGTAGGTCTTAGGATTCTTCCGATTACAAAATGCTCTTCTCCCTGTGGAATCAATTACCAGAGATTAGATATCAAATATTAGAGTTTGTGTTGAGAATGGACTTGCTCGATGGAGTGAATGCTTCAGAAGAACCTTTTTAACTCTAGAAAATTAATTATATTACATTGTCTTGACTTTCGTACATTGTTATAACAAGCAAAAATATTCCAGCCTGAAAAAAAAATCTGGCAGACAGTTTATTTTTCTTTAAGACTGAAATGTAAGATAGTATGCGTCTTATTTGTTTGTTGGAAGAAAAAAGTGGTACCTTCAGCAGAGATACTAGGTCGTTCTGTTAGCATGCCAGCTTGAGAATAAGAGAGAAGTGGAGATAGAAACCCTTTCTCTGAGAAGGGATCATGCATTTCTTCAGACCTTAGCTTGGCCCTTTTGGCCTTTCTTAGCTGAATGTCTTGTGTCTTAGGGTGTTTGGCAAAACACGGTGGTTATAATTCCATTTAACGTATCACTGTAACATAACATGACATGACTGACGAGATCACAGAATTCTGTGTAAGGCATGCGCAGAAAGGTCAGTCCTTTCTGCTGGGCAGTTGCCTGCAGAGGCCGCTGGAGTGCTTTTTTACACCATGAGCCAATATTTTTTAGAAGGCGTCAGTGGGTTTAGAATTCACTGACTCCTTGTAGCTTCATGGGCACTAGACGCCGTATTAGCCAGATAGATAACAGTTGCAGGAATTGTGATGCTGTGTTTTTGAACCTCTGCTTTGAGTGGTGCCTGGAAGTCAAGGAACGCCGTGGGTGTCAGCGCTGCCCCTCTCTGAGAAGTGCTCCGTGGTACTTTTATCAGTTGGCAAGTATTTGTCTAGTTCCCGCTGTGCTCTAGCTTGAGTTCGATGCTATAGGTGAGGTGACCGTATGGTTTATCACCACGGTCACTTTTGAGAGTGAGAAGGAGCTATTTATTAATAGTTCTGCTGACACAGTTGTCATAAACTGGGCCTATCATTGTGGCAACGAGTGTGGACGATTACTGGAACTCTAATGGATAGAAGAAGGCCATGCATGTGCTTGGTCCACACTCTGAAGGAATCTTTTAGCCCAGTTAGAGAGCTAATCTTTACATAATAAACAGTCCAGGAACGTTATTTAAAAAGTCCTTATTTTCTCTAATTGTCCCGTTACTCCCACCACCTACCAAATCAACTTCTGTTGTATCAACCCACCATAGGCATGTGCAAGCATCTCTCATCTTTCAAAATCGCCCCCTTTACCGCATCCATTGCCCCATTTTTCTTGTTTTATAGCAAAAACTTCTTGAGAAAATATACCAGGGGTCAGCAAACTTTTTCTGCTTAAGGGCCCGTTAGTAAATATTTTAGACTTTATAAGGGCCGTATGTTCTCCTACAACTCATCTCTGCTGTGGGGTGAGAAAGTAGCCACAGACAGGGCCTAAACGAATGGGATTGGTGTGTTCCACGCAAACATTCTTTACAAAAACAGGTGGCAGACTGGATTTGGCCCACGGGCCACCGTTTGCTGGGTCCTGCTCTGTACTTACTGTCTCCACTTCATCACGTCGTCCCTGCTGAACCGGCTCTTGTGAAGGTCACCGGCGACTTCCCTGCTCTCAAATTCAGTGGCAGCTCCATCCTAATCTTACAACCTAAGACATAGTGGCTCTTTTCCTCCACCTTTCAACACTTGTTTGGCTTCTGGGACACCACAGTCCCCATTTTTCTCTCATGTCACTGCGGGGTGTTCTCTTGCATCTTTTCTCCCTCCTTCTTTTCTTCTAGACTTGTGAACATTGGCATGCCTGGGCCGTTTTCTTTCTCTTCCCTTCTTATTCCTTCTCTGCTCTCTTCCCAGATGACTTCTTCCAGTCCTGCAGAGTTAAATAGCATCCCCAACCTGATGACTTCTAAATTTAAGTCTAGCCCGCCGCTCTCAGACTCACATGTCCAACTTGGTCTCCACCTGATCTCAGATAGACGGTGCACCCTAACATACTGAGATGCGAACTCTTGATTTTCAGTCCCACCACCACCCCCTACACACACCTGCCTAGTAACCTGTTCCTTCCCCTGGCTTTTCGAGCTCAGTAAATGGAATAATTCACTGGCTTTTCAAACCCAAATCTAAGCGTACTCTTTGATTCTTCCCTTTCCCTCATCATCCACATCCAGTCCACCAGTAAGTGAGTCCTGCAGATTATATCTTCTTATCAATCCCAAATCGCTCCCCTTCTTCCCATCACCACTCGCCACCTAGTCTAGACCTTCACCATCTCTCACCTAGACATCTGGAGCAGCTTCCTAATAGGTCTTTCTCTCCTGATTGCACTCCTGTCTCTGTATGGCCCCTTCCCCCCACAGCAGCCAGGGTGGCCTTTTACACATGTAAACTCCTGCCAGTCCCTTGTTAAAAAGCTCTTCAGTGGCTTCTCATTGCACTTAGAACAAAATCCCCATGCTTTTAAGCAGGCTTTTGAGAGCCTTTATTCTCCAGTTTCTGCCTCCTCCTCCAAATTATTTCTGAACACTTCCCACTCCAATACCACCCTGCCATCCACTGCCTTCCCTTTTGGTCCTTCCAAACACCAAGGTCCTTTCTGTATCAGGGTCTTTTATGTGCTGTTCTCTCCAGTTGGAGTTCTCTTACTCTACATCTGCAAATCCTGACTCTTCCTCATCCTACAGATCTCAGTTCGTTTGTTCTTTCTCAGGAGACCTTCTATAACCATCATTCCGGGTACTCTCATCACATTGCCTAATTCCTTCATTGCACCTGTCACACTCTGAGATTATCTGATTGATTGATTGATTGATTGATTGATTGTCTTCCCAATACTCCTCCGCCTGCCACTTCTCAAAGTTACGTTCCTTGAGGAGAGGGACCATGTCTGTCTTGTCTACCATTGGATTCTCAGTGCTTAGAATATGCCTGGTACATGGAAAACAATAAATATTTGTTCAGCAATTGAAGGAGTGAATTAATGAAATACTGACTAATATAACTGCCACCAGAAGTCAGAGTAACAGCTTAGATATAGGTGTTTTTCAGTTACAAGAAGGTCCGTGTTGCTGGAAAGTGAGAATTTATTTATGATAGAGTATGGATTTGAAAAATAGCACATTCTTTAGTACCTGCCACTCTTATAGCTGTTATTTTAAAACACTTTGGCCCAAATAGTAAGTTATGAAGTTGTGACCTCCTTCAGAAAGACATCTTGGACTGCCCTTTCTTCTCTCTCTGTCTTCCTACCAAACAAGCCCCGATCGCCAGTGGTCTCTCTGGGTTCCCACAATGCACTGTACATATCTTTATCATATCTCAGTGTTCTTAGGGTTTATTAGCCTATCTTTCTACCTTTCTGTAAACTTCTTGAGAGCAGGAATTATGTTTTTTATCCCTGTATCTCCAGTGTAGTGTTTGTTGATTGAATAAAATGGATATTAAAATTGGTTCTAGTTCTTGAGAAATATAGCCAAAGAAAAAATGACTCTAGAGTTATCTCAGAAGGAAAATTTGTAATCTAGTGTTTAAAAATATATCTGAAATAATCTAAAAATACATAGTTTATTAAGAGACCATCATTGAAAAGTATCTTTCTTAAACTGAGAGGGGAGGGAATATATGGAGGGCTTTTGAGGTAGATGAAGTTCTTCTGGGAAAAAACAAACAAACAAACAAACAAACAAAAAAATATATATATATATATAAAACTCTATAATTTATCATAATTTACTATTATGGCTGCAACTTTACAAAATTTGATGGCATGGCAAGTGACAAAATTTTTCTTGTCTAATTTCCTAGGTTCATTAACCCAGCATTTTTTTCCCAGTATGTGAAGATTGCATAACTGAATTGTGTTTTGCTTTAAAAAAGGTTTGCAGTTGAACTGCTGGCACAGCCATAACCACTATGGCTAATGTATTGCCTGACTATCCCTGAGCGCAAAGATGGAGTGTGTGTCTGTGTGTGTGTACATCGTGATTGACTGGTTATAAATTCAACTTAATAAACGTGTACTGAATACTTACTGTATTATCCTCACACTACTCTAGGTATCGGGGCATCACAATGAGTGAGACGTGTCCTTGCCCTCTGGGATCGCATAGTGCAACCAAAAGATAGAACCACAAAAACGTATTACAAATGTTAAGTATACGTAAAGGACCATGGGCACCCACATGGTGAATGAATTGATTGTACTGTGTGGCTCGTTTATGTTTATGGGAGAGAGTGTTGGAAGGAAAGAGGAAGTCGGGGGAAAGGATGGAGAAGAAACAGCACTTGAACTAGCCCATAGGAAACAACAAAGATTTGCACGCAATCAGTGGAGCATTTGAAGGTTCACTCCTTTTGGTTATAAACAGATATCTGATCGTTTATTCCTTATCATTTTTATTTTGTTAGAACTTGATTTGTCATAATATGAAATCCAAGGTTGTATGTTATAGCAGTAAGCAGTGCTCAAAAGAATTTGGTATCTGGTATTGAGGAGGTGAATATTAGAAACATGGAGAGAATTTTTTAAATTTATTTTTAATTATCGCTGACATACAGTATTGTATTAATTTCAGGTGTACAACAGTGAATAGACATTTATATACCTTATGAAGTGACCACCATGATAAGTCTAGTATCCATCTGTCACCATACATAGTTGTTATGATATTATTGACTATATTCCCTATGCTGTACATTACACCGCCGTGACTTATAACTGGTAGTTTGTACCTCTTAATCCCCTTCACTTTTTTTATTCATCCCCTCCCACGCCCTCCCCTCTAGCAACCATCAGTTCTGTGTTTATGAGTCTGTTTCTGTTTTGTTTTGTTTCTTAGAGTCTGCTTATAAAGTGAAATCATATGGTATTCATCTTTCTCTGTCCGAGTTATTTCACTTAGCATAATACCTTCTAGGTCTGTCCATGTTGTCGCAAATGGCAAGATTTCATTCTTTTTCATAGCTGAGTAATACTCCAGTGTGTGTATGTACCACTGCTGCTTTATCCATTCAGCTATCAATAGACACTTAGGTTGCTTCGTATCTTGACTACTGTAAATAGTGCTGCAATGAACATAGGGGTGTATATATCTTTCCAAATTAATGTTTTAGTTTCCTTTGGATAAATACCCAGGAGTGGAATTGCTGGGTCATGAGGTGGTTCTATTTTTAATTTTCTGAGGAACATTCCTACTGTTTTCCACAGTGGCTGCACCAGTTTATAATCCCACCAACAGTACAGGAGGGTTCCCTTTTCTCCACATCCCTACTAACATTTACTCTCTGTTGTCTTTGATAGCAGCCGTTCTGACAGGTGTGAGGTGACAGCTCATGGGGGTTTTGATTGGCATTTCCCTGATAATCAGTGATGAGGAATGGGGAGGTGGAATGATTGTGTTTGGATTCACTCGGGGAGTAGCTGAGAATAGGAAGTGTCACCGTGGGCAGGTTGAGAGGTTGTGTGTGAGAGGCACATGTTGTCACAGGAGAACAGTACAGCAGGGGTTCCAAAACAATGTATACACACGACTTGTATTCATCTTTTGTTATCGGTATATATTGAGTATTACAATTTTAATAGAGTATTTTCCTTTCTTAAAATTTGTATGCATTTTTTTGGCACCCTCTGTATATGTATATGTTTATCTATACACATATACATAAAGGCATTTGCTCAGGTTGGCCATATATCTGGAAATAAACCTAATATTCATGCAGCTTTTTACACCAATTATGTCACTAAATTTTCTCAACGACCCTGGAAGGAGGTGCCATCATCACTGCAGTTCAGACAAAGAAGCTGATGCCCAGAAGGTCCAGCTAGTGTGTGACCGTGGAGGCAGGCGGCAGACAGAGGGTTTTCTCATGACACCACGGCTGTCTCAGGGGTACCAAGTCCCGGAGTGAGAAAGACAGGATGGGAGGAAGCTCAGTGGAAACAGTTGTGAGGCAAAAATGGGAGGCATCTCTTTGGGGTGGAATGGGACTGAGAGGAGCTGCCCAGTGTGACCCAATTCTATTCTATTGCCCCTTTTCCTACTCTGCAGGTAAATTAATTTGTGGCTGTGGTAGCAAAGCCAGCTGTTGTTCCAAGACCAAACTTTCCGATGATTAAAATGTCTGTGTCCCGGTGGCAGAAATTACAAGTAGAAAGCTCCTTTGCTCACAAACCTTTGTAGATACAAGTAAAAAGATCCCGCAGAGCAAATGCACGCTGCCCCAGGAGGTGGTGTGAGCAGCTGCTTGAATGGTGTCACCTCAGACTTGGCAGCACACGGGCTAAGGAACGGCTTCTTCAGGAGCTTCTGGACCTTCATGGCAGAAGCCATAACATAGTCACATGCCACAGCTTAGCCTCCTTGTCGCCACATGTGAAACCCCTGTAAATCCTGGTGGTGAAAGACATAAAAGAAAGCCATGTTTGGAATTGAGCCACACGCAGGGCAGGGAGTTGCAGAATAAGAAAGAATTCCCCGTATCAGAAGAAGTGGACAGCTCGGGAAACCTGGGAAGGGAAGGGAGATACAGTCCCTCCATCTAAACAAGAAGGAATTTCCGGCAGAGGAAAGCAACTTAAGTTTGCTTTTGGAGGATTATTTCCTTTTTTAAGCAAAAAAGTATGTGAGTTCTTAGTCTAGAGGTAGCTCTTCCATGGGGTACAGCTGACTGCAGAGGTTCACATACTTTTGTCAGGGCTTTGTCATTCTCCCTTCATCTCAGCTGCACTTTCCTCTTTCATCTGTGATGGTGTCCGTCTCAAGGCGGCTGGCTGTTTTTCTGTGCAGGCCGAGATGGCCACACACAGCTCTAGAGTTACATTGGCCTTATCATTACATTTGTAAATGGCTGTGAGGCCTGATCAGGACAGGCCACTCTTAAATCCAAAGTAAATAAAGTGCTTCGGACGGAACGAAGCGTGAGTTCTTCTGTTGGCTGCTGCATCGTTCATAAGTACATGTGTTCTACATGTGTGTGGCTTTTGTGCCCTCCCGAATCCCTGAATATTGCTTCCCCTACTCGCAGACGCTACTGTGGGTTGTAATACTTCTAATGCGTGGCATCCATCTTTATAGGTTTTTATCTCAGTGGAAACATTTGGCTCACTGTTCAAGTGTCCCTTTCTAACTTCATCTCGTTGGTTTCCAGATGGGGCACTGTAAACGTCTGTAAGCCTTGCCACAGTGCTGGAGTCTCTGTGCACAGTTGCGAGTTTTTTGAAGGCACAAGTCTTCTGGAACTTCCAAAATTCAGATCTCCCCTTTCCCCCTGACTTAGAGCCTCCTCTGTCTTTCTGCAGGTGTTGAAGGTTACTGCACACGCGGGCGCGCGCATACACGCATGTGCATAGCCTGTTTATCTGTTGTCATCAATACGTGTGGTAATCACGGAGATGGAGGGAAATAGTTTACTTTTTAAATTAAAACTTTATGATGCATATTGGCAAGAATCCTGTGTATTTGCCTGTATCCAAATGCTGGACTCTGTCTCTACTACTTTGGTCCAGTAAAGTTGTCAGCATAAGTGCAATGAATCAAGAGGGCTTTATTAATTTTCTTCTGAGGCTGGACTTGATTACAGTGTAGGGACTGGTGCTGTCTTGTTTTTCATTTATTTCTCTTATTCTAGGCACTTGAAGAGGCCCAGAAAGCAATTCAGCAACTTTTTGGCAAAATCAAAGATATCAAAGACAAAGCAGAAAAATCCGAGCAAATGGTGAGTTCAGGTTTCTTCCTAACTGTTGCACCAGAAGAGGAAGTTAGCATCTCATCCGGTCATATTAACGGGCTTTTACTCCCACTGGCTGCCAACCACAGCACCCACATCTCTAAAGCCAGCCCTGGGAGTACATTCTCCGTCAGTTCAGGAGGAGCTGCTAGAAATGAGTGACTCACCAAACCTGCCGCCCTGCATTGGCAGCCCTTGTGTTTAAATAGGGAAAGTCGTCTTCTCCTTTTCCCCCAAATAGTTTCCTAGTCCTTTTGGATTCCTTTCTCTAGCATTTGTTCATATCACATATTTTAGATCACGCATAGTACTAGCCTTATGTTCGTTGCTCAATGAAGGGAAGGCATTATTAAGATATATGATGCATAACTTAGTGTCACAGGAAAACCGGAACTGGATCTGGGAGGTGGGATGTAGCCTGCTTGTGATGTGAGCTTATGGTTTTGATTAAGTTCTCCTCCTACAAATCTGTTTCCTCCCGTGATGTACTGGGAAGGCCCCACTGCTGACCAGGAATCCAGCCTCACCCACTCGTACTCCGTGGGAAGCACTGTGAAATGCCAGCTTCTGGGCTCCCATTCTGACTGCGTAATGTACTGCCTCTGAATTCCAGTTTCTTCAACTGTAAACAAAACATCTAGCTCAAAGGGTTGTAAGAATTAAACGTAAGAACACCGAGCATAGTACGAGGCTCGTGTTAGTTCAATGAATGGAAACCATTAGGAATGTCATTTTTTTCCCCCTCCTTTTTTTGGTTACAAAAATCCTTGCAGATTTGTGGGTGACGAGCTGAGCTGTGTAAGTCATAATCTTTATGAGTGCGCACAGGGTGGTCAAACTGAAAACTCGGGTTGCATGAACTTAACTTACTATCGGGTTTTTCACTTTTAATGGAAGGTATATCTTTCCAGTGCCTAGAGTGTTTGAGCCTGATACCCAGGGCACGTTCTTCCTTCCAGGTATCAAAGAACCCGGGAAACCAAGTTGCTCTTCAGAAAGTTTCTTGGTTGACATGGACTCAGGCAGTTAGTGGAAGATTTCCCGTACCCGTAGGTGTTAATGAAGTTGGAGAATTTTTCCCACTTCACTACTGAGTGCATTTTTCTAGAGACTGAAATATACCTGTGTTCCCAGATACAGAGTTTCTTCCTCTTGGACCTGCCAGGTCAACACTGGTGGAATTTTACTCCTCCAATTCCCTTCTCACTCCCTGAAAGCTGAGCCTCTCCTCTTTTGACATTACGTGTTAAGCTTATGTGCTGGGGGTTCCGTTTTAGTCTTCTTAAAATTTGAGAGAAAGGCTTTCTGTTCTGGAGATCGGGCAGTAAACAAACCCTAGTTCCATGAATAAAGACCATCCCAATAGAATTAGTCCACTAATACCATGCATTCTGTGCTGGGCCTAGTAGGCCCACAGTCAGAAGGTGTCCTTTCTGACCTTGTTCAAGACGAGTGGCACCGTACTTGGCTCCTGGACCTGCAGGCTCCATGCTTAGTTGCTATGAGGATCACTCCTTTTGGGGAGGAAAAAAAAAGTCCGTTTCATTCTCACAACTGAGGATTCTGCAGCCCTGGGTAAAGTCTTCCGGGAAAAGGCCAAATTAAATTTAAATGGGCTGATTGGAAATGATTGTGATTGTATATTGTGCGAAAGCCTGTGTTTTCCCCAAGGGCTAACCTGAGGGGTTTTTTTACTTGCTTCATGTGCATTATTTTCCTGTGGAGCTACTTGCAGATGGGTGTACATCGTTAACCTTCCTCCTTTTTCTCCTGTGGTTTTCAATATTTAGGTTAAAGAAATCACCCGTGATATTAAGCAGCTGGATCACGCCAAACGCCACCTGACCACCTCGATCACGACGCTGAACCACCTGCACATGTTGGCAGGGGGCGTCGACTCCCTGGAGTAAGCGGTGTCACCTTTCTCTTTTGGGTTCACAGGAAGTGAATGTGTCACGTATAGAGAATGGCATCATAGGTGTATTTACTTCTCAGCCAGGAGAGTCCCACCATCCTGCGCCACTTTCTGCAAATCCATCTCCAATGTTCAGTCACCAGATTTGCTTTGTGCTCCCTGGTGTTCGAAACCTAACAAACACCTGAAACTTTGAAGTGAGGTACAAGAGAGTCTGAAGGGGCCCCAGAAAGGATGTGGAGAATGACTCTAAGAATACAGGCCATTTACACGTGGTAGATCTCTGCCATTGAGGCCCACAAGCCGATTCATAAACCCTCCCAACGGCCTTGGCCTTGGCCTTGGCAAGTTTTCCTGCTTGTGTTGGGCTGAGTTGCACTCCCATTGAATGTACCATATGGAAACAGATCTCTGATGTATCACTCAACCCACTTTTTTTTTTAACCCACTTTTTCAAATACAGTAGCTTCCTGTTTGGTTTATGGAGGACCTATAGAGAATGATACATGAGGACATGAGAAATAGTATTAAAAGGAAGAGCTGGTTATTTCCCGCAAAGAGGGAGCCCAGGGGCCTCCTGTATCAGCAAGATTCTGACGTGCCAGTTTGCTTCTGTGGTCTGTCTGCGGCTGAGAAACACCCTGCCCCTGCCTCAGTGTAATCTCAGGTGTGGACAGAGAAAGACCATCTTCACAGAAATTTAGCCCCAAAGTTGGGGGAGAAAGAGGACTGACTCGTTCTTGATGTGTCCCAGGCACTGGTTGCATGATGCTTCCGTGACCCCTGGTCCATTCTGCGAGGAGCGATCAGAGAGAGCAGCAGACCAGTGGGAGAGCAATTCCCTTGTCCCTTCCTCCACATGCCCGGGGTTTTCCACAAACTATCCAAGCAGCCTGTGATAGCAACGTCATACCTTGGCTAGACCTTGATCCTGTCTTTTAAAATACCTCTTAAGGGAAGTAATAAATTATACTTTTAATTTAAAAGCCCAACCCTAATGAAATATTTAGACCTAATGGTTTGTCCTTCCTTGCTGTGTGTAACTATTGATTTTATCAGCATCCTTTTATTTATGCTTCATTAACCTTAGCAGTAGGGAAAGTAGACATATCTGACACAGAGTTGCTTAACATTGGCTGAAAACCCACAAATGTAGTTAACCTGTAAATGCATACAAATGCCCTTTGTTGGATCCCAGGAGGATGTGTTTGGTTTGCCCATAAACTAATCCTCAAGTAGTAACATCCTTCCCCTGTTGTCTGTCAAAAGTCTGCTAATCCCATAATATCCAACCCAAATCCCAAATCCATCGTCTTCCCAGATTTCCCATCCCCCCACCCAATGAGAATCTATCCCTCAGACATTCTTTTGTACTTCCCATAGCACATAACTAGTGCTTCTGTTTAGAACTCAGTTCATCCTACTTGGTATTAGTTAGATATGTACTTGTTGCTCTCTCCCTTACCGAGTGATGTCACCTTGAGGATTTGGACCAGGTCTTCCCCGCCTCCCCCCACCCCGCCCCGCCACTGCACAGCACCATACTTATTCAGTGCTCAGTAAATGCTTGATAAGCTGAGTTGTCTGTTTCAGAGCTCAGAGTAGGTTCTTCCACATCTCTGTCTTGTGTCCTTACTGTTTTTCTAGAGTTCTCAACTTCTTATTTCCTTGTAGAGCCATGACCAGGCGAAGACAGTATGGAGAAGTTGCTAACCTTCTTCAGGGTGTAATGAATGTTCTGGAGCACTTCCACAAGTACATGGGAATTCCACAGATCCGGCAGCTTTCTGAAAGGTAAAATGTTATTGGAGAAAATGATCTTCCCTTTTAAGAAAAGATGGTGCCGAGAAGTGCTTTAGCTCTTTGCTTAGTGTATCCATTATACAATCTAATTATAATGAGTTAGGTCAGATGTCGTCTGATCTGACTGTATGATACAGATGTCCTGTCCACCACACTTTTCCCAACTCCTGATTCTGTCTTCTAAAGCTGCCTACGTCCGTTGCTGGCCTGCCATCAGTGGAGTGGCAGCTGGCGAGTTGTGTATCTGGACAACTCTCAATTGTCCACATTTGTGAGGGAAACCATTCCAGTTGTCTATTTTCTTGTAAAAAACCACCACACGACTCAGAGTTTCTAGTCTGCCACTTCTTTTCTTGCCTGGTTCTGTATTTTTATTAAAACATTTTCATTACTTCTAAGGATCTGGGGCAGGAAGGGGAGATTGCAATATGTGCTCAGTGTGCCATCTTACAGTGGAAATGCCAAAGGACTATTAAGGAATGTTGGAACAGAGCTTGGCAGAACACTAGGGAAATCACCACCCTTCCCCTCATCCTTCCTAAGAGCTTCACACTTAGAGATGGCTAATCGCCATATCACACTGGGGGTGGGAAGCAGCTAAGAGAGCAAATGAACAAGGCTTTATGAGTTGCAAGAAAGAAGGAAGCTTGGATGGAGAAGGCAGACTTGCTCTCAGTACCCTCACGATAATCCACAGTTGATCTGTTTTTCCCATTCATTTATTCTATCCTTCATTTACCTAAGAGATACTTACTATGCACCTCTATATTCTAGACCCCATGTTGGAGTACTGAAGGCACAAAAGTAAAAAAATACACATTCTCTACCCTCAAGGAGTTCACCATTTTTGTGTAGAGAAGAGACACACTAATAGAAAGTTTCAGTATAGCATGGATATAGCAAAACTGGTATTTGCTGTACAAGGCATGGCAGGATCTTAGAAGAGGAATTGATAGACTCACCCTTCAGGGGCTGAGGGTAGCGTCACAGAAGAATTCAGTTTCAATCTGATCTTAAAAGAATGTATAAGATCTTAACCACCAAGACAAGAAGGTTGGCGGAGCAGAAGAGCGAGAACATCATGGTACTTTGGGAGGTGATGGAGAGTGACAGGCTGCATAGGTAGGTAGGGTCAGATTTAACATGCCTTGCTAAAGAATGTATCCTTTATTTGGTGGACAGTGAAAGATTTAAGCAGAGAGGGGCATGATCTCATTTGTATTCTGTGAAAGTCTGGTGATGACAGGTACCAGAGACTGGCGGTTGAGACTATGTTTTAGACTAGAAAAGGTGAGAACCTTACCGAGACAGCGACCCTAAGGCAAAGGAGCTGGATTGAGCGTAGGTTACCAGTTGGTCGTGTGTGATGGGGATTGTTGATGGCAGGAATGTGGCAGAACTGAATTTGATTTCTAAACAAGCAAGGTAGATACACACAAAAGATTGCACTCTTTTCAGACTCTTTTTAACGTTTTTTCAAAGAGGTGGTGTTATAAATGTGAAGAAACCTCGTGACCCCTGTTGTAATGACATCCCCCTAAAAAAGAAAAATCTGACATTCTGTCAATGTATTTCAGTGCCCCAAACGTTCGTTATCATGCAGGATTGCTGCAAACCCAGGAGGACTGACTTTTCTTCTAGTTCGTTGCACAACCTCTATTTGCAAAAATTTTGTGTAGGTTATTAAGAGTGTATGCTATTAAATAACTAAAAATAACACGAGAAGAAACCTTGTTTTCAGTTCTTGACTACAGTTGTTTTTCAAGAGGTATTAAAAGTTTGAGGAAAGTCCAGACTTCTTGTTTTTAGCACCATTTCTGGTGATTTTCCTCCCTGATGTTTACACAGCGATGGTAGAACCATCTGGAAATAATAGAAATAGATGTTTGTTTGGGGGGAGGGGAGAGGGCAGGAGAGTTACACCCTATGCATTGCTTCAGTTTCTCTCATTTAATAGCTTGCTGTCTATAAATTGTAGAAATCATGCAAAAGGTTGCATTCTGAAATCTTCGCCTGTACATTTGAAATATGAAGTTAATGGACCTTGATTTGAAAATAGCTATTTTTTTCCAACTACCCTTCTGGAAAATGCTTAAACATTAATGTAGCGTTGAAGGAAAGATTTTTTTTCTTTAATATTATCTTTACATTTCAAATCCTCCTGACTTAAGAATATCCATGAAAGCAAATGTTTCTCGTAATCAGTCAGTATGTCCTGCGAAAGAATGGAAGATTCTTGTATTCACTTGAAACCCATGAAACCCTTGAATTAAAAACTGTGTTTCAGGGCTATTTCTAATCTCGTATGTGAGAGATACTTGGCAGGTTGGGATCACATGGTACAGTGATAAAAGTAAAGTAGAGAACGAAAAGGCCTGATTAGCTGTGTGACTCTGACAAGTTTTCTGAAAGAATTGTTACAAAAGTGTAAGGGTTGTACTTGATGATCTCAGAAGCATCCTCCGGAGTCACTCGAAGATTCTGGGTTGAGATTATAGAGCCTGTCTATTTGGAAATGGAGCGTCTTAGACTCCTCTGACTGACCATTCTTTCCAGGACAGACTGTGTATTTGGGAGTTCAGTTTATTGTGAACTGTTACGGATATTTCCTTTGGGACTGTCCTTCACAAGGGAATAGAAGCACTGGGGTTATTTTATCCACAAATGTCTAAATAATTTTCATAATTTGCTGTCCCTCTGCTCCTACCCCTTGTGAAAATTGGTAACACATTTAGGAAAGGGCACCTTTAAACAGCACTTAGTCATATGGCATGGAGGATGCTAGAAGCCAGTTGGTTGACCGTCCTTTCTGGGCTGCACAGTGACTCATTTGCTAAGCGTGATGAACATTTTGTTGCCAGGAGGCCAACCTTATTTGGATGCCAGGAGGAATTTTTATTTACTGTGCTACTCTCTATTAGTTGTGGATTAATTGTCATAAGAATGACAAGGAAATCTTGGTAGTTCAACCTGTGTATATGCTCTACTAACCAAGTCTCAGTCGCTCCATCTCTTTACAGTTAGGAATTTACTTTTCATTGTTAGAAGAGAAAGGAATATAAAGGAGGGAAGCTAAAAATAGCTTCTTCGAAGCAATGAACTTGTTTCTAGGATCCTGTTTAGGCAACTGATTGTACAGACTGCTATTCACATCTCACCCGGAAAAGACATGGAATCATGGTTTGGATTTGTAGCTACCACCATGAGTGTCAGTAGGGGAATGGTTGCTCTTTCATCCGAGTCACTGACAGACCCTTCAGAAACTGGAAACATTTATGTGCAGAAACTTATTTTTCTGCTCCAACATTACTTTCACATCCGACTTGGCGTCACCTGTAAAGATGGCTGCTTCCAGCTAGCACTGTAATGGGGGGGTTGTAGAATGATCCGTACTGGCGAGGATACTGAAGGGCATCTCGTACAGGTCTCCATCCCCACCCACCCTCTTATTTCGCAGCTGTTCTTAGCTATAACCCACATAGGGGAAATGAAGTACTCATGATTCCACATAGCTCAGGAGAGGCACAGCTAAGTCTAGACTATCTCAAGAGGTGACTTTGAAAATGGATGGGAGAAGATGGCAAGGTGGTCTGCAAATCCCAGTCTGGTACTTCGCTCTCTCTTCCGCACGCTGGACGTACCAAGCCTCTGACTGACTTTCAGGCACCTCAATTTCCAACCGAGCCAGAAGATGGAGTTAAGGGATGGTGGGCTAAGTGGGGTGACAGAGGCAGAGCTGGGACCTAAGTATCACTGAGATGCTCAGGAGCCCCGAGAATGTGACTGTGAGTGACCCTGGCCGGGTGCAGGCCTTGTCCTTCAGGCGTTGTCGCGGGGGCTTAGGAGGGAACGTGCTATCTGTGTGCTGCCAGGAGGAGAGCAGGAGCAGAGGGGCCTGACGCCCTGGAGCTGTCTTGTGACCTGGCTCAGGGCAGACTGTCTGCCTGGCCCACTGTGTAGAGTCACAAGACTTACAAGATACGATTTTACAAAAGCTTATTCTTTTCTTTCCTATCAGAAGAAATGTTTCCCATTGTGTATTGGGCAGCTCTAGATGGATGGTCCTGATTCTGATTTGGGGGCTAATGCCGTAATAATAGCCTTATCTCGGTCATTCCTAGCCCCTTGACAACTGACTAAAAAGGCTGCAAACCCACCTATCAGAGTGGTTTTAAACGTTTTGAAGATAGTGGGAAAACCCTGGAAAGTATTTGAAATAGAACATAATTATAACTGTGCCACAGAAAAATCAGACTGTTTTGGGTCCCGCCTATTCCCCCATTTAAAAAAAAAAAAAAACTCAGTAGGTTGCTAGGCACTGCCTAGTAGCCAGAGAAATTGTGGTTTTGAGCCGTTCACTATTTCTAGGACTTCATAAAGTTAATTCCAAAGTAACAGGGTGGAGACCTAGGAAGGGAGAACACTATTTTATGGTGCTTTGAGCAAAGATAAAATTTGCTTCAGGCTCAGGGCAGTTGAGCAGCAGCCTCAGAGCTCCTCTGCTCTGCACTGGGGCTCTGTTGGGGCTGGCTAGTGCGGGGCGTGTGGCTGATGCCGGGCGTGCTGGGGTGCGGGGCGTGCGGCTAGTGCGGGGTGTGCAGGGTATGTGGCTTGTGTGGGGCATGCGGCTGGTGCGGGGCGTGCTGCTGGTGGAGGACGCGGGTATAGCAGGGTCCTTTCCCATCCCAGCTGCTTTTCCTTTCCCTTCCATTTAAGCTGAAAGGTATTTATCGAGCTCCTAGTGTGCATGCAAGCGACCGTGTTCACTACTGACCTCCCCTTTCTAACTGCTGCTCCTTGTTGTCCTAACTCGGTCTTTGTAATTACACTCTTCCCAAGTGAACCTCCATCTTCATTCAGAGGCTTTCACTGTCAATTAGCAGTTCATTTGATCCTTTGGGCCTTTTTCCTTTTCACCTGAGGAAACATTCTTTTTGTTCATTTGTTAAAACTTAGGATCCTGAGGTTGATTTCTGGGTTGGAAAAAAAACCAGCTCTGCCCTCCCATTCTTTACTCCCAGGAGTGGGAGAGCAGTTATACCCATAATCCAAAATGGCTTGATATTTGATTTGGGCATTATACAGCATTTTCCCACAGTATAACTACCCCCTAATGACATTTTGTAAAGGTTAACATATACTATCTCACGATAGGCGTGTGATAGAGAAAATCCATCGTGAGAATAAATTGGCTACGTGGTCCTGGCCGTGGTCCTGGTCAGAAACGGGCTTCCAGCTATTAGGCTGGTGCAAAAGTAATTGTGGTTTAAAAAGTTAAAAATGATTGCAAAGACCGCAATTACTTTTGCACCAACTAAATAGTTTGTGACCTCTCTTATCTAGCCACCCCTCCCTCTGCCTGGAGATCTCTAAAGACTCCACCAGTTCTGACCCCTATAGATCTTTATTTGTGGATGATTGAAAATTACCCCAGGCAGTGATATGTTCTCTTTTCCCTACAGGGTGAAGGCTGCCCAGACTGAGTTAGGGCAGCAAATCCTGGCCGATTTTGAAGAAGCATTTCCTTCCCAGGGAACCAAGGTATTGTTTTGCATTTTCTCTCCAGTCTTTAGATATTATCCCCATTCTTACCTAATTCACATTCACTACAGTTACTATTTCCGTTTATCATTCCAAAAGTGTTTGCTGGCAGCCCTAAGTCTGTTTGCCAAAGGTTCAGGGTAAGAGACCATCCTTGATTTTAAATATCCCAAAGCAATGTTGATTCCTCATCTGTGTTCTCTCAGCATCAAAAAGTGAGGATTTGTTTTCAGTCTAATTTAATGTGTGTCAAACCTAATCTCTTGTCTGCCCAGTAAATTCCTTTTTTCTCATGGCTGTGTTTACAAAAGAAATCTTCAAGCTGCAGTGTTTTTTAGGATTGTTACATAACTTATTGGTTACAGTTTGGTGAAAAGACAACTGGGAGGAAAGTCCACAGGCTTATGTAACTTGGAGGGACATGGGTAGGAGACTCGTTTTTTAATGATCAGAGACCTGTTCTTTGGAATTAATCCCTTTTGCTCTCACTGGTAGCATAGCTGTTTGTGTTGTGTCTGGGAAGCCCACAGTATTTCACTTGTGAGCTATTGGTTACACCTCTCATGTAACAAGCTTTGCCTCACTTGGCTGTCATTGTGCATGGTTAACTGCTTTTAGCTTTGTCCTTTAAATTGTAGCAGACGTAATCTTAATGCTTTGCATGTGTTGGGGAGGGAATAACCTTCAGAAGCTTTTTTTCTCTATTATTTGAGCTACTTCAAGAGAAAGAATTGTCTAACGTAGAGGTGAGCTAGCTGAAGTATACACGCGCAAGCAGCATTCCTCACTGAACTTGGTGGGTGGAGATGGCGGATATATATGTTCATTTACAGAGCCAAGGAACGTTTCCTGGATCTGCTGTATAATTCAATAACTGGAAATATCTTAATCGTTTTTCTTTGTGCTCCATAAAAGAAACTTAAGAAGTAGTGGGGGTAGCTGCTCTGGCTTTGTAGATTATGACTTTCTCTCGGAAACCTGCTCCTGATTTTAATGTCTGCCCATATTGTGGCTGTCTTCTGGGAATCATGTTGTATTTGTAAAGCATGTTTCTTTGAGGACTTCATATCCTTATTCATTTGGTATAACTGTGGAGAGTGGATGTTGGAAAGCCATTCTGTGAAAAGGGATTGTAAGGTAGTCACAAATTGTAAGCACCAGACTCTTCTTAGTCCAGGATCTGCTTTACTCCATACTCTACTGTCCATCCCAGTTTCT
Organism: Rhinolophus sinicus; assembly: GCF_036562045.2. Classification (NCBI taxonomy): domain Eukaryota; kingdom Metazoa; phylum Chordata; class Mammalia; order Chiroptera; family Rhinolophidae; genus Rhinolophus; species Rhinolophus sinicus. The sequence continues at coordinate 15,838,121 of NC_133764.1, read as the reverse complement.
AGAACTTTCAGGAAGATGTGGATGAAGCCCAGTTTCATTATTTAGGAGAAACTAACCGTGACCTACATTACATCTTTTTCCCAGAGCCCACCAGGCAGATGAAGTTAAAATGGTTTTCTTTAACAACTCGCTTCCCTTTTCTCTGACTGGGTGACAGTGGTTTTTTGTGTGTGTTTTTTCAGTTGTTTTTTTCCCCTCTTTAATGGCTATTGACTTTTCTTAAAGGTTTTGTGCTACTATTTCTATTTCACAAATGGAACTCATAGTATTAAAAAAAAAACTTATCCACTGTAACCTATGAAGTTTTTTGTTGTTATTTTGTTTTAATTTTATTGGGGAATATTGGGGAACAGTGTGTGTCTCCAGGGCCCAACAGCTCCAAGTCGTTGTCCTTCAGTCTAGTTGTGCAGGGCGCGGCTCAGCTCCAAGTCCAGTTGCCATTTTCAATCTTAGTTGCAGGGGGTGCATCCCACCATCCCTTGTGGGAGTCGAACCGGCAACCTTGTGGTTGAGAGCCCGCGCTCCAGCCAACTGAGCCATCTGGCCACCCGGGAGCTGAGCGGCAGCTCATTGACTTCATTCTAGATGCGAGGACGCAACTTGCTGGCCCATATGGGAATCGAGCCAGTAGCCCCATTGCCCAGAGCTCGCGCTCTAACCATCTGAGCCACCCGTCTGCCCCCTGAAGTTCTATTTAAATGAAAAAATACGAACCCATGAGCCCATGAGTTTTGGCTTCTGTGGTTTCTGTATCAGATCAAACACTTTCGTCTGGAAGCAAGAGCTGAGTAGTCCTTGTGCTCAGTAGGTGACCTGACAGCCACTCAGCATGGAGTTAGTCAGCATTTTAACAGTTTAGCTCAAAGGCAGCTTAGGTAACACCTGTGCAACACTTGAATTTCAGTTGAGATGGATAAATTGGACAGACTTGACCAAAACAAAACACAAAGATTTGGAAGAACCTTACTTATCACCTAGTTAAAGTCGGCTATTTTTCAGACAATGTTCAATAACTGCAGCAAAGCTGCATGGCTGTTTAGCCAAGCCAAGAGTAGATTCCAAGTATTCTTTTTACTATAATCCAGCCAGCCAGCCATGTTCATTCAGTGAGTTACTATATAAAGAAAAGTTCAGTGAGATTGAATTGCTTTCGATAATAACAAAGGCCTTCCCATTTTGATGTATCAATACAGCCCCTCCATGTCTTTCTACTGTTCTTTTTAGGTAAAGGGGCTGATACCGTACTATTTCACCTTTGGCTGCATATCTGGGTGTTTGAAACAAGCCTGGTGGTTTGGAACCTGGTTTTAGGTTTTAAATGCCACCATACTGTTTGACACAAATGTAGCACCTTAAGAAAAGGACCCTGAGGTCGGAATCGGGAAAGGGGCACATATGAGTGAGACTGGGATCATTCTGACTCTTAGGGCTCTTCCACAAAGTGTTTCAGTGTCAGTGTTCAGAAAGCAGAATTCCCTATGTTCGTTACTGGCCCTGTCTTCCAAAATGTCTCATTGCTGATTCACAGAGTAGCTTTCATCCTGGCTACTGCAGACTAGCTTAATGATTCTCTCATCGAGGAACACGAAACTGAAATATCCATCTGACACAGCAGAAGAATGAGTGTCAGGGGAGTGGGAGTAATAATAATTCCAAGAGCGGAACAAGAAGTAGCAGCTGTCAGAGGCCATGAGATTTAGAGGTTGTTTCTGGCTTTTGAACTGGTGTGTGTTGTTTGTTTTAACAGAGGCCCGGAGGACCCAGCAATGTCCTTCGAGATGCATGTCTGGTTGCTAATATTTTGGACCCCAGAATCAAACAGGATATCATCAAAAAGTTTATTAAACAGCATCTGTCAGAGTATCTAGTACTTTTTCAAGAAAACCAAGATGTAAGTATTGACCAAGTGAGATCAGATGTTACATTTGAATTGTGTTGAAAATTGAATGCTCTCAAGTCTACTAATTTTCAGTTTATTGGTATTACTGTCTTAAAGTGTTCATTGTTGAACCGTGAATCCTAAAGGCTAACTTTACAAGTTCAGGGTTCTTAACCATTTTGGGGTCACTGACCCATTGGAGACATTAATGAGAGCTACAGGTCTTCTCCCCAGGAAAAGGCACCTTTGCAGAATACTTTGCAGACAGTTTCAGGAAATTTATAGACCTCTGAAGCCCAATCATGGGCCCCAGAGTAAGAACTTCCGGATCAAGTAGAAAAAGCAGCCTAGGTTCTTTAAAACCATGACAAATAGAGAGTTTGGTTGTGTTTTTCTTGGTTCTGTGCTTTTGCTGTTTCCTTAAACTGTCAGCACTACTAAGTACTGGGGTGGATTTTGTTCCCTGGTTTCCTAAGGTTGCCTGGCTGGACAAAATCGACAGACGCTATGCCTGGATCAAACGCCAGCTTGTGGACTATGAGGAGAAATACGGCCGAATGTTTCCACGTGAGTGGTACATGACCGAGAGGATTGCAGTCGAATTTTGCCACATCACAAGGTAGCATCCACTTTCTGCTGGTTTTGGTGTTAATTGAAATCAGTCCCCCTCTCAGTTCCATGTTGTCTTATGGATTGAAATCACTTCCTGACGCCACCAGATGATGGATAGTACCCTCATACCCAATTACCACCCCACACGCTGCACCCATCTTTGCTCCAGAACTTTCTTTTGGCCTGGCCCTTTCCTTGAATAACCTGCCTTCTTGACCTCACCAAGTCAAGACTCATCAACCGAATTTACTTGTATTGATTCATCACCCCACATTTTCCCCTATGTCTGAATCACATATATCAGTTTGCAGAGTATACATCCATCAACATTTTGCTTTTCTGACTTGATAGATAGCTCCACAGGGACAGGGGTAGTATCTACTTCAGTGACATAATAGACCATCAGGAAATATTTGTTGAACAAAATTTCCCACCCCTAATATAGTATTTATAGTCTTTGGATAGTTAATAATATTGGCGCCTCAGTGTTCTCAGCATTTTAAAGACCTTCACTCATTCATCCTGTCTTCAGTGTCCGTGAGTGTGGCCCAGGGCCAGATAGTCCCTTGTTACCTAAGAATTAAAGCCCAAGAAGGTTAGATCAGTGTATCTTACTATGGCAATGCTAAAGCCAGAGTCCCATTTTTTTTATTTTTCACTTGCAGCTCTACCACAATAGTAGTGGTAACTGGGTTTTATTAGTTGTATATTCCTTTCTAATAGTGCACAATTACATTAATTCCTGGTGAATAAAGAAAAGTTCCATATCTAAGTGTAACTCAGCCACCTTAAAGTAATTCATGATAGTCGTCTTTCTTAAAACCAGAGAGAATACAGTCAAGTTGCATGCTTTAGGCACGTTGTGGCAGGGGTGAGAATGTTTTAAGGGATATTGGCTGTTTGGTTTTTTCTAATAGATTTTATTTTTTAGAGCAACTTTATTTTTTTTTAATTGAATGTGGTTTTTTTTTTTTGTTTTAAATTTTATTGGGGAATATTGGGGGACAGTGTGTTTCTCCAGGGCCCAACAACTCCAAGTCATTGTCCTTCAATGTAGTTATGGAGGGCACAGCTCAGCTCCAAGTCCAGTCATCGTGTTCAATCTTCGTTGCAGGCTGCGCAGCCCACCATCCCATGCGGGAATCGAACTGGCAACCTTGTTGTTGAGAGCTCACTCTAACCAACTGAGCCATCTGTCCGCCCCTTTTTTAGAGCAATTTTAGATTCACTGTGAAAGTGAGAGGAGGATGCAGAGATTTCCCATATGCCCTTGCCCTGCACACACACAGCCTCCCCAGTTATCAGCATCCCCACCAGAGTGTACATGTGTTAAATCGGTGATCCTACACTGACACGTTATCACCCAGAGTCCATAGTTTACATTCAGGTTTACTCTTCGTATTGTACCTTCTATGCGTCTGTTCTTTTAAGAAATACATTTGCTACCATAGATTTAGATAACCTTTTAGTGTTGATTCAAGGTCAGTTCTGGTTGTCACTTTTCTAAGTCCTGATTAGCAAAGAAAGAGCGAATTCCTTGAGGAATTAATAAGCAGTGTTCGTTAGCCGGTAGTTCAGTGACTTGCAAACTGACTCCTCAGGAGACTGGAAGTTCTAAAGCCAACAAACCTGCTACTGTGTCAGCTAATGGCAGCGTTGCTGCTAAGCTTCATTGTTTGAATCTTGGCTAAAATCCTACAGATACATAATTCTCAAATAAACTCAGAAGATCTTTGTTTGATTTTGTCATTTATTTGTGGGGGAAGATGATCATTGCTCAGTACTCACCGAGAGCTGTCGTGTCACCGCTCCGGAACAACTTACATTCTGAAACAGAATGCTTGAGTGGCACATAAGCAGGCAGGAACCACCTGGACGGGTACGTGTTACTTTTCACGTGGGGATTCCAGTCGCCCACATGTATTCCCAGGGTTCCTGCTCTCGATGAAGGAGATGGTTATTGAGCTCTGGCTGATGGAGGGCTTTGTAATTCAGTAATTAATACTTCTGAAATTATATAGAATATATGCATTTTTATAAAATACTGAGTGTTTCGTATGTATTAGTAACAAATTATTAAAAAATTAAAATGCATAAAAATACTAGTAAGAGTGTAAACAAATTGGTGTCGGTAAACCTTGATTTTTTTTTTTGACTGGTGGACAATTTCACCTTAAAAATTCTTATTTAGATTATGTATTTCTATTCCCCTAGCATTAAACTAAGTCGGTAACAGACCTCAGGATTGTATACTTTTTTTTTAAAGTTTATTGGGGTGACAATTGTTAGTAAAATTACATAGATTTTAGGTGCACAATTCTGTATTACATCATCTGTAAATCCCATTGTGTGTTCACCACCCAGAGTCAGTTCTCCTTCCATCACCATATATTTGATCCCCTTTACCCTCGTCTCCCACCCCCCTCCCCCCTTACCCTCTGGTAACCTTTTTTTGTTTTTTTTAATATAAGCTAAAACCATTTACGTTGTCTTATCTTGAATGAGCCGTTTGTTTGACAGTGTTCTTACCTCTTTGCTTTGAAGGACAGAACTTGGCAAGATTATGCGTACCAGAGCTAAGGAAATTGAAGTGAAATTGCTTCTTTTTGCTATTCAGAGAACAACTAACTTTGAAGGGTTTCTTGCAAAACGCTTTTCTGGCTGCACCCTGACAGATGGAACCCTGGTAAGACCTTCCTGAGAGAGGCCAGAACGTGAACTCCGTGGGTAGGGTGGGTGGGCTTCACTTCACTCTTTCACAGTATGGTGATTCCACCATTGGCTCAAGTGCTTAATCCCCCATTCCAGGGATTTTGCTCAATTCCTGTGAGCAGTGATGATGCAGAGTACTCTGCATGGATTTATTGTTTGTCTCTTAGGCGGTACTTCATGTTTTTAGAATGGCCTGTCATCATTTTATCGAAATATTGGCCCCATTTTACAGACTATCAATTTTGTGAGTCAAGGAGGCCTGACTTATTCAGGCACAAATACCTTATTACTTTATTAACTATCACATTGTATTATAATTAGGTATGTTTTTACATGAGGGTTTGTTTTCTTAACGTCTTCTGGTGAGCAAACCAGGTCAGCACGTGTCTATGAACTTCAAAGCCAGTATGGAGAGCTGCAGGTCAGAGAGATACTAAAAGATTAAACACAAAGGTACGAGATCTGAGGATTATGCGCCTCCATTGGAAAGGTGGGATGTGGTGGTGTTGGTAAAAATCATTTCGTCTCCTTGTAATCAAAGACTAGGCAAAAGTGTCTCTCTGAAAACCTCTCTTTTGGAAATCCAGGCCCCCTGCTAACACAGTACGCTTTCTTCTGATTTCCTATCCACGGGGAAACCAGATTTTTATCTTTTATGGTACTTTCTGTATACATCATTATACACGCACAGACCGTGAGTGCATGAATTATGGCTGACTCATCTCTGTTCCCTAGTCATGCAAAGAATACACGGACCACATGCAGGCAGGTAGGAATGAGGAGAGAGAGGAAGAAATCAAAGCTGAGAGAGTCAGACCTGTTGAATTGCTTTTAAAACTGGATTTGTGTTTTTTTTAAACTGCTAGTAACAGAGAAGTGATGTGATTTGGTAGGAAAATCCTTGACCCAGCAGTCAAGAGAAACTTGTGACCATGTCGTGACTCTGCTATAACTCAGTGAACTGTCTGCTCTGTTAAATGACTAGATAGTATCCTTCAATAACAGAGTACCAGGGGGAATGAACAAGGCATAAAACCCAGAAACCATAAAGAAAAGTCCTGAAAGATCTGACAACATAAAAAGAACAAAATTCTGTTTGGAAAAACAGACCATAAACATAATTAAGGTGTAAACAACAAACCAGGAAAAACCAGTTTAAGCTATATAAGACAAATGATCAATATCCAGCATACATAAAGAATTTTTTTAAAAATCAGTGCAGAAAAGACCCATTAGAAAAATGAGTACAGGTTTTAGCAGGAAATTCATCGAAGAAATACAGTGGGCTAATAAACATGAAAAAAACAGAACAAAATACTAATTTCATACATCAGGTTGGCCAAAAATATTGTAAGACTAACAATATAGAATTTTAGTGCTAGTGTACAAGTTGATACAGACTTGTTGGAGAGTGAATTGTCATTATGTATCAAACATTTAAATGCCGGGGGCAGCCAGTTAGCTCAGTTGGTTAGAGCTCAGTGCTCATAACACCAAGGTTGCCGGTTCGATCCCCGCATGGGCCACTGTGAGCTGCATCCTCCTTTAAAAAATATATATATATATAAATGCGCATGCCTTGTGAGGCAACAATTTCATATCTAGATATGAAGTCTACAAAAAAAGCCACACATATAGAGGGGATCCAACAAATCCACCAACAAAAAGATGAATTGCAGCCTTAAAAGCAAAAAAAAAAAAAAGAGATTTCCATAATGTCCATCGTTGAAGAATGGTTAAATAAAATGTGGTATTTTATTGTACACTGTGGAGTAGTGTACAGCAGTTTAAAAGGGGTAGAATGGGGGATAGATCCAGTTGTGCTATCATAGAAAAAAAAACCCTCTCAAATACAATGTTAAGTGCAAACTATAAGCTGCAGGCCAGTACATATGGTATAATTCCACTTATGTAAAAAGCAAAAAGCATGTTTATGTATGTAAGTGTGTAAGAAAAAGGTCTGGAAATAATAACAGCGGATATCTCTGGGGAAGGAAGTTGGAGTGAGAGTAGGTAGAAAAGCAAAGAATTTTTTTTTCATTCTACTCTGGTATTTTGTTTGAATTTTTCTTATACAAAATCAGTTGCATACTTTTGAAACATATTTTTTGCATTTACATACTTTATTTTTCAGGTTTGTTTTTTTTTTAAATGAGGGAGATGGGCCAAATCAGTGACTTCCAAACTCTTTCTTCTAACAAACACTAACGTGGAATCCACACAGAGAATAATAGCTAAGATACTTTGAACGTCCACTGTGTGTTCCATAGTGTGCTAGGTGCGTTTGCTTAAATTCCATCACTTTGCTTCATCAGCTGGAGAAGGTAGGCGCTATACTCATTGGCAGCTTACCCGAGGCTGTGCAGCTTGCATGTAAATACAGCAAAAGTGAGCTGCTGTGACTGAAGCAGGGGAGTAAGTGCAGAGATTGGTGCTGGAGTCCTGTTCACTTGTTTACCCTTCGCCTTTGCTACCTTCTCTACCCCCCACCCTTCCACTCCTAAAATCCTGGGACTTCAGTGGGATCTCCTCTTTGCCCCCCAAGGCCTGCCTCAGAGTAGGTGTCTCAGGGCACTGGGCTCACTAGTGGTGGCGGCAGCACTCGGTTTTAAGGCAAGACCACAAGGCCCTACCTACTCAGTGCCACTCATGACTTTATCAAAATAAAATGCGGCTGAACCACAAAGCGCTCTTTCCGTACTTAACAAATATATATGTACATGCTCTCCTCTGCTTGTTAATTCATGTTCAGAATTGATTTCTTTTTAGTAACAAGGGCAAAATAGGCCGAAAAACAAACGAACATGCAAGTCGCAGAAGGAAATAGGTAACAGCAATGCCACTGAAAGAAGCGTGCGTCTCTCCTGAGAAGTATTTGGTTAACGTCAGTGCCTGCCTGATTTCCTCATGCTGGCTCTTCTCTCTGCCCTACCCACGCCATGCTTTGGGCCTGGTTTCAAGCAGAGACTCCCATGGCTCTCAGTTCAGCCCTACAGAGATCTGCTTGGGGACGAGGAAGTTTAAGCATTGAGCACAGGCCCCACCTGGGAATGCCTCCCTGAGTGCCCATGGCTTCCCGCTGGACAGGGTTGGTAGAGCGTAAAGGCAGGCTCTACGAACCAGTGACCCAGCTAATAGGTCCCAATGAAGGATGCTTGAATAGCATCAGTGCCAAACACCTGTTTTGAGCTAGTCTTCCCCTCCTTTGGCTGGACCCTACTTCCTGGTGATTTTGATTTCACATTTAGGGAGTTACAGGTTACGGGGGAATAAATGGCCGAGGATAGCCTGTAAACTTGGGGCTGTCCCAGAACACATCAGGTCTCTCTTGTGCTAGGAAATGCCCCAAAGGTCAAAAGAGCCAGAGTAACATGGTCAGGAAAGGCCCCTCTAAACAAGGTGAGGCAACTGAACAGGGCAACCATGTAGAGACCGTGAAAAACTGGCAGACGCTATATGGAAATTTGTGAAGAACAGTGCTTTTCTGTAGAGAACAGGATTAGGGATGGCCGAGTGGCAGGTGGCTGACTGGAACCTACTCTGTCTTAGAGCTGACTGGCTGGAGGTGCTGCGTTTTGGCAGCAGGGCCTCGCTCCATGTCCACTCGCTCTGCCAGGGCCCTGCTCCTGGAGGGCAGCCTTCCGCCACCCAGCAGATGCACGGTCAGCTAGCAGCACTTGAACCTTTTCACCAGTCCCTTCCTTTTTGGTCCTCCATTTTTGAAATTTTCTGCCATAATTGATTTACAAATATCTCCTCCGATTGTTCAGTGGTTGCTTCCTCTCCTATCAAGTTTGCAGAGAGTTTCAGGTTACAAATCCTTGGCCAGAAAAATCCTGCTGAGCCATGAGTTCTTTATCCTCCCCTCCCGTTGGTTAGCTGCTTTCTCCACAGGTTTCTCAAAATTGTTCAACTTCTTTAAGTCAGACACCTCCCCCCTGGCTGTTCTTTGTTCCAGTTCTGATGACCCAGCGATTCTGCATTCCGAGTCCTGACAGTGACTGCTCCGTAGCCTTCGAGGATTTTTCCCTTAAACATTAGTTTCTAGAAAGGCAACAGAACTCCTGTGGTCTCTTAAACAAGGCAGGCCAGGTCTGGGAGAATTGGTTCACTGCTACCTGCTGTGGGAAGATGTGAAGGCCGTGCTTCTCTCTGTAGGTGATACTCACTTTGAGCTTGGTCCTGCCATCACTTTGCTGTGGACAAAGTTGAGCCACACCTTCTTCACCTATAGCAGAGGCCCGGTCAGATTAGTCGTGGCCACTGGCCGTGCGCCCAGCAGACAACGCCGGGAAGAGGCTGGCCTGGGCTGGTCCAGGGCTCCCACCGACCTGACTCCCAGTCTACCTGTTGAGCACTCCGCCTGAAGACCCCTGTTCCTTGTCTCTTTACCTTCTCCTCATGCTGCCTTGCTCTCCGGCTGGTTTTTGTTTTGTTTTGTTTTTTTAAATCTTTTGTGGCCAACATTTTATTTCCGAGTATCAGAATAAACTACAAAATGAACCAAGGTATATCTTGATACCCTATAACAAATGCCAAATTTCATAGAAAGTTAGTGAATTTCTTGGAAAGTTATGGAGCAGATAAGTCAGCCAAGGAGCCAGGTTGAGCAGAGACCCTCCCGAGCCCACCTGTCTCCACCCTTGTCTGATTGACAGTGGAACAGTGAGGGTGCGCTTGAGGGACGACAGCTCACCTGGGAAAATCTGCCTGTTTGGCTTCTCCTAGCTGATCAGCGTGATGCATCACCTCTTGCTCTGTTGTGGCAGATGGGACTTTGACATCTGCTAGAAATGTAGACTGAGAGAACCTTGCGGACAGGATTTGTTTGGGTTTTATTGTACTAGCCCTAACAAGTTTGTAATGTCCAGTGCTGTCACTGTTACTGAAAGAATTGAGCTGCCACTGCTTTTCGCTAATTGTCTCAACTCCTGACCCTTTAGGAGGGATTCAAAATAGTCTGTAAATTAAAATGCCTTGAAATTAAAAGCAGATGTCTGGATGTGATTTAACTATACCCATATGCATTATTAGTGACTCGGTGATTATACATTCAAGGTAAATATTATATTCAGCCTCTATGAAAGCAGAGTAGATCGGGTTATGTTTTTATAACTGGCTCAATGAATTTGGGAGATTTTTTTTTAAAATAAAATTTAATTTTTTTCCCATTTCTTGCAGCTGGGTTTCTCCTTTCCTTGGCCATTGCATAAGTTGCCTTTCTAAATAGAATCGTCTTTTGGCTTATAGGGGTCATTTTAATATACAGTTTCATTTGCCCAGTTTTTAAAATTACATTATAAATATGGAAGCTGTAGGTATGATTTTTGTCCATACGGATTGAGCATAAGAGTGTTTGTAAAAGTCTTACTCCTTACAAAAGCCCACACAGAGTGGCTCACCCTACACCTCAGTCTTCCGCCAACTTCACTCCTGCATTAGGAAGAGTGTGTCAGAGGAGGCATAGTCTGGGCAATTCTGCTACAGTACAAGGTCTTCTGTCCTAAAGAAGGACATAGTTTTCCCTTACCCAGTGAGCCCCCTTTCGTGTTTCAAGATATTTTATAAATGCTTTATTTGGTGGTAAAGGAATATATTCCTTCATTTGAATAACATCCTAGTAGAAGATTCTGTTTGTTTCTGAAAAGAAAGTAACACATGCTCAAAATAGAAAATACGGAAATTACAGGCAAGAATGGAAAAGCAGAAAAAAAAGTCCTTCGTTTTCCCATCAATCAGATGAGGATTTGGGTATGTTCATTCTGTATGTACATTTTAAGCAATTGAAATTGCACCTTTTAAATACATTTTTCTCTGCTTATTTGTTTAAATTGAAATATAATTCATATAACAAAATTTCACATAAAACTTCCCATTAAAAGTGTACAATTCCTTTTTTATTTATTTTTTAGTTTTAGTATATTCACAAGGTTGTGCCACCATCCCAACTATCCAATTCCAGGATATTTTCACTGCCCCCAAAAGAACACCCCACCCCACCCCCCAAAAACAGTTGCTTCCAATTTCCTCCTTCCCCCACAGCCCCAGGCAACTACTAATCTACTTTCTATCTTTATGTCTTAGCCTATTCTGGACTTTTTTATATAAATGGAGTCATATAATTATGGCCTCTGTACCTGGCTTCCTTCACTTCACATAGTGTTTTCAAGGTTCATCTATTGTATAGCATGTATCAGTACTTCAGTCTTTTTTATGGCTGAATAATATTCCATTATATGGCAATGCATTTTGTTTATCCAGTTGTCAGTTAACAGACATTTGAGTTGTTTCCTTGTGTGCTCATTTTTTGTGTGAACATATGTTTTCAGTTCTCTTGCAGTTACATCTGGGAGAGGAATTGCTGGGTTATATTGTAACTCTATATTTAACTTCTTGAGGAACCTCAAAATTGTTTTCCACAGCAGATCACCACCATTTTACGTTCCCACTACCAGTGTAAGAGAGTTCTGATTTTTCTACATTCTTTGTTATTTTTGTTTTTTTGTGTTTTTTTTCATTAGAGCCATCCTCATGGGTGTAAAGTATCTCATTGTGGTTTTGATTTGCATTTCCTAATGATTAATGACATTAAACATTTTTTTCATGTGCTTATTGGCCATTTGTGTATCTTCTTTAGAGAAATGTCTGTCAAGTTCTTTGCCCATTTTTAAATTGGATTGTTTGTCTTTTTATTATTGAGTTGTAGGAATTTTTGATATATTCTCAATATATTCTTTATATTCTTTATATTTTTTACCATATATCAGATATATGATTTGCAAATATTTTCTCCCATTCTGTGGCTTGTCTCTTTTTTTTTTAACTTTCTTAATTGTGTCCTTTGATGTACAAAGGTTTTCAAGTTTTATGAAGTCCAATGTATCTATTTTTCTCTTTTGTTATTTGAGTTTGGGTGTCATACTCAAGGTCACAAACATTTTTTTAAAATATAGTTAATATACAGCATTTTGTTAGTTTTAGGTACACAAAACAGTTACTCAACTAGGGTTCCCTTTTCCCATCATCCTCTCCAACACTTACCTCTTTGTTGTCTTTTTGATGATGGACATGCTGACAGGTGTGAGGTGGTACCTCATTGTGGTTTTGATTTGTGTTAGCCTGATGACTAGTGACATGTCCTCTTTGGGAAAATGTCTGTCCAGGTCCTCTGCTCATTTTTTAATTTAATTGTTTGTTATTTTGATGTTGAGTTATTTGAGTTCTTTATATGTGTTGGATATTAACCCCTTATTGGATGTGTCATTTGCAAATGTCTTCTCCCATTCAGTGGATTGCCTTTTTGTTTTGTTGATGGTTTCCTTCACTGTGCAAAAACTTTATTTGAATGTAATGACATTTGTTTATTTTTGCTTTTGTTGCCCTTGTCTGGGGAGACATATCTAAAAAGATACTGCTAATGCTGATGTCAAAGAGTTTACTACCTATGTTTTCTTCTGGGAGTCCCAGGTCACAGACATTTACTTATGCTTCGTTCTAAGCGTTTCATAGTTTTAGCTCTTACATTTGGCTCTTTGATCCATTTTGAGTTAATTTTCATATATGATGTGTAAATAGTATTATTTTATATCCTACTTTTCCTCATATGTCTTAAGTGCTTTCTTAATTACTATATAATATTTCATTATACAGTGTTCCATAATTTCCCTAACTATCCTTTTCTTGTCGGACCCTTAGGTGCTTGTCATTTTTTTCACTTTTATAAATAAGGCCACAATGAGCATTTTTGTGAACAAGTCTTTGTTCACATGTGAGATTATTTTCTTACGATACAACTGGAATTATAGGGTCAAAAGGTAGGAGCATTTTCAAGTTTAAGGTAGTCTTGTGTTTTAAACTGCTTTCTGTGTTCTTGTCTTCTTGTGGATATTCCTGCTTAGTCTCTCCCATCACTGAGCCTTGATATTAGTGATGGTTTATTAAGATTCAGAAGAAATAGTCACTCTTTGTTTTAGTGCATTTTATGGGGCCAACTCTGCCAGATAAAGACAAAGCGATCTGAAAATGTTGTTTTCATTATGAGAGTAACACATGCTTCCACTCCTAGGTATGTACCCAAGAGAATTGAAAATTCTCCTATGTTCGTGCATACAAACCCTTGCACACAAATGTTCGTAGCACCACTATTCACAGCGATATATCCGAGAGTGGATTATTATTCAGCCATTAAGAGGACTGAAGCACTGACACATATCACAACATGGATGAACCTTGAAAACACTACACTAATTGAAAGAAGCCAGACAGAAAAGACCATGTATTATATGACTCCATTTATGTGAAATGTCCAGAATAGGCACATCCATAAAAGACAAAAAGTAGATAAGTAGTCGCCTAAGGCTGGGGGAGGGGAGGATTGGGAAGGGAAAGCTAATGGACGTACGGTTTTTTGGGGGGTGAAAAATGTTCTGGGCTTAGATAGTGGTGATGGTGGCACACCCTTGTGAATATACTAAAAACCACTGAATTGTAAATCATCTTAAAATGGTGAATTTTACGTTAATTATATCACCATTTTAAAATATTAAGGGTTTTAGAAAATACTGTCCGAGTTTAGTTATAAATCATCTTCACTCTACAGATAAATAATTTGTCTACCAGAGAGAGAGAGAGAGAGTAATACATGCCATTTAAAGCTCAGAGAGGATAAAATATTTTAAAAGAGCAATCTCTTCCTTCTCAACTACTCTAAATCCCTCTCCCCAGAGATGTCCACTGCTTAATAGTTTGGGGTATGTTTTTGAGACTCTCTTACACACACACACATATTTTTGTTTTGTTTATAGAAAATGTTGCCAATATGTCTGAAGAGGATATTATTTAGTACTTCTCATCTGATCAGCATTTATTCACAAATATTTTCCAGCTCCCTCTTTGTGCGGGGGCTTGGGGAAAGATGAAACATAGAGTAAGGCAGATGCTTATGGTCTAGCAGGAGAATTGTCACCATAATTGTCACAATATCAGAGATGAGCGTGGTGGTACCAAGAGGGGGTGCCAGCAATAGTAAATCAGTTGTGCTTTGTGCTATGCCCACAGCCCTATCAGCTGAGGTCTCCAGGCCATCTCTTTAAGGACAAATCAGGAATTGGGCTGAAGTAAAGTCTTTATGGAATAAGAAATGCAGAAATTGCAGAACGTTCATTTCATAACTGAAAGCTTTCTCCTCTAGGGAAAGGAAACAGACGAGTCTTGAATGTCAGAATTCCTTCTTTGATCATTTGAAGTGTCTAGCTAGGGCCTCAGAAGTGGATTTGTGCAGGCGGACCCAGATATGGATATGCTATTGACTAACGCCAGGCTCTCTCTTCCTAACAGTAAATTAGACCGCTTGGCTGTCCTGTGGCCCTTACTGTTTTGGAGGCGTTGGGAATCCCATGTGGTTTAATTAGTAGGAATTAACTTATTATATGAAGAATTTTTCTATCCTGTATAGACTTGAAATCAACTGTCCCAGCAAAAAAAAAAAAAAAAAAGCTTTTAAAATTGGAAAGTCGTTCATTTCTTGGCAAATTTTTTGTTTCATTGAGCAGCCCCGGAGCTCATGGAATATGTCATTTGAGTTATTTAAAATCTAAAGCCAAACTTGTAATTCTCTATGGTTTACGACAGCTGCAAAGCGAGAATGAGAAGTGTGGTCTGGTTGGCTCTGACAACAGGGCTTGCTCGTGCACAGAAGGCTGGGTTGTGCCGCTGATTGCTCTCTGCAAAGCCTTGTTCTTTCATCACAGCAAATTAATCTGAGCAGTAATGTAGTGCTCTAAATAGCGGGAGTCTATATCCGTCCTCAGGGCTTCGTAATGTCACATTTACCAATAGCCTAGTGGTTCCTGCGGTACTTTAGGGGCTTCGCTGGAGACCAGGGAGGAAGGGAGAAGCTCAGTATGCCTTTGCCTTGTAATCTGATGGGCCCATTGCTTTCATTTCCTGGAGCTCTCCCAAAGAGACTAAGTAGTACACAGGGACAGGATCTCACTTGTGATCAAAAGGAATTCTTTTTATGAGACTGCTTAGCCCTGTGCTCCCACTTCTTCCCCTTCTGAGATTTGCTGTATCCAGAGGCACAGCCGCAGTTCTTCCTCTTTTAGTTGCCTGCCCGTTAAATACTAACGAACACTCCCACTCACCAAGTTTTCCCCATGTGCCAGGCGTTGTTAAGCTGCGTTGTATACCTGTCTCATGCTTTACGTACATTATCTCATTGAACCCTCGTGACAGCTCTATGTGGCAGGTATTAATATCCTTTCACATTGCATGTAGAAGAAGTGAGGCTTGGAGAAAGAAAGCAGTGTACCCCGAGTGATAGGGCCTGGCCCCAAAGCCAGGGTTTATTACTCAGGTAATGGGACATCTGCCAGGCAGTTGCTCAGGCCAAAGAGGAAATGATTCTTGATTCCTTTCCTTCCTTCACCCTCACATCCACTCCCTCAACAAATCCTCTTGACCTTCTCCTAAATATGTCCCAAATCTGGCCACTTTTTTCTATCTCCACAGCATTAGCTTTGTCTGTTCCCCTGTCAGCCCTTGCTGGGAACACTGCAGCAGTCTCAGACTTATACTGGTCTTGCCTCCATTACAGTCCATTCTCCTCACGGCAGGGAATGAGATTTTAAAAATCTAAACTAGATCATATCACTTCCCTGTTTAAAACTCCCACTGACGGCCCAGTTGCAATGAGGAGAAAGCCTAACCTTTACCATGGCCCATGATTGGGCTCCTGCTGTCTCTGTGCTTTCTGCCCCGCACACGTACTCACTGCAGCCTTTGCAGTGAGTCCCCCTGCTGAGAATGCTCTTCCCCAGATCTTTGCCTGAGTGGCCCTTCTCCTCTGCTCAATTGTCACCTCCTCACAGAGGCCTTCTCTGATCATTATGTATACGAGGTCGAACAATTAGGTTCGCGAACTCATCCTAGAAAAAGTGATACATACCTCATTGCTGAATATCACTAGGTCACCTTCCAAGTGCTCCCCTTGGGAAGCTATGCACCGATGCCAGAGCCTAGTCCACCATTCAAAGCAATTTTGGAACTCTTTCTGGAATGGCCATCAGAGCTGTCATTGTATTACCCTGATGTCCTGAATGTCATCAAAATGTTTTCCTTTCAATATTTCCTTTATCTCTGGGTAAAGAAAGAAGCCATTTGGGGCCAGATCAGGTGAGTAGGGAGGGTGTTCCAATACAGTTATTTGTTTACTGGCTAAAAACTCCCTCACAGACAGTGCCAGGTGAGCTGGTGCATTGTCGTGATGCAAGGGCCATGAATTGTTGGTGAAAAGTTCAGGTCCTCTAACTTTTTCATGCAGCCTTTTCAGCGCTTCCAAATAGTAAACGTGGTTAACTGTTTGTCCAGTTGATACAAATTCATAAGGAATAATCCCTCTGATATTTAAAAAAAGGTTAGCAACATCATTGCAACAAGTTTGGGAACTTAATTGTCAGACCTCGTATAGCCAATATAAAGAAGCACACCCCCAACCTACCCCAATTCCTACATTTTATTCTCATCACACCCTTTTTTATCTGTCTTATTCCGGGTTGCGTCCCTATGGCCTAGAAGAGTGCCCAGAACAGAGGAGATGCTCCTCTCCGACTCAAACATTTCCTTGGGGAAGTTTTCTGTGACGCTCTGTTGCATCCTTTCACAACAACCCCAATTTGTCCTGCCTGGCCCTCATCACATGTTTGTGTGATTATTTGATTAACGTGTGTCTCCCCCATCCGACCATAATCTTTATGCGGGCTGAGGGTGGTCTGTCTTGCCCACTGCTTTACTCCTAGTGCCCAGCACGTCATTTGTTAGTGGATGGAGGAATGATGAATGACTTTTGTTGCATCCACTTGGTTCACTCTTGGAACGTGTTTGCCTCAAGTGAATGAGCAAGGGGTTCTTTAGTGCCCATGACTCCCTCAGGAGTCACCTCAGGATGTTAATAGAGACAGACAGTGGGAATAGGAAAGAAACCTTGGCAATCTTCCGACCTGTAACACTGAGCCAGTGGCCCGCGCTCTACAGCCCCAAATGCCTTTTCAATGCTGCCTTTTATGTTTTACGTCTTACTGCTTACATCCATCCATTGGACATTCCACCAGTGAGTGTGGAGCCCAGAAACACCTCAGTCCACCTCACCGATGTCTACTTCTTGTCATAATTACTGTAATACCTTGTTTTTAAAATGAGGCCTGCTCATCTCTAATTGTGAGGCATTGTCAACCCTGGTAGACCTAGCCATCGGCGAGGAATGATTAGTTCAAAAACTCAAGTCCCATTTCTGTCACTGAATGATTTTGAATTGAGCTTTTAATTTTAACTTCAGCGATTGACTTGCTCTCCCCATCTCCCAAGGACCAAAAGACTTGGCATCCTAGAGATTCAGCTCAATGACATGATCCCCAAACCCACTGTTGAGCCAGTAAGTTCAGGAATCCGACACTATTAACTCATTTTTGTTGTTGTTGTTGAAGCTTAGGCTTTGCAGATTCCCCTTCTCACCATTCCCCTCTCCCTTACAGAGACAACTAAAGCTTACAAATACTGTTTTCAAAGAAACATTTCTTTCTAAAAATAGCCTAATTCTAAAAATAAACTTAAATAGCTCTAAGTTTATAGGGATTTCTTTTTTTTCCACATCAGGCAAAGAAGCCAAAATTCGGAGTGTGTAAATTTAAAATGTTTGCTTGGTTGTTAGACCATATTGTTTCTCAGCAGGATACCACAAAAATCATTATCTTACTAATGATTACCTTGAGCTAATGCATTAATCACAAAGCTTTCTTCATACACTGAGGCTCTGTCTAGCTATATAATAGCATCCAAGTGTTTTGGCCAGAATTCAGTAGTTTACGTGAGTGTAAGCAGAATTGTTTGAAAGCCTAAACCAGACACAGGTGTGGGTTTTGGGGGTTTTTTGTGTTTAAATTTTATTATTTTTCTGTGTGGGGTTTTTTTTGGTTTTTTTTTGTAATGTCTTCAGCGGATATCCTGGCACTTGACAAAGTCATTCACGCTGTAGTCCATCTGCTGTCCCTCTTGGCTTAGGGGTTAGTTCAAGTTGCTCTACTGATATATGCTAAAATGTCACAAGCACATTTTAGAAATTCCCTCCCCACCTGGCTTCTTGTCTCCAGAGAGTCGTTCCTTGCCCCTTCCCCTCATTGCCAGCATCAGCCAATTCCTTTTGTCCTGCTTGTCCAGCAGAAGTTTCCTTTCTGCTGGAACTCCCAGCTCCCTGACATAAACAACATCTCAAGAGCAAATTTGTAAAAAAAAAAATTCCAGAATTGAGCTGCCTCAATTCTGTAGTTGCACTGGAATTGTCATCATCAGTGTCCCTTCTATGCATCATGTGCTTCATCTAGGATTTCACACACTATCACATTTGGTCTTTCAAGTAGTCCTGCGACTGTATCCTCGTTCAGCAGCTGAGGCTGCTGCAGCTCAGAGAAACTAGATGATTTGGCCAACACAGCAGAGTTGGAGCTAAAACCCACATCTCCCGCCTCCAGCTTTCCCACTGGCCTGTGGTCCCACTCAATGATATATTGTGAAAGAGTGGTCATATTCAGGAGCTGGGAAATAATTTTTCTCAAGGAGATTTTGTTGTGGTTGTTGTAATAGGACTTATTTGGGAAGGGATTTCTGTCTATAATCTAGAACACATAAGCTTAGCTTTATAGTTTGTTCTTGAATTCAAACCCATCTGGCACTTTGATTCATTCATTCATATTTATGGAGCATCCATTACATGCCAGGCAACAGAGATAGGATGCAGAACAAGGTAGATACAATCCTTGCCATCATAGAACCTAGGTGGGAGAAGACACATAAATGGGCCATTGCAATGGTTTAATAAATATTTGGGTAGGTAATGTACTGGGTGGGATGGGAGCATGTGGCAGGGACATCTGACCCAAACTGGACAGACAGGGAAGGCTTCCCAGAAGAAGGGACTTCTATTTTGAAGATAGAAGGATGAGTGAGTTTCAACCAGATTGGGATTGGGGTCAGGTGAGTGGGCAATAAGGTTTTAAGAAGATGGAAAAGCAATGTGAAGGCCTGGAGATGAGAATGTGGCCCATGTTATCTCAGTTCTTGCTCAGTAGATCAGATTTCATGACATAGCTGTTGGAGAGACTTGGAAAAAGCATGTCAATGGGGAAAGCACAGAAACTACTTATTTCTTTCTCATGTCTTCCTAACAGAAAAAACTCGAGTCTCCACTCGCATCCACCAATCCCTTCCTGGAAGATGAACCAGCATCAGAGATGGAGGACCTGGCAATAGAGAAAGGAGATTTAGATCAAGTAAGTCTGGTTTGCATTTCCATGTGCAGCCTACCTAATGTTTGTTTCTGAAAATGAGTCTGTTTGCGCTAAATATGATCCTTTGGCTGTTGGCCACATTCAGAGATTACAGCTTTGGTGGTCTTGATAGAAAGCCTTTATCTGAAAGTGCATTTAGAAAACTGAGCAAAAGAGCAACCTTTCCTGCCCTATCCCTCTGCTCCTGAAGAACCTCACCACTGGAATTAGCAACACACTTAAGCTTAATTAGCCCTGTGATGGGGCAGCAGAATTCTGCCCTGCTTTGTTCATCATCTCCTGCACTTGTCAGCTTAGCTCTCAGTTGTGCTCTCATCTGGTCCGGCGATGATGTGAGAGGCGGAAAGATCCCCAGTGAAGTTAGCAGCACCATCAGCTAGGAGAGGCCCCTACTCAGCGTAAGCTGATCTCTTTAGGTCTGGAAGCCATTGAGGAGGCCTGGAAACATCAAGGTGACCAATAGCATATTTGGAGAGTTACTTTTCAAAGCACGCTAGCACTTTCATTTCCTTTGGATTTTTCTGTCCAACTCTTAAATTTCCTCTCCCTTCATCCTACAGAATGGTGTTTTTGTTTCACTGCCATTTTATGACAAGAGCAATAAATCAGAACTTTTCCTGTCTGGATTAGTTATTCTTCTTTTTAATTTTCTACACTTGGCTGCTAACTAATTATTTTATAGTATTGTTTTGCTCCAGACACTACCAAAAGGGAGGCTGGCTGGAAAAACCAGCTCTGGGAAACCTGTAGCCACACTCTTTGCAGCTAACCCTACATTCCTAGCACAGTGAGGGTGGGTGTACAATCCTAACAGGAGCCAAGAAAGCACAATTTCCAGGAGCAGTTCTGAAGTGATGCAATAACACGTGTCTGGTCCATTGATTAAATAATTGTAATAACATGAACACCTCACATTTTTATGGTGCTTTATAGTTTAAAAGTCTTTTACATGCTCCATTTCATTTCGTCTTCACAGTTCCTGCCTCTCATTTTATAGGATTTTATATGAGCTGCACTGCTTGCAACTGAGAGAGGTTAAGTGATTTGCCCAGGGTTACAGAGTTTGGAAGTGGAGGAGCTAGGACTGGAAGCCAGGTCTAGAAATCAGAAACTAGAATTCTTTTTCTGGCACTCTTTTTACTACACTGTGATGTCTCAATGAAAAGTAGAGGACATAGAAATGAATCCCATGAATAAAAGTGAATGAATAAAACTGAAGGGATACCTTGAGGCTATATCCCAGAGGTCTGTGGGATTAGAGGTAATGGATTTAAAGCCATCCTATCAGCCAGCATGGGAGAAAACAAAAGATTTTTTTCTAACTGAAGAAATGCATCTCTTGAAAGACCCTATCTCCAGAGCAGAGTCGGTAAATGCTGTGCTCGCCTCCACCCATGACCACATCAAAATTATAACTACACTACAGAACAGCCATCATTGAGAATCGCCTGAAATCTAACTGAACAGAAGTTCTGTAACTAAAGATATACAGAATAAGCCACTTCAAGACTTGTAGGAGGGGTGGAGATGCAGAACAGGCTGGTCCCACATCTACATGTGACAGTTAAAAATTGGGATGGGTATCTCAGCTGCAAAGTTCCACCCTGAGGAGCAAGGGATCCCAGACCCACACCATTCTCCCCATCCCAGGGTTCCAGTGTTGGGGAGTGAAGTCCCCATAATTTCTGGTTGTGAAAACCAGTGGAAATTGTGGCTGAGTGAGCCAGAAGGCAGCTGCAGTCCTAGGCTCTCCTCTTAAAGGGCCTATGCATGGACTTACTTGCTGATGCACTCACTTGTTCTGAGCTCCAGCACTGGGGCAACCGCTAGAAAGGTGCTAGGGACATTTGGGGAAGAACTGAATTGTCTGGCTTTAGGGCAAGCGGTGGAGGGCAGCTTTCTCCCAGACAGAAGTGCTGGCAGAAACCATTGTTCCTTTATTGAGCTCTCCTTCAATCCACTCTGCACATGGGCACCAAATCTGAGTCTCCATCAACCTGGCTAACATTGTTCACCCTGCCCTGGTGATTCCCTGAAACCCTGCCCCACGCAATTTGTGGGCCAACCTGAGCTGCTTCTAGTGGCTTTTCCATACAAACAGCCTGTCTTGGCTCATGCTGTGGACTTTCCTAAAATCTCTCAAAGGTTCACAAACCCAAACAGTAGCATCTGGCCTCGGTGTGCCCTGTACCTCTGCTAAGCAACAGCAAGCCCGGCACTTGCACAGCAGCTGGCCTCAATTCACAGCTTAACCTCTCCCAGGCACTTCCAAACCCAGCACAAGTGGCAACCATCTGCAGATCACTTTGTAGCTCATACCAAGTGGCCCCTGCATGGCTGACCTTGGCCTGCACCAGAGCCCCTCCCAAGAGGCCCCAGAACCAACACACCCAGTGGCCAGCTTCAGACCACACCAGAGCACCACCAACCACTTCCACAAACAACACACCCAAAGGGCAGACTCAGCAGGCACCAGAGCCCCGCTAAAATAAATCCTGCTCTGTAAGATCATCCCCTATATAACACCTCCTCCACTGTAGTCATGGCCAGTCCTCGCAACCAGTCAATCTGAGGGTCAGGGTCAATCTCTCACTTTGATGTGCCAACAAAAATCAAGGTTCAGTTACAACAGAAGGGCACACACAATCCACACAAGGAACACACCTAGAGCACCCAGCTCAGGTGACCAGAGAGTCTGTGCCACTGTGCCCCACCAGACACCTACTACATAAGGCCACTCTACCAAGACCAGGAGTCTAGCAACTCTACCTAATATATAAAAACAAACACAAGAAGGCAGCCCAAATGAAGAGACAAAGAAACATGTCCTAAATGAAAGAACAGAACAAAACTCCAGAATAAGAACTAAACAAAATGGAGACAAGCAATCTACCAGATGCAGTGTTTAAAACACTGGTTATGAGGATGCTTAGTAGTCTCAGGGAGAACTTCAATGAAGAGATAGGAAACATAAAAAAGAACCAGTTAGAAATGAAGATACAATAACTGAAATGAAGAATACATTAGAGAGAATCAACAGTAGATTAAATGAAGCAGATTGAATCAGTAATTTGGAAGATAAGATAGCAGAAAACACCCAATCAGAACAGCAAAAAGAAAAAATCCAAATAATGAGGACAGTTTACAGGGCCTCTGGGACGATATCAAGCATACCAATATTCACATGATCGAGGTACCAGAAGGAGAAGAGAGAGAGCAAGGAATTAAAAACCTATTTAAAGAAAACTTGCCTAACCTGGCAAAGGAGATAGATATTCAAGCCCAGGAAGCACAGAGAGTCCCAAACAAGATGAACCCAAAGAGGCCAACACCAAGACACATCATACTTAAAATGCCAAAAGTTGAAGACAAAGAATCTTAAAAGCAGCAAGAGAAAAGCAGTTAGCTACCTACAAGGGAGCTCCCATAAGACTGTCAGCCGATTTCTCAACATAAACTTTGCAGGGCAGAAGCGACTGGCATGAAATATTCAGTGATGAAAAGCAAGGACCTACAACCAAGATTACTCTAACCAGCAAAGCTATCATTTAGAAGGACAGATAAAGAGTTTCCCAGACAAGATAAAGCTAATGGAGTTCATCACCACCAAACCAGTATTACAAGGAATGTTAGAGGAACTTCTTTAAGATTAAAAAAAGATCAGAAATATGAATAATAAAATGGCCATAACTACATATCTATCAACAATTACTTTCAATGTAAGTGGATTAAATGCTCCAATCAAAAGACATAGGGTGGCTGAATGGATAAGAAAACAAGATCCCTCATATATATGTTGCCTACAAGACACTCACTTCAGATCGAAAAACACAGAGACTGAAAGTAAAAGGTTGGAAAAGATATTTCATAGAAACGAAAAAAATGCAGGGGTAACAATATTTACGGGTATACCAGACAAAACAGACTTTAAAACAAAGGCTATAACAAAAGACAAAGAAGGACCCACTAACTCTACTTCTGGGTATTTATCTGAAGAAATCCAAAACACTGATTTGAAAAAACATATTCATCCTTGTGTTCATTGCAGCATTATTTACAATAGCCAAGATATGGAGGCAGCCTGGGTGTCCATCAATGGATGAATGGATAAAAAAGTGGTACATATATACAATGGAATATTACCAAGCCATAAAAAAGAATGAAATCTTTCCATCTGCAATAACATGTATGGACTAGAGGGTGTTATGCTAAGTGAAATAAGTCAGACAGAGAAAGACAAGTGCCGTATGATTTATATGTGGAATCTAAAAAACAAAATAAATGAACAAGCAAAACCAAAACAAACTCATAGGTACAGAGAACATTTTGAGGGTTGCCAGATGGGGGAGGGAGGATTAGAAGGATGGGTGAAAAAGAGAAAGCGATTAAGGAGGACAAATTGGTAGTCACAAAATAGTCATGGGGATGTAAAGTACAGTATAAGGAATATAGTCAATAATATTGTAATAACTATGTATGGGGTCAGATGGGTACTAGATTTATCAGGTTGATCACTTCGTGAGTTACATGAATGTCTAATCACTATGTGGTACACCTGAAACTCATATAATATTGTATGTCAACTGTAATTAAAAAATAAAAAATTACCTTAGAAAAGCATCTGTCACATTGTGGGAGGAAAGACTGGCGTGAGAAGGAGTCTGGATGTAGAGGTAATGCTTCTGGTGTATCCTCCTCTTACAGTCGGTCACCTGCCCCTGTGAGCTTGCTTTGTGTAGTAGTGCCATTTTCAAGGCCCTTCTGTCTCCCCAGTGCTAGGGACTGCCATTGTCACATCCAGAACATGCTCGCAGTGTTGCCGTGGAAAGTTATCCTTTTAGTTCATCATCCCTGGATGGGATTAAACTGGATTAGGATAGAGTTCCCCATTGGCTATATAGTCAGTTTTGCCATGTCAAATAAAATACAATTTTTCTTTCTCATGGAAGTTTTTGCTCATTCTGGAAGCTCAAGGTTATGGTTGTAAGGCCCAAGATCTGTTCATTCTAAGGACACAGAACACAGATACACGGGGTAAAGCAGTGTCACGTGGTGGGGAAAATGTCAGACTCTGGTCTGTCACTAACTGACCATGTGACCTTAGGTAGGTTTTTTTACTTTCTCTATAGACTTCTCTAGTTTCTTCATCTTTATGTATGTATGAAAGTGATGATAAAAATCTCTTAAGTCTGAAGAGCTCATTCAGTGTAAGTATAAAAATACAATTCTAAGTGATAAAAGAAAATGGCTACATGATATTCTGACAAACTCAGGCTGATCAGTCTTCCGCAGGCCCTGTGCTTGAGGAGGCCCCGCAGAACACTCAGAGAGCTGCACACACTAAAAGCACTGCAAGAGGGCCCGAGTAAAACAGCTAATGGTTTTCAGACTGTATTCCTTGGTGCCCCATCAGATATCACTGTGGGGAGTTGGGAGGAGACCGGGGCCAGGGCGCTAGGTCCCTCCAAGCAGAGCAGTTCTAGTGTGAGTCACTTTTATCGTGGACTTGCAGGTAAAATTTCTTTTGAACCAGGGGTTTTAGGTCTGTTTACAAAGAAAGTACTAAAACCCCTGGACTCAATGATCCACCTGCCATTTCATGAGCTGTTGCTTGTTAGTAATAAAACTTATACACCAGTGACCAGAGCCTGCTCACATACCATCCCCACCCTTCCACTGTCTTACCAGCACTTGTCTTCCTTGTGATTGATTAGCTGGCAGCTCCAGGGTCTCCGTCTTCCTGACCACTTATTGGCTTCAGGAGCCGGGTGCACAGGAGCCCTGTGGGACGTTGGGGAGCAGGTCCACAAGATGCTAGTGGTGAGCGTGGCCAGAGGCGGCAGGGGCGGGGAGTGCTGGCTGACCCAGCCCATTGCCACTCGACAGTTTGCCCTCAAGGTAAGGGTCATTCCCTGCTCACTACTGCATTTTTGGCTATTGAGAAGGGAGAGTAAACTTGCAAAGAGATGTTTAGTTTGAACAATCAGTTGCCAGCATATTCCCAATGATAAAAATGGCACATGAAAAGAGACCGAAGGTGCTCAAAGTAGAAAAAGAGGAAGAAGAAATAAGGAATTTCTGGTTAAAAATGTACCCTTCTGGTGATCCGAGCAGTTAGATTTAATCTGTTTACATTGGATAGTAATAAAAGGAAATGGGACCAGCTGCAGACCTCCTTACTGTGACAACAGTAACCTTTTATTATTCCATCAAACTCCAGGAGGAAATAGCTTAAACATCTGCAGCTTTTGGACGGCATTCACACAGTCAGAAATCCAGCCTGAATGCTACTGCTAAATGACTTAGTATATGCTTTCAGCTGAGAATCAACCCTTTAGGGAGCTGGGCAGTGCGAAGGGAGACACCAGTTTGCGATGCAGTTCCAGCACCTATTATCTAAATATGAGCACATTTGTAAAGCAGCTATAGGCAGGAGGCAGCCCTGTGGGAAAAACGGAAACGTCAGTCAGTGTCTGCCATTGTTCCCCTCTTGCTTTCCGCACACTAAAAGCACTGCAAGAGAGAGGGCCCAGAGTAAAAGCTGTGGTGACAGGTCTCTCCTCACTGCCAGGAGCGGCATTAGTGGGCAGAAGCTGGGCAGGGCAGAGTCACCTGCGGTGGGGCTGGGCCGCCCGCTCTGATTTTGTAGCTCTCTGAGTGTTCTGCGGGGCCTCCTCAAGCACAGGGCTTGCGGAAGACTGATCAGCCTGCGTTTGTCAGACTATCATGTAGCCATTTTCTTTTATCACTTAGAGTCTGTATTTCTATACTTACACTGAATGAGCTCTTCAGACTCAGAGATTTTTATCATCACTTTCGTGCACACATAAAAGGGAAAACATGAGCAAAGTAAAATAGGTTAAGGTATTCCTACAACTTCTTCACATTCAGAGTCCAACTCTCCTGAACCACTTTTTCAAAAACTTTATTTTGAAATAATTACATATAGACTCCTAAGAAGCTGCAGAGGCCAGAGGGCCTGTGGGCCCATCTCCCAGCTTCCACCAGTGCTGACAGCTAACAGAACTATAGTGCATTATCAAAACCAGGAACATCAAGTTCTAACCCCATTTCTTACTCAGGTCTGGATGTCTGTATTTTCCCACCTTATTGTCCTCCGGGCCATCTAGGGTGTGGGTGATGCCACTTCTTAAGTGCTCCTCTGCTGTCTCTGGATTATCTGCTAGGCCACTGGCACCCATCTCTCCACATATTTTTTTACTTTTTAAAAAAGTAATGTCAAATTTAAGAGTCCAGTTTTAAGAATGTTACAAGGAACTCAGATATCTTTTACTTGGGCTCACCAATTGGTAACATTTTGCTACATTTACTTTATCATTTCCGCCCTGCTCCTCCTCCTCTTCCTCTTCCTCTCTGTGTCTCTCCCTCCCCCCTTTCTCCCTCCCTCCCTCCCTCCTCTCCCTTTTCCCCTCTCTCATTCTCTTTCTCTCTCAGAACAGTTTGTAAGTTTGCAGATATTATGCCCTTTACCTCTACATGTTTTACTGTGTATTTCCTAAGAAAGACATTCACTTAAATTACCACAGATCAAAATCAGAAAATTTAACATCAGTTCAATACTATTATCTATAGACTTTATTTAAATTTCGTAATGTAGTCATTCTAAAGTGATAAATTAAAACATTGTCAATAGTTGGGAAAGTACACATAAATTAGTAAATAAAGCCAAATACAAAATATACATGTTGATTTAAAACATGACAACATTCTATATTATATAAATTCCGTTTATAATGACCAGAAAGTATCCTGTGTGAATATTTTCGTCAAGGGAAGAAAATATAAATAAAGGGAATAATTACAATACTAAAACAATGATTATATTTTAATTGATAAAAAGTTACCTGGGTATAGTGGTCATATTTTCCAATTCTAAGTTCAGAATATCTAGGCTTACAAAGGTAGACAAATTAAATCGCATTGTCTATTCATTTAACAAAGCACCTTATTGAAAGGAATAAGAAACAGATAAATGACTTGGAAAATATAGAACAAATAGGTAAGGACCACCCTCTCACAACCATCATACTACTCATGGATCTTTCGTTTTTAACTAATGGAAGTGTGGGAAAACTCTTGGGCATCTAGGAAGTGAAGTGTAACTTTGGATCCAGCCAATTCAAGCTCAGTGAACCCACTCTTGGGCGTCTCTCGTAGTCTCAACGGAAAGCCTGACTTTGTCAGTGGCTTCTGGGTGATGAGAGAAAACTGCCCAGATTGTAGTTATTCTTAGGGAGGACCAGAGTTTCTAGGAATCTTACCAAAACAATTAAAGACAAGGCACTCTTAGAAGGTGAAAAGGGAAGAGAGCTACTAAATATGAGATTGAGTGGGATATGTCTAAGGTGGACATTTAATTTTTGGTGATCATTACCAGTTTTACAGATGGGTTTAACCATGCCAATGTATCATTTTTTTTAATTACTAGAAGAAGGTAATCATTTCTGTCTATAATTAGAGGATTAACTTTTCTTGTATTTGTTAAAAGATAGGAGCTGTTCAATTCAATAACTATGTGGTAGGTTCCAGTTTATACCCAAATTATGTTCTAAAATCAACCTCAGCAAGGGCACAGGGCCTTTTGTTGACATTTGACAATAGATAGAATTGACCTTTTTTAGGAATAGAAAGAAATATAGAGAAAAATATTTTTTAGATGGTTTGAGAAGGAATTAAGTAGCAAATAGACAGTTTTTAAATGCTTGCTTTCCTGCCTAGATGACGTATATATCAGTGTTTTCCAAGTATCAGTTGGGAACCAGTGCTGGTCCAGTTTTTCATTGGTCCAAAGGCAAAAAATACAGACAAAACAGCCAGCCTGTCTATCTCTGAGTATCTATCTATCTATCTATCTATCTATCTATCTATCTATCTATCTATCTATCTGGCATAAGGTCTTTTCTTATCTTTTCTTATAAAGGACTGACTGCCTTTATGCTGTTATTTTCTCCATATATAATGTTTGGGTATAAAATACTCCTAGGAACTTGTGGTGAGAATAGAAAGTAGCTATTAGGTGGGTGCAAAAGTAATTGTGGTTTAAAAGTTTAGAAATAATTGCAAAAACTGCAATTACTTTTGCACCAACCTAATAAAAAGTTAACAACCCAATGTTGGTCCCCTGTCCTTTTTCTTACATTTACTTGTTGATGAAATTCAACAGTCTAGGAACCACTGCAGGAAAGCAATGATATCATAGAAAGAGTTCCAGTTTAGGGGATAGGAAACTTCACCATGTGTTGCTAGGGCCCTCTGGACCTCCCTTTCTTTGGGTATAAAAGAGTAGTAAATTCCTACATAGGGTTGTTGTGAGGAGTAGATGAAATGGTATTTTGTTTCAAAGTGCTTGGCTCATAATAACAATCAGTAAAATATCGGTAAAAAAATGTGAAAGCGCTTTATAAATTTTAAAGCACTATATAAATACCAAGGGTGCCAAAAAACTGTATGCACATTGTAAGACTAAATGTATATCTCTTTAAATGTTAGCTTAAAATATGTATACATTTTTTTGGCCCCCTTGGTATTAGGTGCTGTTATTAGCTAGGATTTAAATTTTGAAAACATCAGTCGGAAGACGAATAGCTCCCAAATTGAAAACTTACGTGCTATCAAAGCAGCCGTGAATCTTCCACCATTCAAAGCAAGTAAATGTTGCTAACAAAGCTGGCTTAGTGTTCACAAATTGGCATGAACTATAATGCACGATATAGTCCCAGTTTAGTTACAATGAATGCCTCCTATCTCTATGTTAGGAGCAAATTTGGAAGGGATGTTTTCTTTGAAACTGCTTGAAAATTTGCAAAAATGTCTCAAGTATAGGCTTTCTTCCTTTTTTTTTTTTTTAACAGCGAAAGAAGCCTAAAGCCCCAGACAATCCATTTCATGGCATTGTTTCCAAGTGTTTTGAGCCTCATCTCTACGTGTATATCGAGTCCCAGGACAAGTGAGTGATGAACATTTTGCTGTTTTCTTTTGCATTTCTCCCTCCTCTGGTCGTGGTTGGGCCACCCCAGGGCACAGCTCCTTCCAGAGGCCAACGGAGGGACTTGGCGTGCTTCTGACCCTCCCCGGGAACCCTTTAAGGATATTTTTATATCTCTTGAATGGTATTATTTGTTGTGACTATAAATTTCAGAAGACTGAGTTTGACTCTAACAAGATCCCCAAAGAATCCCAACACCCCTTCCCACGTGGGCACTGAGCCCTTATATAGCTATAGATATCAGCCCACAGGCTTTCTATAATGTCAGGTGCTGGAAAATGTAGAAAGAAAGCCTAGTCTCCAATGTAGATGTTATCAAGTGTAATTTAACTTTTCATTTTTAAATAATTTAGACTTAAAAAAAAATTATAAAAGAATCTCATAGACCCTTCTCCCAGAGAATGTTCACATTTTTCATAACCACAGTTATCAAATCAGGAAGGTAACATTGTCCCCACGAATACCCTTTTCCTGGTCCAAGATCCAGTCATGCATTTAGTTTTCAGGTTTCTTTAGTCTCCTTTAATCTCGAATGGTTTCTCAGTCCTTTCTTTGTCTTTCATGACCTTGACACTTTTTAAGGAGTATTGACCAGTTGTTTTG
Source organism: Rhinolophus sinicus (assembly GCF_036562045.2). NCBI lineage: Eukaryota > Metazoa > Chordata > Mammalia > Chiroptera > Rhinolophidae > Rhinolophus > Rhinolophus sinicus. The sequence goes on along the minus strand of NC_133764.1, from coordinate 15,807,970 downwards.
TACAGTGCCCTCAATTTTGGTTTGTTTTTTGATGTTTCTTCTTGATTAAATCCAGATTATGCATTTGGGGCAAGAACACCATGAAAGTACTGTTGTGTCTTTCCCGGCACATCATATCAGAAGGCAGGATTTGTCCCATTACTGGTGCTGTTGACTAATCACTCGCTTTAGGTCGTGTCTGGCCAGCTTTCTCCGCTGTGAAGCTACTGGTTTTCTCTTGTTAATTAATAAGTATCTTGTGGGGGCATCCTGTGGGACTATGTAAATACCCTGTTTCTCATCACACTTTGCCTCCTCAGTTTGACTTCCCCTAATGATTCCTGCCCGAAGCAGTTATTACTGTAGTGTTTGCCAAATGTTGATTGTCTCTTTCCATCGTTTCTCCAGCATTTACTAATTGGAGCTGTACTGTAAGGAAGGGCTTCCCCACTCCCGCTTTGTTTGTTTATGTCAGTACGAACTGATGGGTGCTTATCATTCATGGATCATCATCCATTTAATGTATGTGCTTTTTACAAACTCAGGGGCTCCAGAAAATTTGTACAAAGCAGCCCTCTGTAGCCACGTTTCCTCACAGCAAGAAGAGTATGTTCACGCTCCAGTATCCACTGTTCATGCGAAGGAGGAAGACCCCCTCCTTATCCCCGAGTCTGCCCACAGCCAGAGCATGCGGTCCCTGCCATACCGGAGGCAGACTTGGAAAAGGTCGGGTTTCTGGAACAGGCCGAGCTGACCGGAGACAGGCTGGTCCAGGCTCCGAGAGGAGGTCTGGTAGCCTGAAGAAGGCACGTAGTACCAGACAGGGGCTCACGCCAGGCAAACAGCAGCCGTGAAAAAGTTCTTGGGGGCAGTTCTCTGGGAAAGCATTTAGGCACTGAAGTCCAGTCTTGTTTCGTCTTTTTTTTTTTTTTTTTCCTTTTTAAATGATTCTGTCATGGGTTAGCAAAGTCTTGTTTCCAGATACGTTTCAGGGATAAACCATGAGAGGAAGAGAATATTTCAAGTGGAATCAGTACATGGAATATTATTACTGTTATTAACCTACTTGATTTTATACATAGCTTCTACTCTTTTCCTCTCCGATTACAAAATGTTTCATATTAAAATCCCAGAAAATGAACTTTGTAAAAGAGCTTCTGAAATTAACAAAAATCTCCTCACTGCTCCCCTCTCCCCACAAAAAAGGTTGCCTAGACATTTTTTGCCTTGTACGGTCACAGTTTTCTTCCCGCTCTCTATCCATTGGGTTTCTGTCTGCAGGCACACAGAGGGCAATAGTTACTATTGCTTATTGGTCCTTTGAAAGCACCCCGTCTTCCATATTCAGAAAGTCTTCTCTCAGGAAGTTAATAAGACACCCCTGAAGGGCGGGAAGAAGGATCCGTTATTTGTTTACTAGGCTAACAGGTTCTTAGGGCAACCCACCTGGATGACAATTTTTGGACAAAGCCCCTTCTTCTCTTATCAACCCAAATTCTTTCTATTTTTAAAAAGGCTTAAAAGCTCTTGAGTCCAGGGTTTACAGTGCATACCTGAGATAACCACATACTTTCCCAAAAGCAACCTGGTCTTAAAGAATCATTTTTCCAAATTATTATAATTCTGGTGTCTACTCTTTTCACGTGGCCTTGATTCATATAAAGCATACTCATTGTTCATGATACTTTGGGCAAAGAGCCAGACCTTCCTTCCTCAGGGACTCTCCATTTCTCTATGAAAAATGAAGTGCTGGCCACGCATCCTGCCGTTTGGCCTTCCTAGGATGTTTCCATTGCACGAGGGGAGGAGCGGAAGCTGCTCGTAGGAGAACTGCGTAGGTTGTGCTGTTGTCGCTCCAGAATAAGCAGCAAAAGCTTGAAGTAGAAAATAGAATTCAAGAAATCCATTTCCTCATCTGTTAAAGGAGAAAATCAGACGAAATAATGCCGAAAGCAGTGGTTATTAACCTTTTTTTGAGTCATAAATCCCTTTGAGAACCTGATGAAAACCATAGACCCTCTTGCCAAAAAAAAAAAAATTCCTCTAAACCCACACACTATTTTTTGACTACAGTTTCAAGAGGTTCTATAAAGCCCTTCCTCCTTTAAGTCAAAAATCCTAAGGCTGGGGAAGAAACTCAGGCGGGAACTGATTTTGTACAAATTACTACTCTTGTAGCTCTGACTCAGAAATCTTCAAGGGAGGAAAATCTTAGACCATTCACAAGCTCCCAGATGACAGAGACCCAACACAATGTAGTGGAAAGCGCGTGAGCCAGACAGACCTGGATTTGAGTCAGAACTTGGCACTCACTAGCCTGGTACTTACCCTCTCCGAGCTTCCTTTGTCCTCTCTGCAGTGAAGTTAATAATGCCCCGCTCACAGGATTAGTGGTGAGGATGAAATAGTGGCACTGGCACAAGTAAGCAGTGCTCAGGCACTGTGCCTGCCCTGCCCTGCCCTCCCTGTGGTCTTGTTCTGGGCGCTTAGGCAGTTGGGTGGCCTGATCAGTGTCACCAGCTTTCTTCTGGGCCTGGCCTGGGTTCCATCCTCTCATCTCCCCAGCCTCCCACCTTCCAGAGGAAGGTTCTGGCAGCACCTGCCATAGCCACAACCCAAGCAGCAGTAGAAGGACTGCCCATCTGGTACCCACGGAGGAGGCAGGAAGCGGGGATGTCCGCGAAGCCACCTCTTTAGCAGGTTGGGCTACGGTGTCCTTACCTGTGCTTCAAGTGGCTTTCCTAGTTTTTGTTTATATTTAAGGAGGAAGTTAGTGTGTTTTCTACTCTTGAGAATGTAGTGACTTTCTTCGGCTGACTCTTGCAGAAGAGATTTCTCTACATAGGTACTTTGTTCACTCCATTCCGTGATATTCTCAGAGAAATGATTAGTGACTCCATTTCTGCCCATTCTCCTGAGTTCCCCATCATAACTTTTGTTGAAATAGAGCTCCCCCTTTTTAGCTTCATCAAGCCTAGAATTTCTCTGTAAATTGATTTGAAACTTTCAGACGAGTTACAAGAATTGTACATAGAGCTTCTCTATATCCTTCACCCAGATGCCTCAGTTTATCTCTCCTTCCTCTCGCACGTACACACTCACAAGAGCACACACACTCACATATATATGCACATACATATATTTTTCTGAGCTGTTTGAATTCTCCAATTGCCGGCAGCATGCCCCATTACTCCTTAATATCTCACTGTATATTTCCTATAAATAAGGACACAATCTACATAACCACAGCACAACCATCAAAATCAGGAAATTAACGTTGATACAGTATTGCCATTTAATCCATAGATCCCACTCCGTTTCACCAGTTGTTCCAATCATGTTTTTTTAATAAATCCAGAATCCATTCCAGGATCACGGTTGCATTTGTTTGTCACATCTCTTTGGTCTGTTTCAGTCCAGAAGAATAATTCATCCTTCCGTTATTTTTCATGACCTTGAAATTTTTGAAGCGTACAGGCCAGTTACTTTGTGCAATGTCCTTCAGTCTGATGTTTTCTCGTGATTTATGATCAATGCAGAAGTGGTGCTGTGTTCCCAGTAAATTCATGTCAGGAGGCTCCCAGTGTCAGTTTGTCCCACAACTGTGTTCATTTTTATTATTTGGTTTAATGGTGTCTGCCAGGTTTCTCTATTTATTAATAACTATCAGGAGAAATTTTGAAACCATATAAATAGGCTTTTTTTCCATCTTTCACTTACTTATTTTACCACCCATTCATGATACTTGCCTGAATCATTTATTATTACTAAGATAGTTGCCAAATGATGATTTTCTAATTCCATCATTTCTACTACATTTGTTAGTTGGCAGTATATTTTAAGAAAAAGCTTTCTCTTCTCCCTATTTATTTGTTTGTTTGTTTTTTCTTTCCCCCTTCTTTCGCCTCCGCCGCGCCCTCCGGTTCAAGCCGTTGTTCCTCAGTCTAGTTGTGCAGGACACAGCTCCCTGGCCCATGCTGGTGTTATGAGCCTTGTGCTCCCCCCAGGAGGCAGTCAGTCACCAGTCGTCGGTCAGCCGCTTACAGTGGCTCACGGCAGATCTTGCCGGCTGCTGGCTGCTCACGCTGGCCACCAGCCTCTCATGGCAGCACACAGCAGCCCACCTCCAGCTGCTCATGGCAGCCGAGCTCCAGGGAGAGAGCTGTTGTTCACAGTCTTAGCTGTAGAGGGCACAGCTCTCTGGCCCATGTGGGAATTGAACCTGCGACTTCAGTGTTAGGAGCACGGCGCTCCAACCACCTGAGCAGAGCCACCAGGCTGGCCACTTAAATAGGGATTTATTTATATGAGCATGGGCTCGTGGATTCCTATTTTGTTCAATAGGTTGTAGCCATTACTATCTTTCTGTTTTTAACTTTGTGTTGGAATAAATTTAGACCTACAGAAAAGTTTGAGAAATAGTACAGATTTCCCATATTCCCTTCTCCCAAGTTCCCCTAATGTTAACATCTTACATAACCATAGTATAGTTATCAAAACCATCAAGTTTACATTGGTACAGTATTATCACTAAATGCCAGACCCTATTTAGATTTCACCTGTTTTCCCACTGTTGCTCTTTTTTTCTTCCAAAATCCATCATTATTTATTTTAATGATCAAACAGTCCCTGATTTGGCCATTGGAATCCCTTCAAACTGGTTTTTCACTCCCTGTGCATGCCCCTGTCATTTTGTGAGCACTTCCTTTCTGGCACAAAATATATCAGGCTCATCTTGTACTTTTCTGCCCCAGCGCTGGAGCCATCCATTTTTCCACGATCCCTTGTTCCTTTTGTAGGGAATGATATTTAGAAACTTAAGTTCTGGGGCAGCCAGATGGCTCAGTTGGTTACAGCGCGAGCTCTCAACAAGGTTGCTGGTTCAATTCCCATGTGGGATGGTGGGCTGAGCCCCCTGCAACTAAAGATTGAAAAGGGCGACTGGACTTGGAGCTGAGCTGCGCCCTCCACGACTAGATTGAAGGACAACGACTTGGAGCTGATGGGCCCTGGAGAAACACACTGTTCCCCAATATTCTGCAATAAAAAAAAAAGAAAGAAACTAAGTTCTGGGCATCGGTATGTTTGTTAATGCTTGGGTGTCATCATGCTTGTAGGTCCTTTCAGCCGAGAAAGTTGAGAAATACATGTATGTGTATAGACACATACATCCATATCTATTTTTATACCTATTTCTATATTAAAACCTGTGAGTTTATGCTGATACCTCCAATTCTAACCTAACACTGCAGAGTTTAATTTAGCCTCCTCTGTTACATGTCTATAACTACATCTACAGCAGTGAGAAACTTGGCTCCCAGTATCCTCCCTGCATTTGCTTCTTTGCTCCATTTCCCTGTGCGTCACCCATCTCCCAATTGGGCTCAAGCCACCCCTTGGCTCCCCAACCCCACTGGCCACACCAGAGCCAACTCCTCAGCCCCCAGCCGAAGGGAAGGTGAAGGGGTGCAGACCAGGTTGTGTACCCTTGAATGCATAAGTTCTGCAACTTCCTGGGGATCTTAAGCTGCTTTGCCCATGCTTACCTCCGTGCCACTGTGTTTAGACTACCATCTTCCCCTCCCAGTGCCACCACTGCTTCACTTTCCAATTAGAATATCGTTTCTAGAAATGTTGACTGCAAATCCACCAGAAGAAACTGCCTTTTGGTCATCCATAGAGAAGCTTGGTCTACAATGTGGTTTTTCTTCTCTTTATCTTTTAATCTTTCCCTCTGCTGATACCACCCTGCAGGATGGTCTAGTCCTAGGTCATATTGTTTGCCAGTTGAACTCCCAGCAGTATTTCCCATGCCCCCCGAAACGCTTGTGCAATTCTTGGGCAAAAAGCCCAAGCTACACGGAAAAGGGTAAAACACACTGTCTACATCTATGATATGTTTCTTCAAGCTGGAGAGAAAGTGAATAACAGTAATAATTGTAATACCATATATTTGTATAGTGATTTACAGTTTTGAGATCAAAGCAAGGTCCAGTGAGCGGATAGAGCTTAGCTTTGGAGTCGGACAGACCCAAGTTCAAATTTCAGCTCTGATCGTCTGTGACCGGGGGCAAATTACATTATTTTCCTCAGTCTCGATTTCTTCATTTATAAAATGGGGACAAGGCCTTCTACTTGGGTCTGTTGTGATGATTAAATGAGGTTGTATTTATAATGCACCCAGCACGTGCCTAGTTTATAGGCTTATAGCTTAGCGGGAGGGATAGACCAACGAAAGATGTGGTGCAGCGTGAAGGCACAAAGACCTGAACAGTGGGAATACAAAGGCGTGTATACATCAAACTGCGGGCAAGCTTTTCTCCATTCACATCTCTTGCTTCCGCCAAAGCCCTCATCCTTCCCACCGTCTCTTCCTCATACCGTATTCTGTGCTCACTCCGTGCCTACGTTCTCTCACCGGAATCTGCTGTGCGATTTTCTCACTGGTATCCTCTGTTATTTCCCTTGTCTAAAATAAACTGTTCATTTTGTGTATACCGCCAAATTAGCATTTCTTTTTTCAGTCTGAGAATATGAATATCATAAGCATGAGAGTCCTATCTGCCCACCAAGGCCAAAGCTCCTAATGGGCAGACACTGTCTTCACCCCTGCAGCACTTTGGTCGGGACATGACCCTTTGTAAACTCTTACTTGATTGTAGTCACTTTAGGACATAAAAGGTGCGTCCTTGTGATGCCTGGCAGCAGGTCAGTAAGCCCCATACTGCTTTCTGCGGTGGTCCTGGGAGAAGATCTTGCCAAAACTTCGGGTAGCGTTTGGTGCTTGGAAGAAATGATAATCTGTGCTTTTTTTTCCCTCACCTGAATTCATTTATATCTGATACTAACACCCCACAGAGCCTTACACATACTAAGTGCTCAGTCGTTGGTTGATTGGATGGGATCGTCTCTTCAGACTAATGAACCTTACCCATTCCCATGGGGGTAACTTTTACTGTTCTCTTCTGTGAAACGTTGATTACTTGTTTTCTAATATCTTGTATAGCATAGAAGTGTGTTGATGCGAAGAGTGGGAGATGGAAGAGTGGGGGGGAAGGTTACTCGGACTGGTTTCTTTCTCATGCACACCAGAGAACAGTGGCAAAAGGAACCTGGTAGATGTTCTGCAAAATATGGAAGATCTTTAGAGTTTGGGGTTTTTTTAAGTGGAAATTTACTTTATTTTCTATGATCATAATTTATAATCTTACTCATCGGGTTGGCTCTGAGATAGGCAGTAGGTGAGTAAGCATCCCGACTTCAGCTTCTAGGGGAATTAGGTAAGTGGTTAAAGTAAACTTCAGAGCTCTGGCCCCTGTTTGGGTTGGCACTGTAGATTTGGAGATTAGACTCTCGTAAGAAGAGTCAAGTGGAACCTTTGGCTTTTCTGTTCCATGCCCTCCTCCACTGTACCAGCCTCCACCCCCTCTCCACTTTCCCAGCCTTCCATTCCCACCCCTTAGCAACGAAGTGTGCAGGTTGAGCAACTGAGTATGTACTGGGCACCAACATAATTGGGAGATTAGCTTTACGCAGAAGCATGAGGGTGGGTCTGTGAGAGCAGAAGTGACATAAACTTGATCCTTACTCTCCAGGAGCTTATAATAATATACATGAAACAGAGAAGATTCTACTACTATAGAGCAAGCAGATTTCACCTTTTGTACCAACTTCAGCCTGTTAGAAGTGGCTGGCTAGAGTGCTGTCTCAAGAAGGATTCTGAAATAACACCAAAGAGCAGTAAAAAAGATTGCGATTATTGGCCTTGGGCCCAGGGTGGGAGAACGTGAACATGTTTCTTGAATATTCGATATCTTTACACTGTATATTAAAGTGTCAGTGTGTTACAGATGACAGAAGTTGAAATGGACATAAAGGATTGGTGTAAGTAGGAGCTGTCTGGGTGCATCCTGAACTGAGCTCAAAAGATGAGTAGAGAAGTGGTGGGACAACATATTGGCAGGGGCGGGGGAGCAGGGGGAGCGGAAAATCCAGGCAAAGGCAGAGTCAGAGAGAGAGACAGAGCAGGGGGCAGTTGAGGTGAGTTTGGCTGGGGCATAGGGTCGCTGTGGACGAGAGATAGGAGGTTAACTGGAAAGGTTAAGGCAAGAAGAGGTTGTGAAGAATGGAGGTGGTGACCCTGGAGGGGCGTCCCTGCTTCCTAACCATCACCACAGACAAAGACCTAGCCTAGGCCTGAAGTTCTTTAAGGGCAGAATGGCTACATCTGGATATAATAAACTTCCAATAACAAAAGCTCTTGAGTAAAATGTCAGTTTTCTCCTATTCCTGCTAATTGATGCTGTGTATGGTTCTTGTCTTTTTCTTCCTGGCTGTTATATAAATACATTTTAAAAGCACAGCTGGATTCCTATAGCCTTAGACAGCCACCTCAAAAGATGCAAAATGTCCAGATGGGGTGAGGACCCCTCCCATGTTTCGTACAGCACAACTGTGCAGAGACCAATCAATACAGCCCTGCTGGATTTTACCTAGTGATAACTCATTGTGACTGAGGCACACGCAGTAACGTTTGGGAAATGGGAGGAAAATTGCCACCACCATCACCATCGTGACCTGGGGCAAGCCTGGAACGGCTCATGTCCTCTTCTCCCAAGATTTTTTTATACCTTTGATTCTAGAAAGTTTGAGGAAGAAATTGCATTAAAGGAGAAAGAAAGCACTAGAATATTTCTTTACAGTTTCTCTTTGTTTAGGCACCCATGTCATGGGCACATTTAGGTGACTGACACTTAAATACTTGCTGACATCATAACCTTTTTGTGTTTTAGGAGGAAGCAGGGTAGAGTGGGTAAAAGCATGAGATTTGGAGCCAGGGTGCTTGGTTTTGAATCCTGGCTACCTCACCTTCTTGCGCTGTGACTTTGGACAAGGTCCTTAACTTTTCTGCACTTTGCTTTTTGAAAATGAGGATAGTAATAATACCTATTTCATAAGATTATTGTGATGAATAAGTGAAGTTTGTTGAAATGATGTTTATGAAATGTTGACATAGCGCCTGGTACATCATAAGTGTTCAGAAAATGATTGCTATCATTTAGGGCTTTTATTTGCGGAAAGGGGAGATGGCACTACCATGTTTCCCTGAAAATAAGACCTAGCTGGGCAATCAGCTCCAATGCGTCTTTCGGAACAAAAATTAATATAAGACCCGGTCTTATTTTACTATAATATAAGACTGGGTCTTATATAATATAATACCTGGTCTTATATTAATTTTTGCTCCAAAAGACATATTAGAGCTGATTGCCCAGCTAGGTCTTATTTTCAGGGAAACGGTAATATGGCAGTGGGACCAGTACGTGCACTTAGGGGGATTCTGGGCTCAGGTATGCCGCTAAATTGTGTAACAGCCTGTCTAGCCCTTACCTGTTTCATCTCTTAGAGGGCCCAATAATGTCTCCCTCACAGGGGCCTGGGGCCAAATGTAATCATGAAATGCTTTGAAAGTGTAGAGCAGCACACAAATGCCACATTTTATTGCTGCTGTTACTGTAGGTATAATGGGGGTGGTTAGTGATGATATTGGTAAAAACGGGTCCAATTTTAAATGTAAAAAGTGTTTGGAATGATTTACTCATGGCAATCAGGCACATTTTATTTTTTTTTGCTTTCTCTTTCTTGAAATGAAATAACATTTCAGGTTTTCTCCCTCCTAGAAACCTTGGAGAGCTGATAGATCGGTTTGTGGCCGATTTCAAAGCCCAGGGGCCACCTAAGCCCAACACTGATGAAGGGGGTGCCGTGCTCCCCAGCTGTGCCGACCTCTTCGTCTACTACAAGAAGTGCATGGTGCAGTGCTCTCAGCTCAGTACTGGGGAGCCCATGATCGCTCTGACCACCATTTTCCAGAAGTACCTCCGAGAATATGCCTGGAAAATCCTCTCTGGCAACCTGCCCAAGTGAGTCCTATTTTTCCTGGTCTGAGTGATAAAGTAAGATTCTGAACATACCTAAGTGTGAGTATCTCTAAGGAAACCCACTCGGGAGTTGTATACTGAACTGCTAAGAATATCAAGGAGGAAAACAACCTTCCTGAGTTCCCAAGAGTCTGAGACTGTTTTCCTCTCTAGAGGGGATTCCACAGCTGATCAAGACCGTGAGACGACATCCCGATAGTGGCTGCCAGTGTAGGTCAGTTCTTACCACGGTGGACTCAAGGGAGCCAGTCCATTATATATGTATGTAGTTTACACAGATTTAATGATAGGTACTTGGGCAAAAAAGTGGGGGAGTGGTGGAAATAACTTTTCAACAGCACAGGCCACTTCATTCAGGCCCCATTCAATGACAGTATGTCCTGGGATAAGTAGATGGGAGGCATGGGTCTGCTTTTCCCTCGGTCTGATTAGTTCCACAGTCTCTCCCATGGTGTGTGTACCTTGCTATGCTGGATAGAGTCTAATGGTTACACATGTGGTAGGAACTGGGGGAATAGCGTTGCGTAGCACAGCCCCTCATTATGGTGATTTCACTGTATTCACTGGGGCATTGGAATATTGTTATATTGCTTAAAATAAATGGATCATTCAACTAGAGTTTTAGAGATGGTTTGGTTGTGCTGTAGCAATTTTGATCGTAATAGAATATGATCTAAAGTAATACTTCAGAATTTAGCATTCATAAATCATCCCCATGGCAATATTCAACAATTCTGGAATCCATTTCTGTCATTGTCACTAAAATGTGTCATATATGAGACTTTTACATTCTTTGGAGGAAAGAAAATAAAATCCCTATGCTCCACAAGAGATTTGAAATAACAGATATGTTTCACCAATGAGAATTTCTTTGGCTATAATAAAAATTATTTTAAAATGTTTAGTAACTTTTACCCTGATTATGAAAATAATACAAGTTCATTAGAGTTTAGAAGACACAGAAAAGTACAAAGATGAAAATAAAAATTACCTATCATCTCACCACCCAGAGAAAACTAGCTTAACATTTTGCTATATATTTTTCCATTCTCGCTTTTGTTTGTTTAACAGAATTGGGACTGTCCTCCTTAGAGCTATACACCCTGCTGCTTTAACTTAGCATCATCCTGTGAGCATTTTCCCACGTGTATTAGTCAGTGTCACAGCAGGAAACAAACGGTATACACAGCTGGGATATTGTTACTAAAGCGACTATTCACAGAAATAGGAGCAAGGTGAAAGGAACCAACAGGATTCTGAAGCATCTAAACACAGTGGGTATTTATTGCTACTTTCAAACTCACTTGAGGGCTAGGGCTGTGGACGAAGGGCTGCCCCAGAGAAGCTGTCATGATAGAGGCCCACGGTCACTGACAGGACCACCCCGAAGCAGAGGGAGCTTGAGGACCAGTTAGCTAGTACTCAGACCTCTCGCTCTACCTCTACAACTTCCTGCGGCATCTCCCATTGGCTGAACCCAAACAGGAGGCCTGAGGGCCAAGGAGCCTGGGTGATACGTCTGGAGAGGTCAGTCTCCTGCGCCACAGAGAAGGGAAGAGAAGAGCAGAGAATGGATCTGGGAGGCCAACCGAGCCCAGTTAGCACTCGTGACAGTGACTTCATTAAATATTTTTAATGGTGCCATGGCAATCAGACATATAGAAGAGCCTCAGTTAACTTCTGAGAATCTTACTGATCATTCTCTTAATTAATTGTGTAGTTGGTTCACCATTTGGTTGGGTTCTCCATTTTGATGTTTTAAATAACACTCAGCAAAGCGTCCTTGAACAGAAGCAGAACTACTTACTGTCCAATCGTGGGAACATTTTTTTAAGCTCCTGAAATATGCCTCCAGAAAAGTTGTACAATTTAATGTTCCTAAGCAGTAGAGGAGAGTGCTAGTGGCCTCACACCCTTGTAAGTGCTGGAAATAAAGACGTTGTCAAATCTTTGATTACCAGTAAAACCGGGCCTTTTTTTTCTTTTTTAATAGGAGAAATTTCTCTTCTATTTTTAAGCTAAATGTCATGGGTTGTATCTTCTTTAAAAAATTAGACTCTAACAGTTGAAATAGTAGGAAGTTTTATAACTGCCTTTTGACATTTGGTAGATGTGTGATCTGATCAATGGGCAGGGATGAGATGCCTTTTGGTTTTTTTGAGACAATCAGGGCTTTGGGCAGGAACCATGGCTCAATATGCACTTTCGTACCCCTCCACAAGCACGACATACCAATTCCTATGCAGAGTTTTCTTAGCTGAGGGAAACAATTGGGGAACCAGCTTTTGTGCTCCGCGTGATCCTGAATGAGCTCTACAGAGCAGGAAATGGCAAGCTGAGCCGAGAGGCTGCCGAGCAGCCTTCTCTGAGGGTCAGCGTCATCACAGTGAGCGTGACTGATGACTGGCTCACTGCTGGAGTCGTCTCTTCCTATTTCTGATGGTCGGAGAGTTTAAACAGATGATAGTCAAGGTGAGGTCAATAGGAAAAGGGCTCATTGTATTGTGGATTTGTTTGGGCCATGTCCAGCCTTTCCTTCCCCCTTTTCTTTGTCTTAAACGATGTGTCGTTTCCAGTTCAAGAAGCAAATGAGAAGTCCCAGCCTGACGACTTCCTGTTCCTTTTCCTCAGAACCACAAGCAGCAGTGGAGGCCTGACCATCAGCAGCCTCCTCAAGGAGAAGGAGGGCTCCGAAGTGGCCAAGTTCACTGTGGAGGAGCTGTGCCTCATCTGCAGCATCCTGAGCACAGCGGAGTACTGTCTGGCCACCACCCAGCAGGTGAGCCGCCCCGGCTGCCCACTCGCCGCCTCCTTGTCCTGAACCTCTTGGGCCACATAGCTCAGTAGGTAAGAGTATGGACCCTAAGAAGGCCGCCGTGGGCAGACCCGTTGGCCTCCCACAGAGGAAAACTGGCTGTGCAGCCAGAAGACGGCCGAGTTGGCCATCTTACAGAAGGGCCTTGTTAAAAAGTTCCTGGGCAAGAAAATATGACCAGTCTCTTCCCAGGAGTCGTGTAAGCTACATAAAGGGCATGCCCTCTGGAAAGTAGGTCAGTAGCCCCATCTCCTGCATGAGACAAGCAGGAACAAACTTGATGGTACTAGGACCCAGCCTTTGGTGGCGATGAGTCACAGCCAGTTGTTCCATTCTCAGAGCTATCACTAGGCTAAGCAGAACCCTTTGGGCTTTCTGTGTCTCCTGGAATTCACAGAGCAGTCTCAATCTACCTGAACAAATGACTATTGTTTGGATGCTGACGCTCAGGAACTGTGAAGCCGGAAAGGGTGGTGCCTCTCCTGGAGCTCCCCATTAAAAGGAGGAAGGACCAGAATAATTTTCCATGCAGCCTTAGATGTAGGATTAGAAGTTCCTTTTCACACGTGGTCTGGAAGTCACCTAAGGCCAAGAGACAGAAAGTAATTGGGGAAGGTGCTGCTCTTGCCCCCTTTTTTGGTTTATTATTTATACACGTCTAGATCATAGGGAGGCAGTCATAAGTTATTGTTCAGAAAGTACAGCTTGGAGCACCTGTGAGCTAGAGCAAGAATACAGGTGGCCAAAGAAGCGTCCCCCCAAAACTTCCCAGTTGGGGTTCAGCTAGCCAGAGGCGGAGGCAGCAGTGTACTCCGCTTGGGGACTGTCATATTGGCTCACACAGGGAAAGTTCTGTGAAGGCTTATTGTTAGAGCCAGACTATTTTGTGTGTGTGTAGAAAGAGAAAGAATACACACATATAAATACAGTATTTTGAAAGTAAAATAACCATGGTACAAAAAAAAAAAAAAGCTATAAAAATGACTCCTAATCCCATCACCCTCAAATAATCATATTAGCAATTTAGAGGGCTTTTTTCCAATAGTTTTTGGTCAACATAGTTCTACATGCTATAATCTTGACTTAATTAATTTTCATATCTTTTTGTTGTCAACATCATAGCATTAGCATTTTTCCTGTCACTATAACGTCTTTAGATGATCATTGTTATAGCTACAAAATATGCCATAAATTATTTAACAGTATCCCTGATAATTGTTTATGTTGCTTCAAGTTTTTGCTTTTATAAGTAATCCTACAAAGAACATCCAATATGTTTTCCATTATTTTTCTAAAACAGATTCTTAGAAGTTCTAGAAGTAGTAGTAGATCAGAGGCCATTTTGCTGATTCATAATAGATGTAGCCAATTTTTTTGTTATTTAGTGAAAATTATTTTTACTGATTATAAAAGTAAATACATTCTTAGCCCCTATTTTGTGATCTTTAAATACAAACATTTTCCACTGAAAAGAACCAGAGATTCTTGAAGAAATGACTAATTCCAGGTCTGGGGTGGTAAATATACAAGAGGAGCCTAGAACATGCCAAAAGCAAGAAAAGTATTAAAGCTTCTGAGAGTCGTTTCAGAAGTACTCAGGACCTGTAGTAGGTTTAATGTACAAAAAGATATGTCCAGGCCCTCACCCCCAGTAACTATAAATGTGGCATATTTGGAAATAGGATCTTTGAAGATATACTTAAGTAAGGATCTCAGGATGAGATCATCTTGCATGTAGGGTGAGCCCTAAATCTAATGATTGGTGTCCTTAGAAAGGAGAGAGGGATTTAACACACAAAGACACAGGCATGTAAAGATGGAGGCAGAGATTGGAGTGATGCGTCTTCAAGCTAAGGAACACCAAGGGTTGCCAGAAGCTACCAGAAGGTAGAAGAGAAGCATGGAACAGATTCTTCCTCAGAACCTCCCGAAGGAACCCACCCAGCCAACACCCTGATTTTGGACTTCTGGCCTCCACAACTGTGAGAGAATACATTTGTTTTAAGGCACTAAGTTTGTAATAATTTGTTTCAACAGCCCTAAAAAACTAATACAGGAGCCAACCTGAATAAGCTCTACTGGTCAAAGATGAATTAATTTATCACCTTGGAAGATACTAAGGAATCACAGGGATGAATTAAACACTGATAAATAAAAGGAAAGTTTTTATCCTGCCATTTCTATTTGACTTACACCTCAGGCTAACCAAATCATGGACAATGGGAAGTATCTCTTTATAGCAGAATTTTAGCTAATAAATGAAGAAGAAAAGATAGAATTAGAATCTCATTCTTTTATACCTCGTAATGGAATAATGGATCTGGGCATTAACCATCAATGGCTGCTGACATTACAAGAAGAGACACAACCAAATATCATGTATCTCCTGATAGAAGTACACAACACCATCAGGAAGTAGTTTCCTAAAAAGAAAAAAAAGAACCTGAATCTGATCAAGCTTCTGCAGTTGACCCTTGAACAACACGGGGGTCAGAGGTGCTGACCCCCTGCACAGTTGAAAATTCACATATAACTTTTGACTCCTTAAAAACTTAACTACTATTAGCCTGTTATTGACTGGAAGTTACCAGTAACATATGTAGTTGATTAACACATGTTTTGTGTGTTACAGTGTATGTATTATATACTGTATTCTTACAATAAAGTAATGTAGAGAAAAGATTATCGTAAAGAAGAAAAATACATTTACCGTAGTTATTGAAAAAAATCTGTGTAAGTGGACCCACACAGTTCAAACCGTGTTGTTCGAGGGTCAACTGTACATCGAACTATAATTTACAAGAAGTACAAGGGACAAAGGAACATGTTCATGCCTTGTGGATGCAATCAACAAAATCTGAACTATGGAAAATCTAAACTAAATCTACAGGCACACAACCAAGTTTCCTTAAGAAAAAATCACAGGGGTAGAGGATAAAAAGAAATGGGGGGAAAAAACCCAGAGACTTAAGAATCCAAGCAATAAAGAATTGGAAAATAAAATTTAAAAAACAATGCCAGTAACGTATCACTATTGTTAACACTTCCATACTTAACACACTTTCATAGAGTAGTTCATTCATTCAAGAGATCTTTATGAAACATTTATATATGTACCAGACACCGTTTTTGATATTAATTAGCAGTGATGAACAGAGTAGACAAGTTTCTTTCTCTGGTGGAACTTAGAACTGATGGCACCGGATGATAAATAAGTAGGCCGAGATGTAACTTCAATTTTGTGTTAAGTGCTAGGAAGGAAGCAAATGACACAGTGCTAGTTAGGGAGTTGCCCACAGAAGTAGAGTGGTCCAGAAGGGTTTCTCTGAGGGGGTGACATTGAAGCAGAGACCTGAGGGTTGGCAAGGAGATGCCAAGTGAGGAGCTTGGAAGGGTCGGGAGGTGAGGGGAGCAAAGCAAGGGAGCTGGTTAGGAGCGGTGAGCAGGCAGTGTTTAGGGGAGAGAAAGTGGGAAGTGGGAAGTATGAAAGCCCTGAGGGGGAAAAGACTTTGGTATTTCCAGAACTTGAACTGGTCGATGTAACTGTGAAGCCAGGCATGCAAGGGGAAAAGCAAAATGTGGGCAGGAAAGAGAGAGACAGGACCCAAATCATGGTTAGAAGTTAGGATTTTATTATCAGCACTGAAGAGTTGAAGCATTTGTAAGTCTGCGCCATAATTTGTTTCACCAGTCCCTTGTGAATATATGTGTAGATTGTTTCCAGTTTTTCTATCATAAAAAGCACTAGAGCTTTATGAAAACAGGATCTTACCTGTTTTGTTCACTGAGTAAGTCCCTAACTCAATTACAGAGCCTAGTACAAATGGGCTTTCGGTAAATATTGGTTGAAGTAATGATGCTGCAAAAAATACCTGCATATCTTTGTACGGTGTTCTCATTCTTTCATTGAAATACTTTTTTAGATATAAAATTGCTGGCTTAAAGAGTGCATAGATTTAATTTTTGCTTTTAAAATAAATTGTCCTCTAAAAAGGGTACACTATGTACACAACCCTCAGAGCGTTTTTAAATTTAAGACAAAACATTCATTATTCTTAGAGTTTGTGTAATAAGGTCTTAAGTGCTAGATGAATCAATTCCCAGGCTGTTTGGAGGATGTCTGGTCAGTTGTATTTGATCTTGAGGTGGCTGGGAGCGTGGCCAGTGTTTCTCTCCGAGGCTGTGGACTGCTGAAGGCAGAGTCTGTGCTTCGTTTCTTTGCCTTGGTATCCCCAACACCTTAATACAGTGGGTGACACATAGTAGCACTCAGTGAATACTAGAATACTGATTTTACTGCCACCCACTGCCAGCAGCTTCCAGTGTTAGGGGGGAGCCTACGGTTCACCGGGCAAAGAGTATCCTAAAAATCAGTGCCTTTTTAAAATGAATGAAGTGAATCGTCAATGTGTCATAAGAAACAAGTACAGCTCAGTACTAAATGGCACAGACGGGTTCTGGAGGAAATTTGATTTCTGGTCCTACCACTTACTCTCCTGGGTTGATCACTTCTCCATTTCCTCACGTGTAAAATTGGGGTCATAATAGAATCCTCCTCATGGGTTGTGAGAATTAACTGAGTCAATACATGAAAAGAGCCTGGAATTGTACCTGAATCATGAAACTCAGTCAGTGTTAAGTATTCTTATTATGGTAGTCCTCCGGGTAACCATGAAGCCTGTTTCTCTCTTATTTTCTAACAGCTAGAAGAAAAACTCAAAGAAAAAGTTGACGTCAGTCTGACTGAGCGCATCAACCTGACGGGAGAGATGGACACGTTCAGCACGTATGTACCTTGTACACGTTTGCTCACGGCCTGCCCTCCACGAAACAGCATGTCTCAGGCTGCAGGCTTAGGTCACTACAGAACCTCAGAAGTTTCCAGGGCTTTCTGTTGGGGCAGGATTATTCTCCACTGGCCACTAAGAAGAAGCACTAGAAGCTGGTGCAGCTGCCTCCCGTTGGCCTCCTGCGGTTACTTTTAGCTTACCAGTCTTTATTGTTGCACTATCTAGAATAACGAAAGAGAGGAAAGCCTCCTTTGACCGTCCCTGTAGGAAGATCAGGTCCAAGGCCTCCTATGTGCCCCCCTAAATCTACAGAGGGCCAGCCCCTCCTCCAGTGTTTTAGAATCTAAAGTGGAAGCAGCTTGATTTTAGCCGTGGGAGGGTGAGAGAGTGTGTGTGTGTTTGGATTTGGGGTGGGAGGCTGTCTGTCCAAGATGTTCAAACTACAAAGCCTTCTTGATGCAGTTCTTTGCCTGGTGTTACCTTGCAGCATTTTTGTTGCGGTCAGTAAATGAGATTGGGATGGGCCAAGCTTCAGCTTTCTCATCAGCCACTCATTGTGGAAAAATCAAAGTTCTCTTCTCACTCATATGTTATTTTTTTCTCCTTGTCTCAACTTTCTTTTTTTTTTTTTTCCAAGTTCTGTTCTCGTTCAAACGTTTTCACAAACAGGTACTTTTGGAGACAGATGTGAAGGATTCTGGGTGTAGTAAACAGGGAGACTAGCTGTGGTGAAATTTTGTGCCCTGAGTGGGGACAAACCTGCATAAGACTAGGACATGCAGCAAGAATGAGGAAAGAGCCAAAATGGTCCTCATGGTCACTAATTCCCTTTAGAAATGAAACTCAAGTTTTCCGAGTTTCTGACGAAATGATGAACTAATTTTACACAGGTGCCCAAAATATTTGGAAGGGGCAGTGTCAGTCATTCAGAACGTCGTTTTTTAAAGTTGTGACCACAGTAATTTGTTTGGTTTGCAGTGTCATCTCTAGCAGTATTCAGTTGTTGGTTCAGGATCTGGATGCTGCCTGCGACCCTGCGCTGACTGCCATGAGCAAGGTAAGCTCGTAGGAAGTGCTGCTTCCTAGACTTCCAAGAGCGACCCCCGATTCCCTTGCCCGTAGCTTCTTCAGGCTCTTCAGTGCCTAACCTGTCAGCTGGGAGGAGAATGGAAGACTTCTAGGAGTTTCCAAAAGTGCTCCGATTAGCTTGCACCTTAGGCCAATTGCTTGTCTTTTGAGAACACGACAGGGAGCAGATGTGTTCGGTTTGTCTAAAGGAGATGTTATCTTTGATTAGCATCAGACACATGCCGAAAACCTTAAGTGGTCTCGTCAGAATGGGCATTTTTGTGAGTGCTCACATCGGTAACTCCTGACTCATCTGCAGTCTTGCCCACTGAGAGGGTTTTCCAACTCCTTCTGAGCTCTGATGCCAGTGCAGGATTATTTGATCAGGTTGCAGACCATGGTTTTCTAATATTATGGAGGCCCCTCAGTCAGCTCTCAACTCCCCTCCTTTGGCACTTACCACATGCTGCCTTGTTTGTCTTTTATGTGCCTGTGTCTTTTCTTCCTAAAATAATGTAAATTCCTTAAGTACGTGGACCATATAGACCATAGAAAACTCATGTCTGTTGATCACTTAAGTTGGAAACAGTCAATTTTTCATTGATTTCTAAGGCAATTATCATGAAGCTACCCACTCTAGAACCTTCTAGAGAAGGGGTCGGCAAACAGCCTGTGGGGCAAATCTGGCCCACTGCCAGTTTTTGTAAATAAAGTTTTATTGGAACACAGCCATGCTCATTCATTTATATATTATCTATAGCTGCTTTTTTGTTACAATGGCAGAATTAAGTAATTGCAACAGAGACACAAAGCCTAAAATGTTTACTGTCAGGCTCTTTACAGAAAAAGGTTGCCAGTGCCTGTGTTAGCATCACAGACACTTGTAGCATTTTCACAGATTGTAGAGAAAGAACTTCTCTGGGGTGTACTGGCCAGTAGCACAGCACAATGGAAAGAACACTGGCTTTGGAGTCAGACAGACGAAACTCTTCTCATTTTTCCTTTGGGGGTGTTGAGCAAATGAGTTAACCTCTCTGGGCCCAAGTTACCTCCTTTGTATGTGAAATGTGGGTATCTGCCTCCCAGAGTTGTGAGGATGGAGCACAAAGAGAGCAACAGACATGGTGCCAATAAATGTTAGTCCTCTTTCCTTCTTGTCAGGAGTGGCCCTGTCACAAGGTTATGTAAGCAGACGTTTGGTCTGAATTTGGTTTTGTAGTAGATTGTAAATATTTCAGAAAAACAGGATTAAACTCAAAACTTAGGCTTCAGGAGTTTTATGAAGTTACGTGGGAAGTCCTGAATAGCTGATATCACAAAGTTTCTATTCAAAAGGCCTATCAGATGTGGATGTGTATTTCCAGTATAGTCAGTGTTTACAAGCAGAAAACTCCGAGCAGGCAGGTTGAGGCTGACACATTTTCTTAAAGGAACATGGCTCTGAAGATTCGTTTTGTGGGCTCTGATTATCCCCTAGCTTCTGGCGAATGTTCAATACATCCTGAATATGATCTGTTCCAGCTGCCATCTCTCCTGAACTGCCATACACTTCAGATTGGAATGCAGCTGGTGAAAGAATTTTTACATTTACCAAAGGAAGAGTGGATTTTTTTTTCCAGTAAAATAACAATTGGAGGGGATTTAACACTCCAGGTGTTGCTTATATGAACTGTCAGTTCACTAGGATTTCCCTCAAGCTCCCCCTGACCCCAGCACCCATTTCTCCCTCAGACCCACATCAGCAAATACAGACACCATACCTCTAGAATCTTTTGTTTATATCATAAGAAAACCACAGACTTGGGAACGCAGCAGCTGGGAGGCCATTACTCTTTGTCTGAGTCTTCTGGAGTTCTAGCAAAATGAAATCCATGTGATGCAAATGACCAGATGTAAACAAGCCAAGTGGTCACAGATTGATTCAACATACACTGTCTGTTACTTGTGCCTGCATCCTGTTTTGTGTAGTTTCTTCTAGGATTTTTAAAAACTTCTGTTTTGTGATCATGCTTATTTCTGTCTCCGATTCCATCATTTTTGCTGCTAATTGAACAGTTCAATTCAGATTCTACCCAGCACAGTGATGGGAGTTGCAAGGGTGGGAAAGACATAGACCTTATGTCAAGGTTCTTAGATTCTAGAAGGTGTGGAGCAAGAGATGTGTGAGATGAGAAGAATGCTTAAATAACTGCAGGATAGTACCATAAGAAAATCAATACCAAAATCAGCACCCTAAGAAAAGTCCAAAACGCACCCTTTGTAAAAGAGAGGAGAGTTTATATCCAGATGGGGAGGCGAGAAAAGCCTGCGTAATTACGGAAGTGGCATTTGAAGTAGACTGTGAGGGATGGTGAAGGTTTGAGCAAACTTGTGATTAGGAGAGCATTCCCAACAGGGGGACAATATGAGCAAAGGTTTGTGAAGTAAAGAAAGCTCAGAACTTGGTCGAAATTGCCAATCTTATTACCCATGTTTGGAATTCCACAAGGTGCTCTGTACTTGCACTCACAAAGTCAAGATTGGAAACAGGGTGCCTTCACGGAGTTTATATTCTGGTGAGGAGAAAACTTTGAATGCTGTAAATAATTGTATTTTATAAAGGGTGAGACAGTGAGTGCTGGGCTTGCCAAAGTGGAGTGGGGTTGGATGATTCTGAGGTGATGGAAGGAGGCTTCTTTGACAAGATAGATTGAGCCAAATAATTCGGTTACGTCCTATTCCTGGGAGGAGACGTCATTCTCCATGAAGGCACCCCATGTCCTCCTTCTTGGTTAGCAGATAGGCCTTTCATGATTTGTCCCTTCACTACCGTGTTCGCTTTGTGACTCCTATGTGTATATCTATACTCCAGCCTCGGAGCCACTGTCACTTCCCTGAATGCATTACTTTTTTGTGGCTTCTGTGCCTTTTTTCATTCTATTCTTTCTGCCTAGAATTCTCTTCCTACTATTGTCTGCCCAATGAATACATCCTTTAAGATCCAGTTCAGATGTCTTCCCCCTTTTTTAAATTGAGATATAATTTATCTATCACACAATTCGCCCTTTTAAAGTATATAATTCAGTAGTTTTTAGTACGTTCACACAGACCATGCAACCACCACCACTAATTCCAGAACACCTTCATCACACTAGAAAGAAAACCCACTGCCATTTGCGGTTCCTCCCCATTTCCCTGTCAATCATTGATATACTTTCTGTCTCTATGGAGTTGCCTGTTCAGGACATTTCACATAAGTGCAGTCATACAATATGTGGCTTTTGTGACTGGATTTCTTCACTCAGCCTGATGTTTTCAATCATCATCCATGGAGTAGCATGTGTCAATATTCCATTCCTTTTTATGGCTGAGTAACGTCCCATTGTATGGTTACACCACAGTTGGTTTATCCATTCATCAGTCAGTGGACATTTGGGTTGTGTCCACATTTTAACTATTATGAATAATGCTATGAATACTCATACAGAACGTTTTGTGTGTGTATATGTTTTCAGTTCTCTTCATATATACCTAGGAGTAGAAC
The DNA here is from genome assembly GCF_036562045.2 of Rhinolophus sinicus. Lineage (NCBI taxonomy): Eukaryota > Metazoa > Chordata > Mammalia > Chiroptera > Rhinolophidae > Rhinolophus > Rhinolophus sinicus. The sequence goes on along the minus strand of NC_133764.1, from coordinate 15,785,854 downwards.
TTCTTGGTCATGTGGTAGCTCAATGTTTAATGTTTTGAGGAATTGCCAAAGTGTTTTCCAAAGTGACTGCATCACTTTGCATTCTTACCAGCACTGTATGAGGGTTCTCATTTTCCTATATCCTCACCAACACTTTTTTTTTTTTAATTATAGCCATTCTAGTGGGGGCGTTGAAATGGCATCTCATGGTGGTTTCAATTTGTATTTGCATTTTCCTGATGGCTAAGATGTTGAGCATCTTTTCATGTGCCTATTGGCCATTTGTGTATCTGTTCTGAAGAAACGTCAATTCAAATATTTTGCCCATTTTTAAATTGGGTTGTTTTCTATGGTTGAGTTGTAAAAGTTCTTTTTATAGTCTCAATACTAGGCGTCTTACCACATATATGCTTTGCAAATATTTTCTCCCTTTCTGTGAGTTGTCTTTTCCGTTTCTTCATCATGTCCTTTGAAGTACTGAAGTTTTTAATTTTTATGAAGTCCGATTTTTCTATTTTCTTTTTCAGTGCTCGTGCTTCTGGTGGCATAGTTAAGACACCGTTGCCTAATCCAAAATTATAAAGATTTACACCTGTATTTTCTAAGCATTTTATGGTTTTAGCTCTTATGTTTAGGCCTTTGATCATTTTGGGTTAATTTTTGTATATGGTGTGAAGTAAGAATTTAACTTCATTCTTTTACATCTATATATCCAGCTGTCCCAGTACTACTTGTTGAAAAGAATTCTTTATCCATTGGGTGGTCTTGACACTCTAGTCAAAAATCAGTTGACCATAGACGTATGGGTTAATTTCTAGACTGTCCAAATTCTATCCCATTGATCTATATGTCTATCCCTAGACCAATACCACACTGTTTTGATTATTGTAGCTGTGTAGTAGGCTTTGAAATCAGGAAGCGTGAGTCTAACACCTTTGTTCTTTTTCAAGTTTGTTTGGCTGTTTTGCGTATCTTGCAATGTCATCATTTTCTTTTTGTCTCACCCAGAGTTTCTTTCTCTCTCAAGACACTATAGTATGTAGATTCCTCTCTACTTTGTTATTCAGTTATTTTTATATCTCTGTCTCCCCTGTTAAGCTTTGAGCAACTTGAAGGCTTATTCAGTTTTGGATCTACATGGTATAGCATAGTACTTGCTTAAGAATAGTACAGTAAGTCACGTAACGTTGATAGGTTCTGCAACTTTAAGTGAAAAAACATACAACGAAACCAGTTTTACCATAGGCTAATGGATATAAACAAGAGTTAAATGCCTATGGCACTATAACAAAATGACATTGAATGAAACGTTATTTGAGAACTTGCTGTACTCCCTTGAAGGTGAAGAAGGCAAGAAGAAGAAAGAATTAAAGGTCATTTCACCAAAAGAATGGTGATAACGTGAGACGTAGAAAACTGCACTGAACAGCTATAGCTGTGTGAGGCAGGTAGACATAGAGTAGGAAACCTGGGTGTCTTTATAGGAAATGGCCAGATCGCAGACCCTGACCTCTTTAGGTGCATACAAGTGCCGTTGAGGATGATGGGATGCTTCTTGATGGTACCTAATGGCAGGGCTTCTTACTTCAACAAGTAGCATCCCAGAGCTGAGTGAAGAACGGTCAGAATCAGGGAATGCCCACATCCAGCTATTAGCTCCCCTAGGTGTAGGCAAGAGCCCTGCTGCTGGAAAAGGAGAGGAAAACACAGAGGGTCAAAGTTTAGCAGAAAACATAGGCAGGAGTGGCCTTAAACAGGCCAGTCCCACGTGGAGGAAGTGAAATATGATGAGCGTTTACTGGTCTCTCTGAAACTGTATCTTTGAAATAGTAGTAGTGTTGCTGCTAGGTTATATCAAAATTACCACTTTCGGGGCTGGCCCGGTGGCTCAGGCGGTTAGAGCTCCATGCTCCTAACCCCGAAGGCTGCCGCTTCGATTCCCACATGGGCCAGTGGGCTCTCAACCAACCACAAGATTGCCAGTTCAATTCCTCGAGTCCCACAAGGGATGGTGGACTCTGCCCCCTGCAACTAAGATTGAACACGGCACCTTGAGCTGAGCTGCCGCTGAGCTCCCGGATGGCTCAGTTGGTTGGAGCGCGTCCTCTCAACCACAAGGTTGCCGGTTTCGACTCCCTCAAGGGATGGTGGGCTGCGCCCCCTGCAACTAGCAATGGCAACTGGACCTGGAGCTGAGCTGCACCCTCCACAACTAAGATTGAAAGGACAACAATTTGACTTGGAAAAAATTCCTGGAAGTACACACTGTTCCCTAATAAAGTTCTGTTCTCCTTCCCCAATAAAATCTTAAAAAAAAAAAAAAATTACTACTTTCCCCTCTCATATTTGCATTATTTTCTTACATAACCTCTATGAGATGGTAATAAGTTATCATTTATGGAGCACTTACCAGAAATCAACACCCAAGTGCACTTTCTAATTTAATTCTGATGATAAATTTATAAAGTGGCTAAGCTATTTCCTTTATAAGGTAGTTATTTCCTTCTCCCTTTCACAGATAAGGGAACTGGAACTCAAAGAAGTTAAGTCACTTATCCATGATCTCTTAGCTACCCGGTGCCACAGCCAGGATTCAAACTCAGGTCTCTCTCTATGCAGGATTGTACCACATCATATATACAGAATGAGACTAAGTCATTTTGGCACATGTGGAAACTGAGGCAAAAGCAGCTTAAATGACTTGCTTGAAAGTGAAAGAGCGATAAGTCAGTGTGTGCCCAGTACTACTAGATTCACATGAGTATTCATACATACGTGATTATGAGCTCTTTAAGCATTCTCAAGCATCCTGTTACATATTTGTCTTCAGCTTTTTTTTATCTGACACCATGACTTTCCAACAGGGGAGAAAAAGAGGTTGATCAGCCAACCCAAGGATTCCAGTCTGCTTTGCATATTTCTCCCTGAAAACTCATGAATTGTCATGCTGGTGTGTTTATTTGTTTTCTTTTTCACAATATGTCCAAAGCCATAAAGCTTTAATAACAGTGAAGCCAGAAATAAATCCAAGTCTCCTGGTTCTTGAAAAGGCAGTTGTTTGAAGTGTTTTGGTGGAAATTAGAAGAATTCTGTTTTTTAAATGTAAATTCTGTAAATCCTTAGAAATTAGTATGTCTGATTATGGCCTGAGAGGTGGGATTTTTTTTTTTTTTTTAATTCTATGGCTTCCTTTAAAGGGTCCATTGGTTCCCTGGTCCCCTCCTTTTTCCTAAGGCTACAAACATCATGAAGTTGAAAGAATCTCTCTTTCCAAAGTCAAACACACTTAGCTTTTTGCCCATTAATGGTAGTTTTGGAACAAACCAGAAAAAAGAAACTGAACAAATTAAATTTCCTTACAGTCTGGCACGTAATTTCTATTAGATTTTAAGATTATGAACATGTACTAATTTAGGACACTGCATTACTATCCCCCAAAGACATTTTGAAATAGCTAGAACAGTCTTCAAAGCTGTTCTCATTTTCCTCAGTTATTAAAATGTAGTTCTATTTCAGGAGGCCACAGAACAGCATGGTTGGGAAATCTTCAAGTTCACTTTCCACCAATAATCAAAGCACATCTTTTTTTATAAAAGTTTTTTTTTTTTTCCATTATGACCAAAGAAAATCACCTTCATTATAGAAAATACAGATTTTTAAAAAAAAGAAATTTTAAATCACCCATAATTCCAATTAATGGATATAGTTCAGTCTTTTCTTTATGCATATATTTTTAAAAATCAAGTAAGTTCAGACTTTACCTACTGTTTTTCTCATTTAGCAGGTTCTAATAGTTTTCTGTGTCATTTAATCTAGAACTACAATATTTTAATGATTGCATAGTATTCCATAGCAGAGTATTTATTATTAAAGTCATAATAGTTAACATTTACCGTGGAATTAATACATGCCAGGCACTATGTTAAGAGCAAGGCATGCATCGTCTGCCAATAACTATATAGATTTTAGGTATTATCATTATCCCAGTTTTATAGCTGAGAAAACCAAGGCTTAGAGCGGTTAGTTTACTTGCCCAAGTCACACATTTAGCAGGTTGCACAGACAGTATTAGAACTCATGACTGGTGGACTTCATGTTTCCTCATTTTAAGTACTATATCTACTACTTCCTTTAAAATTCACTTTTGATGGATTTTTAGGTTATTTCCAATTTTTCACATTTATAAACAGTCTGGCAATGAATGAACATGTATGTGTGTGTTTCTAAACATTCATAATTATTAACTTCAGATTAGTTGCCTTAAAATAATTGCAGAAATCAAAAACTATATAAAATGCTAAGATTTTTATTTATTTATTTTAGTTATTACCATATTACTGACTATATTACTTATGACTGCTGTGTAATAACCAATTTGTACTTCTTAATCCCTTCTCCTTTTGCACCTATCCCCCCAACCCTCCTCCCATCTGGCATCCATCAAAATGTTCTCTGTATCTATGAGTTTGTTTCTGTTTCATTTGTTTCTTTTGTTCTTTAGATTCCACTTACAAGTGAAATCATGTGACATTTGTCTTTATCTGACTTACTACGCTCAACACAGTATCCTCTAGGTCCATTCATGTTGTTGCATATGGCAAGATTTCATTCTTTTTTAATGGCCAAGCAGTATTCCATTGTGTATATGTACCACCTCCTCTTTATCCATTCATCCATTGATTGACACCCTGGCTGCCACCACATCTTGGCCATTGTAAACAATGCTGCATTGGAACATACGGATGCACTCATCACCTCAAAGTAGCGTTGTGGGTTTATTTGGATAAATACCCGGAAGTGGGATTACTGGGTCCCTTTTGTCTCTTGTTAGAGCCTTTGTTTTTTGTTTTGTTTTGTTTTTTTCATTTCATGAAGTATCTTTTCCATTTCTTCACTTTCTGTCTGTGTGTGTCTTTCAATATAAGTGAGTCTCTTGCAGGCAACATATGTAAGGGTCTTGTTTTCTTATCCATTCAGCCACCCAATCTTTTGATTGAGCATTTAATCTATTTACATTGAAAGTAATTGTTGCTAGATATGTAGTTATTGACATTTGATTAGTAATTTGTTTAATTATCTTTTTTTTTTTCATATTGAAGTCCCTCTAACACTCCTTGTAATACTGGTGTGATTATTAACTCCTTTAGCTTTTTCTTGTCTGGGAGGCTCTTTGTCTGTCTTTCAATTCTAAATGATAGCTTTGCTGGGTAGAGTAACCTTGGCTATAGATCCTTTCTTTTCATCACATTGAATATTTTGTGCCAATCCTTTCTGGCCTGCAAATTTTCCATGGAGAAATCAGCTGACAGTCTTATGGGAGCTCCCTTGTAGGTAACTAACTGCCTTTCTCTTACTGCTTGTAAGATTATTTCTTTGTCTTTAACTTTCAACATTTTAAGTATGATGTATCTTGGAGTTGGCCTCTTTGGGTTCATCATTTTAGGACGTTCTGCGCTTCCTGGGCTTGAATATCCATTTCCTCTGCCATGTTATGGAAGTTTTCTGTCATTATTTTTTCAACTAGGTTTTCAACTCCTTGCTGTCTCTCTTCCCTCTCTGGTACTCCTATGATGCAAATGTTAATACACGTGATGTTGTCCCATAGGTCCCTTAAACTGTCTTCATATTTTTGGATTCTTTTTTCTTTTTGCTGTTCTGATTAGGTGTTCTCTGCTACTTTATGTTCTAAATCACTGATTCGATCCTCTGCTTTATTTATCTACTGTTGAATCCCTCTAGTGTATTCTTTATTTCAGTTATTGTATTTATTTACTTCTAACTGGTTCTTTTTTATGTTTTTTATCTCCGTTTTTATGTTTCCTATCTCTTTGTTGAAGTTCTCACTGAGATCACTGAACATCCTTATAACCAGTGTTTGGAACTCTGCATCTGGTAGATTGCTTGTCTACATTCTGTTTAGTTCTTTTTCTGGACCTTGGTTCTGTTCTTTTATTTGGGACATATTTCTTTGTCTCCCTATTTTGGCTGCCTCCCTGTGTTTGTTTCTGTGTATTAGGTAGAGCTACTATGTGTCCTGGTCTTTGTAGAGTGGCCTTACGTAGTAGGTGTCCTGTGGGGGGCAGTGGCACAGTCTCCCTGGTCACCAGAGCCGGGTGCTCCAGGTGTGTCCTTTGTGTGAGTTGTGTGCCCTCTTGTTGTAGTTGAGCCTTGGTTGGTGTTTGCATGTCATTGGGAGGGTTTGACCCTTGGGCTGTTTGGTTGTGAGGACGAGCCACTCCCACAGTGGAGGAGCTGTTGTGCAGGAGCTGGCCCTACAGAGCAGGATTCACTCTGCAGGGCTCTGGCACCTGCCCTGTCTGCCCTTTGGGTGTGTCATCCTTGGAGGCAGCTGGGTGATGTTCCATCTCGGTCTGAAGCTGGCCACTGAGCATGCCAGCCCCAGAGCCTCCTGGGAGGGGACCTACTACTGGCCAAGTTCAGCCACAGACTGTGCCCTGCCCAGAGCCACCTGGCATGCGCCACAAAGCGATCTGCAGATGACCACTGTCCACACTATGCTTAGAAGTGCCTCAAGAGGCCAAGCCACAAATCAAGGCCAGTTATCACCAGTGCTGGGCTTAGGGCTGCTCAGCCAGAGGTATGGGACACGCTGAAGCCAGACACGCTGCTTGTTGGGTTTTGTGAACTTTTGAGGGATTTTAGGAAAATCTGCAGCGTGAGCCATGGCAGGCCATTTGTATGGAAAAGCCACTGGAAGTGGCATGGGTGTGCCTGAAAGTTGTGTGGGGTAGGGTTTCAGAATCACCAGGACTGGGTGAACAAATGGTGTTAGCTAGGTTGATGGAGTCTCAGATATGGTGGCCTCATGTGTCTGCACACTGGGAGGGGGTGAGCTCAACAAAGACACAGTGGCTTCCTCCAGCTCCTCCATCCAGGAGAAAGCTGCCGCTCCAGCCCTCACTCTGAAACCAGACAATTCAGTTCTTCCCCATATGTCCCTGATGCCTTTCGATCTGCTGCCTCAGTGCTGGAGCTCAGAGCTAGTGAGTCCATCAGTGAGTAAGTCCATGCACAGGCCATTTAAGAGAAGCATCTAGTACTGCAGCTGCTCACAATCTCTGCTGGTTTTCACAGCCAGAAGTTATAGGGACTTCTCTCCCTGACACTGAAACCCTGGGCCTGGGTAGCCTGGTGTGGTGCTGGCACCCCTCGCTTCTCTCAGGGGGACCTCTGCAGCCAAGGTATCCTTCCCAATTTTTAATGGTCACACATGGATGTGGGACCAGTCCATTCCTCATCTCTGCCCCTCCTACCAGTCTCAAGGTGGCTTCTTCTGTATGTCCTTATTTGTAGGACTTCAGTTCAGCTAGACTTCAGGTGATTCTCAGTGATGGTTGTTCTGTAGTTTAGTTGTAATTTTCATGTGGTTGTGAGAGGAGATGAGCACAGCATTTACCTACTCCACCATCTTGACTGGAAAATCTAAAATGCTAAGATTTTTGATAGATGTTTTCAAATTGCTTTTACAAATGATTGAATAAATTCACCTTTCCATTAGCCAAGCAGTGAGTGGGAATACACACACACACACACACACACACACGTATATATATATATATATGTATGTATGTATGTATGTATGTATGTATGTATGTATGTAAAAATAAATCTTCTTAAAACCTTTGTTATTTCACTTTGTATTCTGAATTTTCTTGGTTTTCCCCTTGGAGTTAAGGAACATGTATCCTTGACCAAAGAGGTAAGAAGAATCCTTCCTTCCTTCTCATCTGTACCACCATCACCACTACCATACACACACACACACACACACACACACACACACACACACAAAATCTCACACTATATGTAGAGTTTGCTTGCTCCGGTTCCTTCAGCAAATTTCAAGTTCATTTAGGTGGCAGCACTTCTTTTGGAAAGCATGGTAAAATGGAAAGAAGTGAACTTTGAAGTTAGGTGAACCAATTTCTAGATCTCAGCCCTGCTAAGTTCTCAGTTACGCTTTATTAGGCAAGTCATTTGTTGTCCTCTAAACTATCTTATCATCTGTAAAGCACTGCATTATTGTAAGTAGTAAGTCCATGTGAAAATGTCAGTCACGGTGCTTGGTACATACCATGTTTCCCCGAAAATAAGACCAGGTCTTATATTAATTTTTGCTCCAAAAGATGCATTAGGGCTTATGTTCAGGGGATGTCATCCTGAAAAATCATGCTAGGGCTTATTTTCCGGTTAGGTCTTATTTTCGGGGAAACATGGTAGCAGGTGCTTGAAAAACATTCCTTCTCCCTTTTTATTCCCCACATAGGTTTGGTCCAGTGCTATACATGCAGATGGTACCGATAAATACAGCAAATGCTTGTTGTACAAGTAAGAGTAGCCCGGGCAAGCCCTGAGCAAAAGGGCTTGCCTGAGCAACAGCCATTGCTTGGGGCCACTGTCCCAGCACCCTAAACCATAACACTAGACTCCAGTTGTCTGAAGTGTTTCCAGAATCCAAATGTCTAAGTCTGTGCTTTGTACATCTGTAGCCCTGTGATCAAAGTGAATAGGTGGGAATTTGAATTTTCAGTTGAGGAAAATTGGTTTCTCAGGATACTTCTTTCCAAGCTTCATATAGCCATAGAGAAAACCAGGTTGTGTAGTAAGCTGGTTACAGAGCTCGGTTCTCTGATGAGTGAATTGGTCAGAATCCTCTGCTATAGTGGGTTCTTTCTGGGAAGTGATTATCTCCACAACCGTCCCTGGGAAGTGTGGCCATCAACCACACACTCCTTCCTTAGGCGAAAGAAACCATGGGCACTGGTGATGCCCTGGCCCCACAGTCTGTCCCTGTGGCTACATGTGGGGTCCTGGAGGCTCTAGCCTTGTTTTTTTGATCATTCCCTTGCTTGTGTTTCTGTCAACCCTCTATATCTTAGTTACTACTTATTTGCAAACTCCTCTTTTTATGATTTAAGTAGTTCCAGTAATATTCAACCCACCCCACCTCTTAAACAAAAAGCACAAAAGGAAAAACTTAAAGTATGGAGGGGTAAATTTTAAATGTCAAGTGCCAAGTTTACCTGGAAAACTTGAAGTCTTATTTCTACTGATGGGTTTTCATGACGTTTGTTCTCCCAGTACAAGCTACTGTCGTTTCTTTTTTTGAAAGAGTGCTTTGGTTGATCGCTACATATTTCATTAACTTCTCACTGAGAAACCAGGCTTACCTTCAACTAAGGCCCTGTAAGTGCTTTTATTCTTTTTTTAAAAATTCTTTTATAAAAAATTATTTTTTAGTCAGTGTCTAGGAAGCAGCCTGGTATAGCGCTTGGGCTTCAGACAGATCTGGGTTGTTGCTTCTCTGTGACTTTGGGCAAGTTACCTTAACCTCTTTGAACTTCTTGAGTTTCTTCATTTACAAGCTATGATATTATATGAGATCATGTATGAATAGTAGATGAGATGATGTATTCAAAGTGCCAGACAAAGCAACCTGCATGTGGTAAGTCCTAATGTAGGTGCCTTGGGACATTCACGTAACAATCCAAACCCTAAGTCATCTACCATTTGAGGCAATGACTGGACAGCATCAGTGCTAACTGTGTTTTGCACATTTTTCTAATAAATAGTAAAAGTGATGTTAACTTTCTTAGTTCTCCAATACTTTATATTGTTTTCTTACTTCATCGAGCTGACTTAAACTTAAAATCACGAATCCACTTGACTTTTGCTAACACTTCTGGTAGCGGGGGAGTCGTAACTGGCTAAAGTATTAAAGCAAATCCCATCTTTCCACATGCATTCCAAATGTGGGCAAGGGACATGGCCACTCGTGAATAAGAGGAGTTCGCTCAGCAGCGGGAACTTGCAGTCCCACACCCCACACTCCAGCTTGTTTCAGAGTTGCTTTGTAACCAACGACAGGGCATGTCGCCACCTCCCTTTATGGTCTTCTTTTCTATGAATGGAGAACTGTAATGTTTAACAATTGTCTATTAACTTCTTGGGATGTTGAAATATAAAATGCTGCCAACTTGGAAAGCTCCATAGTCATCACTGGAAGCACTTCATGTGGATTGTAGGGTGGGGATGTCCAGCTCCTTTCCCAGCTTACTGTGTTTCCCCCGGGCATTCTGCTGTGAGTGTTGCTGCAGAGCTGGGAAAACAGGGTGAAATGTACACATTGACAATACTTGTCAATTTTGGCCCTGCCCTATGAGCTCATTTAAAGTCACCTAGGGTGCTCATTGTTTAGATGGATTCGATCTCTAAAATCAAATGGAAAAAGAAGTTTCTTGAATAAGATAAATGAAAATAAGGAAAACATTACACATAAACAAAGCATTAACATATAAGGTCAGTTCATATTAGACCTTTGTCCTGTTTTCTCCATTGTATGTATTTTTTCCCCAGCTAGACATTGCAGTCCCTTTTCTATCTGGAGCTTTCTAGTGAAACCTTGCATAAGACTTAATGTCTCTGTGCCTTGGTTTTCTTATCTACTCGTATAACATGAAGATGGACATCTCTCTTCCTGCTTTTCTGTGGTTCTGTGCCTATGCATCCCTAAAGCTTTTAGAATATAAGTATCTGCTGATTTGAAGAAACATTGGGAGAAAACATAGCGTCGCCTGAGCTTCCTAGGAGCTGGGGAATCATCCATGTACCATACGATTCTTTTAAACAAGTTCTCTCAGTATTGAATTTTTCCTTTCCCCAAGAGCTCTATAAACATAGTGTTTTCTTGCCAGAGACAGCAAGGCCTCAGAACTACTGCCCTCCTTCTATGAGCATTTTATATGGTTTGTGTTTGGCTTAGGATCTTTTTAACAGACAGCCCTGCTCCATGCTGAGAGGCTGACTCAGCAGAGTTCTTCCTGGACACGCCCACTCTTTTCAGGATTAGCGTGCCCATCCGCTGCCGCTTCTCACAGGCGGGGAGCTCTTCTCGTGTGTATACCCAAGCGGGGAGAGACACTACAACACTGCTTCTTTCTCCATTTTGCTGTAGATGTTCTCCAGAACATTTCCCCTGATTCTGCTCAGGTTGTGAGAGTTTGAGCCAAGCAGGTCTCATGTTTGTTCCTGGCTTAGTCAAGGACCACATCAATCCTCCCAGTTTCCTTCCCTATCTTACCCTCTGACCTGCCCCTTCAGGGTTGCCAGAGAGCCTCTCTCCTTTCCCTGGATTGAAATCCTGACAGAATCCCAAAGGTTTTAGGAGTAAGAGTCTAATGTATTATTATGGAAAATTTCAGTGACATGCAAAAATAGAGAAAACAGTATAATGAACCTCGTGTAGCCATCACCCAGATTCACTGATCTTGTTTCATGTACTCCTTCCAACCCAGATGTTTCGAAGCAAGTCTCACATGTCATATCATTTCTAGTGTCCTTTTTTAAAAATCCCCAACTCCTCCCAATTTACTTGAGAGAAAGGCATAAGTTAACTCTTGGCCGTGTTTCGTTTCATTTAACCCAGCCACCTCTCTGGCCTCCCAAGCTGCCATCTGCTCAGAAATGGATGCCCCTCTCCTGTTCTCCTACAGTCCCTTTCTGGTGGGATAGCTGACAGAAGAATAGGATCCAGTCCATCTGTCTGGTGAAGGTTCCTTTAGAAGATGGCCTATTAGGTGGGGAGGGAAGGCTGTTTCAAGCATGAAAGGGACCGGGTTTAAAAAGATGCCTGAGTGACAGCTCACTGTCAAGAATAAGGTAGGCATACTTGTTTTAATTAACAATCAGCCATGACCGATGGGTAAGAGAAACTCTCCAAAACAAAATGGCAGCTGTGATGGCAAGCTATGGCCTGATTTCCACGCCCCCCTGCCCATTCCTTGGTAACAAGTAAGGCTGTCCTCCTGTGAGGGATCTAAAGGCTTCTCCGGTCTCCATTTTCAGATGCAGTGGCAGAATGTGGAGCACGTTGGTGACCAGAGCCCCTATGTCACCTCTGTCATTCTTCACATTAAGCAGAACGTCCCCATCATCCGTGACAACCTGGCTTCGACGCGGAAATACTTCACTCAGTTCTGCATTAAATTTGCAAAGTAAGTCCTGGCACATTCCCATCCCTGGGTTATTTTGATGCCACACTTACCATAACTATGCCCATAATCCAGGTGTCCCCACCATCCATCCAGCTGGAGCTTATTCTGGTGCAACTGGCCAACGAATTCTATGTACCCAAAGGGAAGCATAACAGTAAAACTAAAGTCACAGGTAACAGTCACAGCAGTCCAGTCAGCAATCACATCAAGGCACAGAGAAATGAGCGGGAGGACCCTGTTATTTTGAATCACGTGGACATAACTGTGCCCCTGCCTCCGCCCTTGTTTGAATAGTTAAAATTCTTTTTCAGTGATTTCATATATACATTTTGTCTCTTCAACCAGATTATAAAAGCTTTTTAAGAATAGGAACCATCAGTTCTGTCTCTTTTGAGCCTTCTCTTCCTCCTTCCCCACAGTACTTATTACTGGCTACCAGAATTTACCCATCTGTGGATGTCCTCGAGTCCAGGGAAGGTACTAGACATTGGTAAGAGCAAATCAGGGAGCTTCTTTGCAAAGATAGCTAGGGTGACACTGAGCTGCATGTCTTCCTGCCACATCCTCGTGTGTGGCCATTTCTCATTTGATGTTTTGAAGCAGGGAAATAGTTTGGTCCCTTGCCAGTGAGCCAGCATCTGGCTGTAGCACTAATTCCCCTGAGACCAGACACTGTAGCGGGTCAGTGCCGCCTCTGTCCAATTACCAAGCAAGAGCTTTGGCAAACTTCTCAGGGAAGGGCTGCAGAAAGGTCAGCCCACACCACGCTACTGTATTTAGGTTGTTCTCATCCAAGTCCCAAAGGGTGAGCTAGGACTCCAAGTTTCTGTCTTCCGCAAATCTCTCCCCGTTTGTATTCAATTAAGGCTTTTCCTCTCCCTCACAAATAAATCCCTAAGGAACAACAATTATGGAGTGGCTTGTGGTGTCAGCTTCAGTTTCCAGTTTGTCAGGAAAGGATAGAGTGGACTCTCCAGAGAGGCCTTGATGTTTGCAGTCTGGCAGATGATCCAGGAGTTGATATTCCCTTCTCTCTTTGGGTGCTCGTTAGTGTGTATTAAAAGTGTTGCTGATAAATCACGTGCTCCCTGTAGCACCTGGTAGAAACAGTATCTCTAAAAATTTGCTATAGCCAAAAATCCCCAGAGTGGTTGTACAGGGATCTGATTGAGTTCACGTTAAAGTGAGTCGGGTCCATTGACGTGGCTAGTCCGGCATCAGCTCACAGTCTCGCAGAGCCCTTTCACTTTATTACTACGCCCATGTCGGGTGAGCTGGGACAAGGATGCCCATCTGTCACATCTGGCAAAGTTTAATCTGGGATCTAGAAAGGGGCTTTCTGTTTTAATCCTTGGGACCCTCTCGTGCCTGTGGAATCCCAGTGGAAGACTAGAAACCTCAGCGGTGTGGGCTTCCCCAGCCAACAGCAATAGCTGTCCCCACCCCAAGCGGCTGGAGAAGCGCTTAGCACTTACCCCCTACATTGCTGGAGCTTCTCCCCCAAAGACAAGTTCCTGGTCCCTTACATTTTTCCCCACCCACCCCCTGTAGACTAGCACACACATCCAGTTCAAGGGCATAACCGAAGCCTACTCTCACGTAAAGTAACTTAGTGTTATAAACGGTGTGTACTGTTGCGATTCGTCACCAATTCAATCTTACATTCTTGTTTCGCCCGGCTCTGGTTTGAAAACTCCTTTCTAAATCGTCCTATTCTCCCTCCTGGTCAGCAGACCTTCCCCTAGATCTGATCTCTGGCATTTAAATTCCTTTCCCTTTAACTTCCTGCCCTGCAGAGCTATAGGTGTTTCCTTTTCTCTCCATTTGGTCTCTGAAGCAACAGCCTTTCCTATTTAGACATTCAGATCACGCCCCGGATTGAAACTACTATTTGAAACACAAGTGACTTCCCTCATCCACCAAGCTGATCCTCCTCCATTCAGTAATGGAGCTAATAAGACAAATCTCTTAACAGTGGTGAGGGGGATAAAATGAGAAGTCGTGTGTAAACTTCCTGATACAGTGCTAGCACCAAGCTGACATTCAGAGAGTGGCAGCTGCTACATTATTATTCAACACTCATTCCCTTGAGCACCTAGTAGGTCCCAGACACAGAATTAAGTGCTATGGCTTAATAGACATGGTCCCTATTTTCATTTGCCTTACAGTCAAGTGGAGAGAAACACTTATTTGTGAGCAACTAAGTGTAATAAAGTAGATTAGATGTTTGGCCAGAGGTCTGTGGACTCTAGAATGTGGTAGGAAGAATATGGTGACTGAGGAAAGGCCTCAGAGGAGAGATGTCCTTGAGCAGAGTCCAAGAGACGTGTGTGTGCTGACCCACAGGCTTTAGGGAAGAGCCTTCCAGGCAGAGGGAACAGTGCAAGCAAAGGCACAGAGGCATCAACTAGCCTGCGGAATCATGGGATCTGCAAAGTGCTCAACCGGGTTGAAGCATGGGGTGCCAGGGCTTAGCATGATGAGTCTGTGGGCAGAGTATCAAGACAAGCAAGGAAGGCCTTGTCTGCAGCTGTACAAGAGTTTTAATCAGGAGAGGGTTTTGATCATCTTTGCATTTGAAATAAATCCCTTTGGCAGCAGGTGGATTACAAAGGATGAGGCTGAAGGTTGGGAAACCAGTTAGGAAACAAGTGAAAGAGCTCAAGTGAGAAAGGGCAGCAGTGGGAATGGCTGGAAGGACATATATGGGAGTTCAGGGGAAGAGCGGGTAATTGGTTAGATATTGGGGTTGAGGGCAAGGGAGCTGCCCTGGGTAACTCCCGGTTTCTGACTTGGGTGACCGGGTGGATGAGAGCCAGTCCACTGGGCCTGGATTCTGGGGCAGGACTGAGTCATGGACATGCTGGGTTGAGGGACCAGTGGGCCATTCCAGTGGGATGTCCAATAGTTACTGGAAATTAGAGTGGGCACAAGTGTAGAGGAAAAGATGTAGAGAGATGAGAGGATGTAGTTCACAAGCCTGAGAGCAGCATTTGAAGAGTGAGAAGAGGGGTGCCAGCCAGCCTTTTTCTCAGCCTGCACATCCTGCTTGATGGCCACCATTCCTCCTTTGGTCCTGGGCCCTTAGGACACCTGGTCTGTCACTCTGGACCTGGCCTTGATTATAGGCATTTCTAGTTTCCACACCTTCTGTATCAGCGCAACCCAGCCTACCCTACTCAGGCCTCTGCAGTTTTTTCTAAAAAACCCTCCTGACCTATTAAAATTTCTCTCTCTTTCCCCAAACTAGCATCATTATCACTACACCTGGCCCAGATTGCCCTTTAGTCCCCAGTAAATATGGAGAGATGATGTATTTCATTCCTGATCTGACAGTTACTCCTTAACAATTATTTCGTATGCATGTTTTTGCATTTAAGATCCCGTAACTACCTCATGTATATTCCATTCTCATATCTGTTAGGATATTTTCAGCTACTAGTAACAGAAGCTCTGACTCAAATTGACTTGAACGGAAGGTGAACTTTTTATTTCATGTAACCAGGAGCCCAGAGTGGGGATAGAGCCAAGGGGGTTGATTCAGTGATTCAGCATCATGAAGGACCCAGTTTCTTGACTCTACCCTGCTGACCTTGGGGCTGGCTTCCTCTTCAGAAAGGTGGAAAAAATGGCTGCTCTACATGAGACAACCAAATACAAGAATACCCTAAAGACGAAGAGAGCATTGCCCCAGCCATGCAGTAAAATCCTTCCCTCCAGTCTGACTGGACCAGCTTAGGTCATGTCCGCATCTCAGGACCAAGAGTTACCAAGGGAATGCCATACTCTGCTGGCTGAGGCCAGTTAGAATTCGCCTCTGTAGTTTAGGAGGGATCAACTTCCCCTTGACATCCCAAGGCCATGTGTACCTAAATAAAGCCAAGGCTTTGGCTGGAAAGAAAAAGAAAGCAATGGATGCTGGTAGGCCACAGAAGTATCTACTTCGATTCTCAGTTTCTGTATGGAAGAAAATGGGACCTAAAAAAATTTGTTTCTGCTGTTCTTTACAGAAGAGAGAATAAGCCTAATTTGTCACTTCTTTTTTATCCACAGCTCCTTCATTCCCAAGTTCATCACCCACCTCTTCAAGTGCAAGCCAATTAGTATGGTGGGAGCAGAACAGGTGAGATGAAACTGGTATAGGGCCTTTTCCTTATGTTTTTGGTCATAGATCAAACACATATCTTTCCAGTACAGATCTGCTCTAGAGAAATAAAATCGCTGATTCCCCCTCTTTGGGGATAGTAGGACGACCTGATGGCTTAATTCAGACATCCATTTATTTAAAATAATTTTTGTTGATCACCTAGCAAGTTCTGGACACAGGGCACACCACAGTGAACAAGACAGAAAAGATCTCACCTTCATGATGAGAAGAAAAGACAGATAATATACAATTTAACAAAGAAATTAGAAGATAATTTCAACTTAAGTATGCTAAATGGTATAAAACTGGGTGATGGGAAAAAATATCTTAGGGTCATGAGGAAGTAATGGCTTTACGTTGGAAGGTAGAGAGGGCTTCTCTGAGAGCTGGGGCTTGAGAGAGACTAGAAGAAAAGTGTCCAGGGAGAGGGAGCAGCAAAGGCTCTGATGATTTTGGATCCCATAGTTGCTGACACAGAGATCACTTAAGAGTAGCAAAAGGCTTATCTTTTTGATGCTGAGAAACTGTTCACCTCACCCAAGAAGCCTTCCTGGATTAGCCCCACTCCGTCCACTTGAATTCTGTGCTTCACGACATCTCTTCTTAGATTGCATCCCTTCAGCAGTGCGACAGCCAGGTCACCTCCGTTCAGCCACCACCTACTCAGTTTGAGTTCAGAGAGTAGTTTGTGATACTTTTAAAAAGGCGCAAACAGTACAATTCAGCCCTTAATTCTCTAAAAACGCGTACTTAAATGTAAACGATTCATATACTGATCACAAATTATCTCATATATTCATTAAGATAAATCTTCTCCAGGCTCTATCCAGTGAACCCATTTCAGCTATTTTTTAATATTTGAAAGAATTCAAACTACATTTTTAATCAAGAAGGTTGTATCATTCAGGACATTTCCTGCTCTTGCACTGAATTAGTCGACTTGGTAGAGGCCCAGCCCTCTCCCAGCTCAGTGACTTGCCCTCACACAGGGCTCTCAGCTGCTCTGGTCAGGAAGGCAGCAAGTTGGCATGTGCCCAGTGCATCATGGGTCTCAGGAAGCATCCAAGCCAGAGATGTAATACCTGTGACTATCAGGAATCTCTTGAATCTGATAAGTGGCAGTGTGTTTTTATATTCTTTTTGTAAGTGAGTGGCCTTCCGAGGTTGTGAAAAGGCAGTGTGATCATGGGCTTAGAATCACAGAGGTCTGAGGGTGGATCCCGTCTGCAGTGTAGCAACTGTTTGTCCTTAGTCACGTTCCTTAACCTCCCAGCACTTTAGTTTTCTCGTCTGTAAAATGGGGTTAACCCTCACAGAGTAGTTACGAGGATTAAACAAGATAATGCACAGAAACTACTTGGCACAATGTCTGGCACATAGTAAGCCCTCAACAAGTGCCAGCTCTTAACTAATTTAAGCTTCCTCGGACCAGGGACACAACTCTGTTTCTGCTTTCATTTCCCATCTCCCCGCATAGTAACACCTAGTCAGTGCTTGCCGCTGATTGTCTGGCTGACCAGCTTTAACCAGAGTCAAAAATATTGTCCCAGAAAACTCCTTGGGAGATTGCATGAATTCAGACACTGACTATGTCTGGCTATAACATTTCAATGTTTTGAAACTCTTGCCTCTTGCACATCACAAGCATAGAACTAATTCTCTCCATTAGAAACAGCAGCCCAGTGCCCTAACATGGTGTCTCCAGTTTCACTAGTGCATGTTTACTGGGAATTGATTCTGTTCACCTCACTGTTGTGTGTAATCAGAGAGGATGTGGCATGATTACGATCTGTGTGTCTAGAAAAAGCTTTAGAGTTCTCAGTTACTAGGTTTCTGTCTCTAGACATGAGGCCACTGGAACACAACATCGATTCGTTGAAAACATGTTATCATGACATTGCAGCTTTGCCCAGGCCTTGCTAGCTGATTTCGTGTCTACTAACCCTGATATTTTCTT
The DNA here is from genome assembly GCF_036562045.2 of Rhinolophus sinicus. Lineage (NCBI taxonomy): Eukaryota > Metazoa > Chordata > Mammalia > Chiroptera > Rhinolophidae > Rhinolophus > Rhinolophus sinicus. The sequence goes on along the minus strand of NC_133764.1, from coordinate 15,767,757 downwards.
ATTGTCACATAAATCCAATATCATATCTATTTTCCTCAGATTTTCTCTTCTTTAAAAGAATGTTAAAATAATCAGCTCAGACTCAAAGCCCATATCTTCAAAAATATCAATTTAGCCAGTATTTAGTTTTGCTTTGAGATGTGGATGAGAAAACCATCTGTGAAACTGGAGTTTCACTTTCTCAGACCCCAGGCAAATATGAGTAGGTGACAGGGGAGCATGGATCTCAACAGGCCCAGCCTGGGGGAGGGCGTGGGTGGGAACTAAAGGGCAATGTGGCCCTTGAAGGAGTCCCACATGAAGTTCGGGTTTAGCTGGGTCCATACTTGCCTCAAGCATCTGGGCTTAGAAGCCCAGGCAGTCATGTAGCTGGAGGTGTGATCACACAGGCAGTGGAAGCATGGGAATCAAGAAGTTAACAAAGAAATGATCATAGACTGAACATCTCATAGCAGCTATAATCCAAGCTTTAATAAAACTATAAATTCAAAGCTAACATTTCATCTCAACTGCCTCTGCTTTGCCACAAAGGTACGAGATCTTCCATTTAGATTACTCTTTAATACTTGTGCTGAAAATAGGAAAGGAGACATTCTCCTGCTCTTCCCAATTACTGTATAAAGTGAATTATTTATCTTGGGCCCCGGAGTCCTCTTGAGCGATTGCAAGGGTATGTGGAACTGAACCATACCAGTATTTGTAATGCTTCTCGCTAGTTGGCAATTTTCAGAGAATCTGGTGGGATTTGCAGGGTCATTCATTAGTCTTATGGCCGTGGCATCTGTGAGTGAGCACACAGCAGAGATGGAATCCATCCGCACAAACTTGCCACAGAGAAAGCAGCACCACATGATGTAGGGGAAGAGCCCTGAGAACCCGGCTGTGGTCCCCACTCTGCTATTGAGGGTCCCTGTGATCACAAGCAGTGGCTTCCCTGCTCGGGGCTCAGTTTCCATGTGTTTCAGTGAGGACACTGAACCAAACACTCTCACACGCCCCTTCTAGATCTGTCCTCAGAGGGAGTCGGAAATATTTTGAGCAATATATTTCATGTCTGTGAAATTATTTTCTTGTCCTTTGTATTCTCTTTATATGCTATATTGACTTTTTTATTGGGATAAAACATGCAACAAAGCATCAATTTACCGTTTTAACCTTTTTAAGTGTACAAGTTAGTGGTATTAAATACATTCACATTGTTGTTCTGCCTTCCCCACCATCCACCTCCAGGGGTTTTTCATCTTCCCAAACTGAAACTCCGTTCCCATTAAACACTCACTCCCCATTCTGTCCTCCCCTCAGCCCCTGGCAACCATCATTCTATTTTCTGTCTCTCTGAATGTGACTACTCTAGGTACCTCGTATACGTGGAATCATATAACAGCTGTTATTTTATGCCTGGTTTATTTCACTTAGCATGTCTTCGGGGTTTATCCAGGTTATAGCATGCTTCAGAATTTCCTTCCTTCTTAAGGCTGAATAATAGTCCATTCTATGTATATACCATATTTTTACCATATTGACTTAAATTCACATAATTCAAAACCATGTGGAAAAAAATATGTAAAGCAAGTTTCAGATTTTTTTTTTTTAAGCCCAAACACCAAGGAAAGAGAAAAAGAAAATCACATAGTATGTACATCGTTGCAGTTGGAAAAATAGGAAGCAGGATGAATATATTTTCACGTATAGGTCTTCGCGGTAAATATCCTAAATGTGGCAGTGTGTTTTTAATCACTCCTTAAAAAATGGATTGATAAAATTTAATGCTTATATATGATAGATTTAAAAAAAAAAAACCTTAGCAAATTAGGAATAGAAGGAAAATTGTTGAATCTGATAAAGGGTATATACAAAAACTTATGAGAGGGTATGGATTACAGGGGTAAATTCATTTGTCAAAATTGTACAGTTAAGAATTGTTCATTTTAATATATGTAAATTTTATCTAAAAAAAATTAAGTTGAAGGGATAGGGAGTGAATACAACAGGGTTTCTTAGCCTTCGCACTATTGACATTTGGGGCCAGAGACTCTTGTGTTGTGGGAGCTGTCCTGTGCATTATAGGGTGTCAGCAGCATTCCTTACCACTACCCACTATTGCCAGAAACACCCTCCCAATATTAACAACCAAAAACCTCTCCAGACATCGCCAATTATCCAGGTGGTGGTTGGAGAGGATGGACCAAATCACCCCCAGTTGAGAACCACAGGATTTAGAAACACAGATGAAGTGAGATGAGAATGACAGACTGCCTCTGGTGGTTGCAGCTGGGTGATGAGTGCGTAAGGATTCGTTGTACTATTGTGTAGACTTTTATCTATGTTTGAAATTCTCCATAACAACAAAATTTTTATAGAAACAATAGTGGTCCACCCCCCACATATATCCACTCATGTGTAATCCAGAATAAAATTTTATTTTGGGATCAACACAAAACTTCCATACTTCTGCAATTCAGCTAACTTCCTTCTAGATTTTCTGATTGTAGAACGTGAGTTCAGAGAAGCTAAACTTTCTCCTTCCTTTTTTGTGCATGTGCTTCTGCTCAGATAGTAGTAGAGCTTTCTTCTTTTTGCACAGCACTTTTCTCTGTCTAAAGAGCTTTGTGAATCTCTGATCTACCCAACCACTCACTTTTCCCTGTCTGATTTAGCTCTGGCCCATCTTGATTTCTATGAGATCATCCTTTCCACTGAGAGCTCAAAGCCTCTTCTGTCACTCAGTCAAAGGGTCCTCCTCTATGCCACACACAGTGAGGAGACAGGCACTACAATTCTCCAGAGGCATTTACAACCGTCAGCAGAATCGTGAAGGACTAGAGATGGGAGGACCGAACAAGCTTGTGAAACAAATGGATCAGTCAATGAAAAAAATTACAATAAACATCATTCTTAATGGTCAAGTATAGGAAGATTTTTCTCTTGACATTAGGAATAAGACAAGGACGTCCATATACGGATGAGAAAGGAAGAAACCAAACTGTTCTTTTTAACACAGAACACAATTGTGTATGACAATATTCAAAAGAATCAACAAATAAACTGTTAGAATATAAATTTAACAGGGTTGCTGGATATAAGGTCAGTATTTAAAAAATTATTTTTAATGTTTTTAATATTTCTATGTACCAGCAACAATCAATTTAAAAATTAAAAATTTTTAATGAAATAATTTACCATAGCATCAAGGAAAGCATTAAACACTTAGGAATAAATCTATCAAAAAATGTGCAAGTCTTCTACATAGAAAAATGACACAATTTTAAGACACATTAAAGAAAGCCTTCAAAAGTGACAGGATAGCTCATGTTCCTAGATTAAAAGACTCAAAAGATGTAAATTCTTCTAAAATTACTTCATAGAATTGGTACAATCCCAGCAGGGGTGGGGTGTGTGTGTGTGTACTGATAAGCTTAGTCTAAAAGTTAGATGGAAATACAAAAGGCCTAGAACAGCTAAAATCATTTTAAAGAAAAAGAACAGAGTTGGAAGATCTAAACCTCAAGATATTAAAACTTAGTTTAATTCTATCATAATTAAAGCTGTGTGGTACTGGCACCAGCGACAAATAGGCCAATAGAATTGAGTTCAGAAATAGACACACACATATATATAGACACTTGATTTATGGCACTGTAATTCAGTGAAGGGATGATCTTCTCGATAAACGGGCATTTGGATATCCACCTGGGGGAAAAAGTTAATCTTGACCTTTACCACACACTGTATATACAGAGGATATCCAAAAATCTAATAAACCTATTAATCATCGAGGGAATTGTAAATGAAAACCCCAAGGATGTCAGAATGGCTAAAATTAAAAAGACTGACAATACACAAGTGTTGGTGAGGATGTGAAGCAACTGGAACTTTCATACACTGCAGGTGGGAACGGAAATTGGCACAGCCAAATGGGAAAACTGGCAATCTCTACTGCAGCTAAACATATGCCTACGCCATGATCCAGCAGTTCTGCCCTTGAGCAGATTCCACCCCCGAGAAATGAGGGCATACGACCATGGAAAGACATGTACAAGAATGTTCACAGCAGATTGAGCAGTAAGCTAATCTTCAGCGATAGAAGGCTGAAGAGCACTCACCTTCGTTGAGAAGGAAGAGAGAGCATTGACTGAAAGAGAACATGAGGGAGCATTCTGGGATGCTGGAAATGTCCTATGTCTTTGGTTAGGCAATAAGGCGTATACATATGTAAAAGTTTATCAAGCTACAGGCTTGGTTGTTGTGTACTTTACTATATGAAAGTTATACCTAAATTTTTAAAACATGAGAGAAAGAGAAAAAGCAGCATGTCCCCACCTTGGTCCATCCATTTGTCATATTTTGAACTGTCGCTTCTGTGTCACCTCATTGAAGACCTTTGCTGTGCATATATGGTTTTTACCTCCTATGAGTGTACCTTTATCTTATCTACTCAAGGTTTTCATCACTGCTGATAGTCATGGTGTCCTCCCAAGAGTGGGAGGCACTTTAAGAAGTGAACTCCTCAAAGCTTTCCATTACTGGGTGATGACGACTTCACAAGCATAGCATGTACCCCAGTAACCCATCAACAACATGAGCCACACCACCCCAAAAATTATTTCTGAGGCTCAAACATTTAGCCGATGGCTGACCACCTCTTGCACAATACCTCACGCCTAAGGAGATAAACTATTAGCTATTTTCAAAGATGAAAACCAGCAGATTTTCCTAAGTGGGGCCTTTCACCTTCACTTCCCACAGGCAGCTGCTAAGTCTGTCAGACTAGCTCCTGCCTTTCCTGACTGCATTGCTTTTTGTAAAACCTAAGACCATGGTTTCTGTCTCTTCAGCTGTCTGGTGTGGACAGAATTTTATTGACTGGCCAAGGATTGAAAGTGTCATATCTCAAGATACGGGAGACACTAGAAAACTAGGGCTCATTCAAAACTCTTCCTGTCACTTAAGACTATACAATTATTTATGCATATACTATATCTCTGGGAAGTAGAAAGTATAGAAAAGTAGGAAGTATCCCCATAGGTTTTATTCCTACCAACAAATAATGCTAAGACATGGCTTTGATTTTGACAAGCCTCTGAAATTTTGCTACATGGAAGATAAAGTCAAATCCTCACCAGGCCTCAAATAGCATACTGAAAAAAAGAAGTAAGAAAAATATTTCCAGTTAATAAAAGTATAGAAAATAATGTCAAGAATACCAGCTCACCACTCAGTCAAATCTTAACATGCTCCCACATTTGATTTAGGTCTGTTTTATATAAAGTAAATCATTACATTTATTGCTGAAGCCCCCTGGGGACCCTATCCTGCCATTCCTCTCCCTCCATGCCCAGAGGTAACTACTATTCTGATTTTGATTTTTATCATTCCCATATGTGTTTTGATATGTTACATGTGTATTTATTCACAAATTATATGTAATTTTGTTTTGCATAGTTCCAAACTTTATAAAAATTGTACTATACATATCATTCCCCTGCTTCCTTTTTTTTTTTTCCCCCAATATAATGTTTTTTGAGGTTTATCCATGTGGATATATGTTGTTCAAGTTCGTTCATTTTAACTTCAGTATCGCATGCCATTGCATGAATATGTCACCATTTGTTTATCCATTCTACTGTTGATGGACATTTAGGTTGTTGCTAGTCTTTTGCTTTTACAAACTGGATACAGGAAACATTTTTTTTTTACAAGAGCAAGAATTTCTCTACAGGGTATGAGTGCTGTATTGTGTGTTAAGCATGTCTTTGAGTAAGAAAATATTACTGAATTCCCTCCAAAGAGCTTTAACTAATTTATATTTGCATCATAAATGCTAATTTCATTGCACCATTTCCATGCCAACACTTGGTATCATAAACCCCTTTTACTTTTGCCTATCTGATGAGTACAAAATGTTACACAATTATGGCTTTCATTTGCATTTACTGTTTGACTTATAAGGTCATGTATCATTTCACATACCTTATGGGCACCTGAGTTTTTGCTTCTGTGAATTGCCTGTTCAGATCTTTGTCCCACTTGTTGTTATGGTTACTGCTCTTTTACTTACTGATTTGTAGAAATCTTTATGTGTGCTGAATGTTATTCCTTTCCCGATATTGTAGGTACCCTCTCCCGGTTTGTGCCTTGTTACTTTGTTTATGTGTCTTTGGATACAGACTTATTTTAAGGTAGTAGATTTTTCATTCTTACCTGTGTTTCCCGTTCTTCTCTACCCATAAGTAATACAAATTATCTCTGTTTTCTTCTTTTTCTATCTAGGTGTTTAGTAGACCTAGAATTCAGCATACTTACTCTCGAGAGGCATGTGTAGGGTTACCGCTGAGGAAGGCTAGTGCTCATTTCCAGGGAGGCTCCGGGAAGTGTTCTGATGCTGGGCTCTTGGCAGTCTGAGCTCATCTCTGCTCTGCGTGCTTGGGTACCTTTCTCTGTGAGCCTGTGGCCTTTTCAAAAAACAGATACTAGGAAAGCAAGAATTTTCGTCTCTGGAAACCTAGCAAAATCCAAATGCCCCAGCACTTTTCCTGGTCTGCAGCTGAATAACCTACAGAGTTTGGCTATATTACTGCATGAAATCACACTTTCCTTAATGTAGCTTCCTCACCGTTTTGTTAAAAATAAAGGGTTTATTTTTTTAGAGCAGTTTAAGGTTCACAACAAAATTGAGGGGCAGGTACAGAGAGTTCCCGTATACCCCTTGCCCCCACAAATGACAGCCTCCTCCATTATCTTCGTCCCACGCCACAGTGTACATCTGTTACAACTGATGGACCCACACTGACAGATCATTACCACCTAAAGTCTACAGTTTACATTAGGGTTCATTCTTTTTTTTTAAATAAATTTTATTGGGGAATATTGGGGAACAGTGTGTTTCTCCAGGGCCCAACAGCTCCAAGTCCAGTCACCATTCTCAATTTTTAGTTGCAGGGGGCACAGCCCACCAGCCCATGTGGGAATTGAACTGGTAGCCTTGTTGTTGAGAGCTCACGTTGGAACCAACTTTTTAGCCATCCGGTCACCCCCGGTTCACTCTTGATGTTATACATTCTACAGGTTTGGACAAATGTATAATAACATGTATCCACCATAATGGTATCAGACAGAGTAGTTTCACTGCTCTAAAAATCCTGTGTGCTACCCCTGTCCGTCCAACCCACCCCCTCCAGCTCTTAGCAACCACTGATCTTTTTACTGTCTTCGTAGTTTTGCCTTTTCCAGAATGTCATATAGTTGGACTCATACAATATGTAGCCTTTTTAACACGTTGCATACGGATCACGAGAATCTTCGTTTTTTTCTGAGCCATGCGTTAAGGACGGATAACGAGAATTCTCGTTTTTACTGTTGACTCTTTTTGCATATTTTATTGAATTATTTGTAGAATAATTATTTATAGAATAATTTATAGAATTATTTATTTGTAGAATCTATTATTTATAGAAAAATAATAAATGACATAGAAGCATTTACGCTTTAAAGAGAAGAGTGCATTTTAAAGTAGTTTCTTTTAAAAACCTGCCGGAACAGAGGGGTATGAGGGATTTAAACCCCGCCGTACACAACGTGTTAAATTGGCTTCTTTTACTTAGTCATATGCATTTAAGGTTCCTCCATGTCTTTTCATGGCTTTATAGCTCATTTCTTTTTAGCGCTGAATAATTTCCGTTGTCTGGATGGACCACAGTTTATCCATTCAGCTACTGAAGGACCTCTTGGTGGCTTCCCAAGTTTTTGGCAGTTATAAATAAAGCTGTTAAAAGCATCATGTACAGGTTTTTGTGTGGACATAAGTTTTCAACTCCTTTGAGTTGGTACCTAGGAATGTGATTGCTGGATTGTGTGGTAAGAATATGTTTAGTTTTATAAGAAACCATCAAACTGTCTTCCAAAGTGGCTGTGCCCTTCTTGCATCCCCACCAGCAGTGAGTTCCTGCTGCTCCACTTCTTCACCAGCATTTGCTGTTGTCGGTGTTCCAGATTTGGGCCATTCTGATAAGTGTGTAGTGGTACCTCATTGTTTTGATTTGTATTTGCCTGATGACATACGATGTGGAGTGTCTTTTCATATGCCTATTTGCCATCTGTATATCTTCTTTGGTGAGGTGTCTGTTAAGATCTTTGGCCCATTTTTTTTAATCAGGTTGTTTGTTTTCTTATGGTTCAGTTTTAAGAGTCCTTTGTATATTTTAGATAACAGTCCTTATCAGATGTGTCTTTCACAAATACTAGTATATTCTCCCAGTCTGTGGCGTGTCTTCTGATTCCTTTGACATCGTCCTTTGCAGAACAGAAGTATTTCCTTTTAATGAAGTCCAGCTTATCAATTATTTATTTCATGGATCAGGTCTTTGGTGTTATATCTAAAAAGTCATCACCATACCCAAGATCATTTAGTTTTTCTCCTAGGAGTTTTATAATTCTGCATGTTACATTTAGGTCTGTTATCCATTCTGAATTAATTTTTGTGAAGAGTGTAAGGTCTGTGTCTAGATTCATTTTCTTGGCATGTGGATGTCAGTTGTTCCAGCACCATTTGTTGAAAAGACTGTGTTTGCTCCATTGTATCGCCTTTGCTCCTCTGTGAAAGATCAGTGGACTATTTCTGGGTTCCTGTTCTGCTGCATTGACCTATTTGTCAATTCTTTCACCAATACCCTACGGTCCTGATGACTGTACCTTTTAATAAGTCTTGAAGTCGAGTAGTGTCCGTCCTCCCACTTGGTTCTTCTCCTTCAGTATCATGTTGGCGAAGTGGTGTCTTTTGCATCTCCATATAAACTTTAGAATAAGTTCGTCAATACCTCACCATTTTTTGAGAGGAATATTTCCGTCTAAATTATTCCAAGGAAAACATTGATATATTCTCCAAGTGTTAATACCATTGTCAAAATTACAATCACCATGACCGTTGATAGTGTCTCTCATTAATGAGTTTATCTTATCTTTCGTCAGTAACTCTCCTGTCCATAGGAAAGTATAGGGAGGATGAGAGAAGGCAGGGTGTCCCAGGGCCCCTAAGGGGTCCCACTCCGTCCCTGCTTGGTATCATAATGAAGGGCTTTCCGAGAGGAGCAGGCAGTGGCAGGTATGGCAAGCCTTGTCCTGAACGTAAGGCTGACCCTCCGAGTTTGTAGTGGTGGTGGTGGTAGTGGGACTGTCACCCACTGCTGCATGTGTCCGGTTGGTGAGCATGCGATTCCATTCTCCTAAACTCAACAGGCCAGAGTATATTAGGCTTCAGCCATTTCTGTGATGCCACTTGGTAGCCAAGAGCAGCAGCAGGTTAGCAGTACACAGGGAGTCAGCAGGGAACAGTGTGAGCTCAAAGCCAACACTGCCCTGTAGCACGAACCTGGGCAGCAGGAACAGGAAATACAGTTTCCTGTCCACCTTATCACCCAACCCGTCCATCATGTGAGATACTTTTAGCAATTCATTTCACCTCTAGAACTTTGATTTTCTCATCTATAAAATGGGAACAATAAATACCTACAGGGCAGGGTCTTGTAAAGACTACATGAGATGACACATTCCTAGCATCATTCCTGGCAATCGGTGGGCCATCAGAGAAGTTGATATCCTTCCAAATAATGAGCATCCAAGAGAACGGCAACGACAAAAACGGCAGATTGTTGTGAAGACACAGATGTTTAAATTTGGTTTAATCTCCTACATCCTCACTAGCATTCAAAGACATTCATTCACGTGCAAAGAAAACGAATCTAGACACAGACTTTACACTCTTCACAAAAGCAGTACTGAGTCACCATTTTTTGCCTGTTGAATAAGCAAGATTTTCTTGACAGTTTTCAGGGCCGATGAGGGTGCAGTCTGTACTGGCAGGTATGGAAAGAAGTACATTCCATTTGGAAAGCTGTTCAAGATATCTATCCAGCACCTCAAAAATGTTCTTATCCTTTGATCTGTCCTAAAGATTCTCTCCTAAGGAAATGCCATTAATAGATCTAGAATTATATATACTAAGCTGTTCATCACGGCATTCATTATTTATAATAATAAAAATTTAGAAACAAATTATGGGGAAATGATTAAATATATTCAAGTTACACACACACACACACACACACACACCATAGAGTACTACATAGGCATTAAAAATCGTTTTTTAAGACTGCTGTGGGGACAGAGCCAGGAGTGCAGTTTCCAGGCTGTTGGCCTCATGTGGAAAGGTGCTGGCTCGGGTAGTAAATGGCCAACTGTGATTGCATGGTCATCAACTGTGATTGGATGGCCATCAGCTGTAACCAGTGAGCCATTGGCCACTAATATAACTGTCATGGCTACGCTAGCAGCAAATGGGGGCTAGCAAGAAGATGGTGGCTGAGCTAGCAAGAGCGGATTGCAGTTAGCACGGTGGATTGCAGCTAGCAAGTGAGGTTGGTTGGCAGAGAAGTGGACAGCAGGTAGCAGATGTGTGGCTCCTGCTTCCTGTGTCTCCAATCCAGCCGCCAGCGAGAATATAGTTGTATGACTCCCCTATCTATGGCTCCATGGGTGTTCCTTTTTGGCCTCACCATATCCTGCGTTCTTATGTGGGGAGCAGGAGCTGAGACCCCGCATGACACCCTGCATGACACCTGCCAAGATGGGAAAATAGAATTCAAAAAACTTCATGTATTAAGTGGAAAACCCAGGTCATAAAACTGTACATGGAGAGAGACTGGTGGGAATTCTACTACCTTTGTGGCTGCTTGTTATTTTTTCTGGGTACTAGGAATTATAACTAATGTTTTTTTCTTTTACATTGGTTTATTTTCTGAATTCTCTCCAATGAGAATGTATTACATTGAAAATCAGGAAACTGTTACTAATCAGCCTGGGTGTACTAGGTGTTATGTCCATAGGAAGTGACTCGTAATATTCTGCTTTGCTCCCACAGCTGCTACTGGACACCCATTCCTTAAAGATGGTCCTGCTCGATCTACCCTCCATCGGCTCGCAGGTGGTGAGGAAAGCACCTGCCAGTTACACTAAGATTGTTGTGAAAGGCATGACCCGGGCAGAAATGATCCTCAAGGTGAGACTTGTGCCTCCTTGGGGTTTCTATTAAGAGAGGCTGCTGGTCTGCTCGCTCATTCCGAGGAGTACTGGTTTTGCAAGCACAGGTTAGGGCCTGTCCTCGTCCGTCCCAGAGACTTGTCCACATTCTTTGGTGGGACTAAATTTTGGCCTCATCAGATACTGTTGAAAGTCAGTGGACAGTTCCTTGGGGGTCAGTAATTCTTCCTGACAAATGAGTTCTCCATTGTAATGAGATGCTCTTGTAATAAGATTTGGCCAAGATTGCGAGTCAGGTGGGGTTGTCTCTGTGAATCAGTGTCTAAGTCAGGGGTCTCTTTGCTCCTCAGCAGGAATTTCCGGCCCAGCTATCAGTTACTCCCTCTCACATAAACCTCTTTGGCTTTCCAAACTCTGCAACTTCACAAGAACTCTGAACAGATGTTTCAGAAACTAATCAGTGGATGGGTTTCTTAAGCCCCATTTTACAAAATAGTGTATGATGTTGCGAATGTCTGAAGTCCTGGGCACCTGCATCTCATTTCCACCTGTACTTGTTGAGAAGAGAGGGGGCTTGTTTGGGAGAGGGGAGCAGGCTAAAAAACAAATAGCGCTATGATGGAATGCCCTTAAAAATACAGTGCCTGCAGGCTCTTCAGGCCGGTCTCCCAGACAGAATGACTCAAACGATGGCAGGATTAAAAAGCAACCGTGGGACCTGAGACACTGGAGGGAGCAGGTGAGGGTCCTACACAAGCCTTGAGCTTATGGCCTGAGGAAATTGGAAGCAGCTCGATAATCAGTTTCCTCTGCAGCTGGTTTACTCACCAGGGAGGAGAGCAGAGTCGGGGAATGATCTGCAGAGAATTCCTGAGTGAACTGTTCCTTGCCATTCTGAGTTACATGCTCAGGAATTCAAAACATAACCAGTCTGTTGGAGGAAGAAAATCAGACACTGCTTTTCAAAAACCAAATGGAAATGAATGTGAGGATTGCGATGCCATTACTCTCCTCCTGCTTGTGTATTACTTGAATGAAGTTCCAGATTGTAAGCCTTGGAAAGAGTGAGGCAGCCTTGGGTTTTTGTTTTTGAGAAAATCCACTTAAATCAGTGCGTTTTGCTGCCGAGTCCTCAGGAACAATGATGTGGGAAGACAGGCAGAGTAGGTACCATGAACCCACAAAATGTCTCGAACAGAAGACCCTCTAACACAGTGTTTCCCAAATGGTGCTGATATTTAAAATATCCCCTGGGATTTAAAAAAATATTTATCTCCTGGGATTTTTTTTTAAATAAAAAAAATCAGATAAATATCTGATGTTTAAATAAAAAATCAGGTAAGTATCTGATTTTTTAAATATCAGAATTAGAATCTTCAGAGGAAGGACATAGGAACCTGCACTTTAAAAGGAATTCAGATGCTACTTACGATTCAGCAAATGTAGGGAACATTGCTCTAATTGAATGTCGCAATGAAATAGGCCATCAGGACATTTCTGCATTTGGGGTTGCTGTCGCTTAAGAAAATCTTGCAGAGTCCGTTACGTGGTCCCCTGCCCTCCCATCGTGAGCCTTCCGTGAGGCCTGCTCTTGTCTCTCTCCCTTGGTAGGTAGTGATGGCCCCTCACGAACCGTCAGTGGTGTTTGTTGACAACTACATCAAACTGCTTACGGACTGCAATACGGAAACCTTCCAGAAGATACTGGACATGAAGGTGGGTGCAGTGTCTCCTCCTGGCCACTTGTACATCCTTCTCACACTTGGTGGTCCTTAGCTGGGGGTGTGGGGTCCCTGGGGAGCTTTCTCATGGTGCATACGCCAGCCCCATGCTGCCAACCAGACACAAAGAAGCCTTTTGAAGAGAAGGATCCTGGGCGTGTGAACTTCCGGATCTGATCCTGAGGGGACCTCCCTGCCCAGTCGAGGACCCCTGCTCAGCCGAATGAAGAGGGGTATTCCCCTTCCCCCACCCTCTTTACCTGTCCTTTCTTCTCTCTCAACCCCTTCTCTCTCTCCTGTCCTATTATCTTTCTTTCTTCCGCTGCTGCTTTCCCAGGCTGCTACCAGGGCTGGTAACTCCCCGGAAGAAAGTGTTGATCCTCAGCCCAGAGTAATTTTGCTGTTTGCAGAGCCGCAGCTGCGGCGCCTCCCCTCGGGCAGTCCCGGGGCCAGGCTTCACCTTATTCTCCTTTCTCTTTCCACCTCAGGGGCTGAAGCGGAGTGAGCAGAGCAGCATGCTGGAACTCTTCCGCCAGAGGCTCCCCACCCCTCCCTCAGGGCCGGAAAACTCCAGCTCACTATCCCTCCTGGCTCCCACGCCAGAACAGGAGTCATCTCGCATCCGCAAACTGGAGAAACTAATTAAAAAGAGACTGTAGGAGCAGACAAGGGGCGCTTTCCCCCCAGCCAGTGACCCTCAACGCCCAGCTCCCTGGAAGCCCCCCACCACTCCTGGGCTCACCCTGACTCTCAGATTGTCAATCTTGAAACTTCCTGGGACATTGGGGTGGTTACTGTGTGTCTCCCAAGCCCTGTCTTCATTCCTGTCCTAATCAGAGAAGCCGAGTGAGGGCCGGGTTACAAAGAGGTGATTTCGGTGACCTGATTCCTGCAGCAGAGGCGGCACTAGGTGAAAAGTCCCTACACTTTGTTTGCTGTTTCTGGGCTGCTCTCGACTGGTCCAGTTGTCACTGACTGTAGTCTCCCCCCTCACCCCCCTGCAGTCACACCACCTGGCCTGTAGCCCTGTTCCTTACCCTGCGCCTGTCCAGGCAGCTTGGGTGACAAAGCCCAGACTTCACTCACCCCTTCCTCTGCTGCTGTTTGAGGTTGGCTGTAGGGCCTGAGTTCATGCAGTGGCAGGTTACCTGTGTAGGAGCCTTTCTTTATGAAGGAGGTGGAAGCAGGACCACTCTTCCGTGTATCCCAGTTTGGGTACATATTTTGCTTCTGGTACTTTCCATGACGTGGCCAAGAGATCCCTGCATTCTCCTCATTTCTCAGTCATCTCCTTTTCCCTCTCCACGTACAGCGAAGGGAAGATTTCTTCTGTCTCTCACCCTAGAGCATTGTGTGCTCCAGGCCTTGGAAGCAGGTGTCCTGTGGGTGTGGGGCAGACCCAAAACTGACTGTGTCTGAGCGTTATTTTCTCCATGTCTTTATTTCCACTCTGCACCTGACTCCTAGGGGAGGGATTGCCTTCTGTGGAGGGAAACCAGGAAGCTTTCCTAGAAAAGAAAGCTTCCTTAGCTTTCTCCTCAGATGAAGCTGTGAGAGCCCAGGAGTCCAATACCCTCTGCTCCCCTTCCTGCCCATTCATTTTCATATCCATAGCACTTTCCAGATCGTCTGAAACAACAACGGTAATGTGCAGTGCCAGAGTCGCATATTACTTTATTACTAACGAAAAAGAACCCAGATCCGGGGCTACCTAAGGAACGGAACACTGACCTTTAATGCCACCTCAGAACCTGACCCCTGGCTTGCCCCACCGTGTCCACCGTGGGCTCTGGGCCAGCGCGGCTTGACGGAAGAGAATGGCCCCGCAGAACGGTTTCGGTCCTCGTGTCTCGGGAATGGGCAGCGTAGTTGCCCTGATTCATCTGGTTCACTGGAAACCAAGTCTTCGTGAACTGCGACTGTGCCCTCGGGGTGACCGCTAGTATTGTCAGCATTTGTTCAGGAATGTGAGCAATCTGTTGACCAGGTAGGGCCGGAGCTAAGGAGGAAGGTGGGGCTCTTTACAGAGAATGCCAGTAACAGGCCTCAGGATAAAATTGGGATGTCAAATCGTGCTCAGGACAAAGGCAGTTTCCTAAAAATCCTGAAACTTGTGACAGCCAGACAGTAGGAAACTTTAAGGTCTGAAAAATCTGACCAGATGCGGATTATTTCACCCCTCCTTGTTTTCTGCACTGCTCCCCTTCCTTCTCCGTCAGCCTTTCGCCAGACCCAGGCCCACCGTTCCAGCTTTGATTTTGGCCGTCATTTCTTCAGCAGCCTCCAGCCTGTTCTTGCTAGTCTGACTCTTAGGTATTGAGCATCTCAAACTCAAGAACACTGAGAAGAAAGCAGGGGTGGAAGAAAGAGGTGTGGTCTTTAGCTGAGCTCAATTAGTAAAAGATGGCTCGATACCGTGTTTCCCCGAAAATAAGACCTAACCGGAAAATAAGCCCTAGCATGATTTTTCAGGATGCTTGTAATAGAAAATAAGGCCTACCATATTTCCCTGAAAATAAGACCTGGTCTTATATTAACTTTTGCTCCAAAAGATGCATTAGGGCTTATATTACGAGCATCCTGAAAAATCACGTTATGGCTTATTTTCCGGTTAGGTCTTATTTTCGGGGAAATGCGGTAGGAAGGGTGGGCAGGGGGCTGGGAGAGCACCTCGCAGCTCAGCAGGTAGATTTCACTGCGCCCCATCTGCCGTCTGGTCGCACCAGCAAAGTCACACAGCCGGCACTAACTGAGGTTAACGTTCTCTTCCCACTTGCGGAAACAAGGAACAGTGGGGGGTCATCATAATGGCATTGAGATGTCAAGCCCTGTTTTCTGCTGGTTGGTGGTGACAGCCAGGGAAGTTGCCTTCTGGAGTTGTTATACTGTCAGTAATCTCCAAGGAGTCAACAGCTGTCAGTAGGAGTTACGTTAAATGTCTCATTGTTGGGATCTGAATGCTGTGTGTGCATCTCCGAAGGACAGACCATGTTCCTCAGCCCGGGAAATGCATCGGAACCACCTGGGGCTCTTTCTACAAATACAGAGGCCTGAGGATTCTGATCTCGTACATCTGGAGTGGGGCCTGGCCTGGAGGTCGAGAAGTTCCATAGCTGATTATAGTGTTTTCTCTTTGTGAAGAACCATTGCAATAGAGAGAGATTTGCTTTATTGGACAGTTCCTATAGCACATTTTCGTAAAAGTGCATTTTTTTCTGCTCTCTACACAAGTGTAATTACTGTAAAGTGGAGCTGTTACCAACATGGTAAAGACTCCTTGCTGATAACCAGCAGCTTTAATTTTAAACGTGTGTTGATAGTAGGAACCATGCCAGAAATTGTGCCGTCCCCATATTGACAGATTCTTCCGGTGTTGATGACCCAACCCCAAACAGAAGCTTTATTTATTACTGTCACTTCAAAATAATGTATATAAAGGAGCACACCTTGATAAAAAACAGTAGCTAACAACTCTGTTATTAAAGCTAAACTTAGATATTGTTCGTTCCTCCCACTCTTGGTAGCTCCTTTAAAAAAAAAACAAGTCGCTGTATGTGGTTAAAATAAATATTAGTAATTTATACTTGATAGTTTGCTGCTGCTCTTAACGATGGACAGACTTCCTGAGAGCTGGCTTGGAGGTGCCCA
Source organism: Rhinolophus sinicus (assembly GCF_036562045.2). Classification (NCBI taxonomy): domain Eukaryota; kingdom Metazoa; phylum Chordata; class Mammalia; order Chiroptera; family Rhinolophidae; genus Rhinolophus; species Rhinolophus sinicus. Next base: position 15,751,357 of record NC_133764.1, on the reverse strand, counting down.
GGCTGGAGAAAAGTTGTGTTCAGATCATAGCCATGCAGCAGGAACCACAAAGGACAGGGTGTTTTGACCTCCAGAATCCGTTCTGGAATTGAAGCTAACTATTACCACTCTTTCACTTGAAGAACAAAGAACCAGTACCTAGGACTCTGCCCGGCCCCTAGAAAAGGGTTCCCGCTTTCCCGTGCCGAGGTTGGCTCCTCAGTGCAGACCAAACAGGACTGAGAGCAGACTGCCATAGACCAATTCCGGGGCAGGCAGGGCGAGCGCACAGGTCCAAGGCTGCTGCCTGATGCAAGGGATGTCCCCCCAGCTCATCCTGAATTGCCACTGGACAAGGAAACCTAGTTCCCTGTTTATGGAATGCTAGGGAAAGTGCCAAAAGTTCACAGCTGGAAATGTAATTCTCCCCAGGAAGAGAAATCTCCAAAAGAACTAGCTAGCTTGAGGGTGAAAGCAAGTGTTTCACACTTCTTGTCTACTCCACGTGAGATGACTAAAAATAAAATGATGAGAACAGTTCTGGGCCACTTAATGCCTTGGAAACTTGGGCATATGAAGACCTAGCATGCGTAAAGAGTACGGTTGCATTTTATATAGTAAATAAAAATTTCTGGTCTCATGCTAGTGGTTATCAGAATAGATGGCCTCCCGGACCCTCAAAGTTCTATACCCGTGGGAGATCAGTTTCCATAAAATAAAGAGATTGCTTTTTCATGTAAATAACTTTCATTTTCCCCATCTGGAAGTAATTTCTTGGTGCATATTGGAGCATAAAATACTACAGTTAATTAAAGCATTACTGGATGTCATCTGCTAGAATGTATTTCCTTACTGTTGACAGAAAACAGAACGGACTATAGGAAAGAATTAGCAAGCCCATGAACCCTGGGCTCCCCTCTCGGTGTCTGCCCTTCTCCCTGGTGACGATGTGCCCCTTCCCTGACGCCTAAGGAAGCAGCGCACAAAGTAAACTGTTCATCAGCGAGGTCCTGGCACGTCCAGCTGCGGTGGAAACCCTGTCTAAACATGTAGAAAGTGTCCTGCTGATTTGCAAACCTTGAGCTCTGAATTTCTCTCCTGTTGACTTTCCCTTCTTGACCTTACTGTGCCAGTCACAGCCTGCCTTTCCATGCAACTACCGAGGGAGGGATTGCTGTCCTGTACGCAGTAAATTGATCCCATTTCCTTAATCACCGGGTGGGCACTCTGCAGTGAACATTTTGGGAAGTCTGATGATTCTGCCAGCAGTGGAAAATCTTGCGGCACTTCCATCAGGTTGGCTTCGAGATCGTTACCTAGTTTCCATTCTTTACTTGCACCAGCTCCCCACTTTAAGAGGGTTGCCAGGGATCAATCTGGTGAGAAAAGAAACACTTGTGTATCACCCACCGAGAACAGCAGTACAAGAGGATTTACCTGCCTGGGTTTTCTTCCTTCTCACCTGCATAACTGAGCGTAAGCAGTGGGATATGAGGAATGGGTCTGTTGGAAACAAAAGCAGCCTGGGATCGGAAACTTCTGCACAACACCTGGTCTGCACATCTGGTTCTAGCACGTTGACATCAGGCAAGTCATTGACCCTCCGAGCCTCAGTTTTCAAGATCTGTGAAAGGGGAGCATAATAGGGCTGTGAAGTGCACGTAAGACCCAGTTGTGCGCACGTGCTCTGGAGGCCGTAAGTATGAGATGAGAAGGGATCGTTGTCACTTGCCTGGCCTGAACCACATGTGGCTGGCTGACGTGGTGTGAAACACCAGGTGGCTGGACCCCTGTTCTTGCCCTGTGTGGGCTGGAACAAAATGGCCAAGTGACGACATACCCTGCTGCTGTGTGCAGGCGGCAGCCACAGCAAGCATCGGAATAGCTGGCCTTGGCCTTTGTAGGTCAGGATTGTGACGGCCAACGTATTCGAGAGTTTTAAAAGACTCTTCATCCTCTATTCCGCTTGTGGCAGCTGCTGTTTCCGTAGCATTTAGGGATAAACCTGCAGACACTGAGAAGAGAGATTCCTCCCTCCTGGTGGTGTTGGCTGGGCTGCCTGTTGTGGAAAAGGTGGCACGTTTCTTCTGAATGCGAATTATTAGGGTTACCAAAGGCTTCCTTCCAAAAACATTTCTTTTAGATACGGTGTCTGGTGTCCACAGACCAGATTTCAAGTCGTTGTTCCTGGAAGGGACAAAATTCTTCCCTGTACTCTTTTTTGGTGAGTTTTTTTTTTCTTCTTTTTTTTAAATCTATAATGCCCAAAAAACTCTAAGAGAGATTATCTTGGGCCAGGCGGTCCAAACTGGGAAGGCTGAGGTGCAGCAGCCATTTGAGTTACTTTACAGTTGCTGTTCAGAGTTTAGAGATTTCCCAAGGCCAGCTGAACGCCTGTAATCAGCTGGAAAGGACTCACCTGGCTCTTTCAGGCTCCTTTGGGGATAGTGATGCAGAGAATGCTGGGTGACAGAGTGACGTTCAAGTGAAAACTGTTAAGTGCTTTGTCCCCTAGGAATGTTAATCACTTAATCTGAGGTCTCTGGTAGCTTCTGCTCCGTAATCAAATGGAATTTGCACAATTGGCCTGCCTCCTCCTGTTGGGGCAATTTTTCAGCAAGTGAGAAATCAAGAACAGCTTCCCAGCAAACCTCCCTTGGTTTCTGGAGCCAAGGAAAGTATCTGCAAAGTGGGCTGCAGCTTTCAGGGGTACCAGGTGAAATGGTGGCGAGAAACTCTAGACTCTTTGCTTCTTTGCTTTGCGCTGATGGAACCGAAGGCGCTTCCCAGGGAGAGGGGAAGCATACCAGCTGCTCAAGAGACCACATTCCACAGAATTCTTCACAAACTCAAGTACTGTGACCGGGCTGACGGGAGCAGCCCCTGAAGAACTTCAGCAGATGGATGGAAAAAATATCCAATGTGTAAAGAAAATACGGCTTCTCTCGTGCAGATACACCCACTACCTCATACCCTTGCCTGTCTTGCTGCTTCCACTGCTCTTAACGGATCCCAAGTGTTGGCTGGCTCTGTTGTCAGAGGAGGGCAGTGATTGTAGGTAAGGTCAAGTTAGTTTAGCCCTGGGTCTTAGCTGCTGCCCAGCTACTGTCTGGCATGCAGATGACGTCTTGGATCCAACGGGAACCGAGAGGTCTGGGCCATTCGATGCTATCTGTACACGTTGCGGATGGGGGAGAGAGAAGTAGATACTGGTATTTATTGTGTCTTAGATACATTATGATATCTCATCAGACAAAAATCCCCGTGAAGTACGTGTGATTAGCTCCATTTTGTGGATATGGACCTGGAGGCGTGGGGCAAATGACGTTCCCAGAGCTACGTGGCTACTAAGTAGCCAACGCCAGGATTTGGCTCAGGTCTCATTCCACCATTTGTGCTCTTTGCACTGCACCAGTGGTTTTCAAATTTATGAGCCACAACATTACATGGGACTCTCATTCTACAAACACAGACGTATCTTATTAATATGTTTTATGAGTTCAGATATCTTTCAGAGCAAATGAGTAAGAACACTGAAACTATTTCAGTAAGTAGAAAGCATTTTAAATCTAAGATTAAAGATGACAATTTATACCGGGGGTGCCAAAAAAAAGTATACAAGTGGACACTTTGGTCAGCGTTGCTCAAGCAATAGTTCGCCATAATCAGAAGTGTCTGGACGCGGATGGTAACCACTTTGAGCACCGCTTGTAATTGCAGAAGTCAAATGTGACTTGTATTCATCTTTTGTTATCGGTATGTATTGAGTATTACAATTTTAATAGCTTTTTTCTTTCTTAAAATGTGTATACATTTTTTTGGCACCTTCAGTATATTGTCAACCCAACATCCAATTTATTTCTGTGTTTTGCTTTGCTTGCACAGCATAGAGAAATCTTGATTTAATCCAACTCAGAATTTGCAAATGGTATCCGTTTTGTTCTAAACAGCCCTCCTTCCAAGCCCACATACTCGTCAGTTACACAGATGTGACGAGGATTCTTTATCCTGAGGTTGACATGGACGTGAGCAACCCTGGCAGCGCAGGCAAACACAAAGAGCGTCTTCGTATTCTGACACTTGTGCCTATGACACATTGGAGGATGCATGCGGTGTTATTACAGTCTTGAGTGTTCAGTTTTCAAAATAGGTTTAACATATGCATTCTTTAAGGGAAGTTAGAACAAACCTCTGTGGTGCTCCTTTGCCCACCAAAACATTTCTGAGGAGTTCCAGGGTTCCCCAGAAGTCATTTTGGAAGCTGCTGCCCTCAGGAACAGTGGATGTGTGTGGTTTTTGGCAGGTTCATCTTTGTGCAGAAAACACCATTTTATTTGAAGTTCACCGCCCATCAATGACACATCTGAACTGTCATCCAAATCCTGTGCAAATGGCCCTCGAGGCCACCGCTGGGTTGCTGCCTTCAGAAAGGACATCAAAAAACAGGAACCCCTGGTACAAAGCACACTGTGTTCTCAGCACTGCAACAAGGGTGGGCCGAGGGGGTTTGGGCAACGTTTGAAAGGAAGCCCATCCTTCTTTCAAAACCCCCGCGAGCCCCAAATCAGACCTGCAGCCTTGCACATCTGTGTATGCAATGCCTCCTGACCTTTGCAGGACCTGAAACAAAAAGTACAACATTTGTGCTCCCATTGCCTCACACTTGGGCAAATCAGTTGAAGAAGCTGCTGGACTGTGGCCGCCTCAGGCCCTTACCTCCCACAGCCCCAGGACCAAGGGAGCAGTGCGGGCATTTGCTGGGCACTGTCACAGTGGCCCGGCTCTCTGGGTGGGAAGCTCCGAGTTGGAGCATCGCTGTTAGGTGGTATGTTGATTTATTTGTTTTTAGAACTGCAGTCAAATTCCCTCATTTCGCAGATGGGAACCGGAGGCCTTGAGCATTTCAATGACTTGCAAGCTCACTATGAAAGAGACTGGCAAATTCTACGCCAGCCTGGTATATCCCACTTTCAACTCACCGTACCACTTTGCCTAACTGTCCTTCCCTGGAGTCCACCCTCCTCCCCACTAACTTCCTCAGAGCTTGCCCCCTTTTCCCCTTTGCCCGCAGAGGTGAACAGGGATCTCTGCGCTTTCCTGATCCTGCCATGCTCCCCATGTGAGTTCTCTGCCCCATGTGACCCTCCCAGCCCCCATGTGACCCTCCCAGCCTCCATGTGATTTCTCTGTCACTTTTGTTACCATTTCAAAGGAGGTCTACTGCCACCAGCCACAGCCTCATCCCCCCACTTGCATTCCCTCTTATTCAGCATCCATCTCAACTGCCTTCCAGAAACTTCTCTTGAAAGTCACCGGTGATTTTCTTGGGGAACTTTCATTCCTTTTGCACTGTCCATTTATTTAATGAGTCTCTGCTCCCCTTAGGAATTCTCCCTTAACTTCTCCAATGCCTTGCTTTCTTGGCTCCAGTACTTCTGGGTCTCCTTCACTGACTTCCCAGCCCTCAGGAGCCTTGACTGTGCTCAAGCCCCAAGGTCACAGGCCCCATGTGCTTTTCACTCCAGACTCCTTCAGGGAGTGTGTCTACCCATAATACATGGAAACACCAGCTATGCCACCTGAGGTTTCTCATATTTTTAGCTCACATCCCTCCTCTGACTCCAGTCCATTTGTATGGACCATCATTAGCTTGTGTGTAGCATCTCCGGTTAAACGCAGCTCCCTTCCTGGAATTGCCACCTCTAAATGTCACCACCTTCCTTTTCTAGTTCCTCAGTCTCAAACCTTTGGGTCAGTCACCCTTGACAACTCTCTTTGTCAACCAATGTGGGTAATTTAGCATAAAAAGTTTTAATAATGAGTACACAAACAACAGTCACGAAAATCAAGGGAAAATCTAGCTTGCCCCAACAAATCAAGACTCTCTGTCCCGGTAAGGCCCAGGAGCTGGGGTTCAGCACATGGGAGGTCTTCACCATGGTCTCGTGGTGGGGCCCACCTGGCTCCTCTCTGCTCCGAGGGTTTCTCAGAAAGAGCTGGTGTGACCCTCCCTGCCCTGAGCCTCCTCACTCACGCTGGGAACACTGATGGTTCTGAGTGTTTCCGCACTGCTGTTCCTGTTTTTTCTTTACCTTTACAAAATGTTGCAATAATAACCCTAATGGTTAATAGTAACCCTAATGGTTAAAGTACGATATGAACACTCGTGTTAATCAAGCAATATGGAAATAAAGGTCCTACTCTCCTTCTGGACTTTCTCCGTATCTCTGCTGTGGGGTAAGTGGAACTTTGCAAACAAAATTATTAATATTAAGCATAGTTGCATATTTCTGCAGCTAAACAATATATCTTGGGCATCTTTTTCCTCATCATATAGAGCTCGACTCATTCTTTTTAATGACCCCGTGGTGTTTTATAATTCAGGTAAACGTCATTTATTTAGCCATTCTCTTATCAACATACAAACAAGTGGTTTCTGGTTTGGGGCTGTTAGAAACACATCGTCAGTGAAAATCTTTCTGTAAATATCTTCGCTTACTCGTGCTTTTTGTGAGATAGTTCCTTAAAATTATCCTATTCCCATTTAGAAAGAGTAAAGGACAGGTACATTTAAAATGTTGCTGACTGGGTGGTGAGCACAGAAGGTGAGACATAGATGACGTATTACAGAATTGTACACCTGAAACCTATGTGATTTTACTAACCATTGTCACCCCAGTAAATTTAATTTAAACAAACAATGTTGCCAGCTCTCACCAAAATGCCCACTACACAGGTGGTTTAGCTGCTCACCCCCCTTAGGAGCGCGCGCGTTCTCACTTCCCCACATCCTCACTCGCCCTAGATGTGTTTTCCTGTTTCTTGATCTAGAGGCTGTAGTTGCAGCTCTATTGGTAGAAACCTGATAAGAAGAAGTTCCCCTTTGGTTTTCATTGCACAAAGCCAAATGTGACCCAACCGGTGCTATGTCTTGCTGCAAGAAAGCTTTCTTGTTGAGCAAAAGACCCGTGGCTTCCCTCACGGTCAGGGCTCCTAGAGGACGTGCTTTGTTGGTTTCCTCATGAAAGCAATGCCGTCCTATATACACGTAGAGAGGTAATAGTTTGCCATTAGATTGGACAGCGTTCCTATCCTTTACCTCTCTGCCTCCCCCACCACTCTCCTCTGGCGGGGATGGCATAGAGATGGTATGAAGGTTCGCTCCTGAACTCCTGTATAGGCTTTTGTGATTCCGTACGAGTAATGGAGGAGAAAGGCTTGAACGCCATGGCTGTCAAGGCAAGAGTGTTGGAACAGTGTTTTGTTCGGGTTTTATTCCTTATTCTAAAAGTGTACTTTAAAATTTTTAAGACCCAAGATTCAGGAGGATTTTGCATGCAGTCCACACCGTCCGCCTAGGGACAGTGCGTCTTCACATAAACAATTTTTTTTTCCCATTAAAAAAATGACCAGCAGGTAGGAAAAACCACAGGGAACATGACTTGGTTTAGAGGCTGTAGGCCCCTGAGAAGAAATACAGAATCTCACCACCCTGGGCTGAGCCCCAGGATATGAGAAACTGCCCCATAAATTGGAGGGAAACCCTGGTCTAGAAGCCCTTGCCTGGCTTCTAGCAATTACCCTGAGAGGCCGCAGGCGCCATGGAGAATTCCCGTGTTCAACAAGGCACCTGAAGGAGGAGAAACGGTGTCTGAGAAGGTTGTCCAGCCAGAGAGGCCGAAGGAAGGCTGCACCTCACCGACTCCTGCACACCCCATCCCGGGGAAGTGGGGACTCCCGAGCTTCCAGAAGTAGCGGAAGGGCCAGCTCAGTAGAAGAGACCTTCGGTTAGGACAACTAGGCTGCAGAATATTTGGCATAGGGACATCAAAAGCAGAGGATGGCATTCCACAGCCACGCAGAATAAGTTACACCTCATATGAGAGTAGAGAGGCAGGAAGAAGAGCATCGGCCAGGTGACCTTGCTGCCACGATGTTATAGAACCCTCCCCAGATGTCACCCAGGCAAAAGGGACGGATGAGAGCAGTAGGTACCCCCAAACCTTTATTTCCCGCAAGATAAGAAACTACAAGACCTTTTTCCCACCTTGAGAGAAACGGAGGGCCTTATGGGCTAAGTTGAGTTCAGCTGAAAAAATAAAAAGAGCATTAACCTTTTGTATGCCAGAGGTCATGGTCACAGATCCACACTCACTACAAGTGTAAAAGGAGAATTAACAGCTTGTCCCCATGTACTAGGAGGAGGGGCCGGAAGGAAAGGCCTGGCTCAGGGGAGAGGGATTTGGAATTCACAGGGGTTTTTTGTTTGTTTTACCATTTGTTTCTCGGCTTAGCCATGCGGGGTTCAAGTTGGAATCCCAGGGCGGGAGGCAGACGTACAAGAAGCCACACTGCTTCAGGACCACCCTCTAAACGTAACCAGAAGGGGCAAGAGGCGCTTAGCTACAGGTGACAGCCCAGCTCTGGCAGCCATGGGGCCCTCCCCTCCGCCCTGGGCACTCCCCTCCCCGCAAAGTGCCCAGGGCTTTGGGCAGTGCCTGGTAAGGGGCAGAGAAGCAGTGCCCAAAGCAGCCTGGCTGCAGCCTCTCCTAGGTACCTGGTGGAACTGATGGTGGTCTCAGCAAGGGCACCCTGTCAGAAGGTCATGGTGCAACATTATCACACAATTCAGCAGAACCAGAGGTTAGGGCGGTTGGGCAGGAAAAGAAAAAGAAAGTTAATAGCAGCCATCCCATGTGTACGACCAGATTTGTGTATGAGCATACGAAAGACACCTACAGAGACTTCCAAAACTGCTTGTCAGTGGTGGGGGTCATCCTGCAAAAGTGCAGGGCAAGAGGCAATAAATTCCAGTTAACTCCCTCACCTGCTACAGCCTGGGAAAACATGAGCCACACAGAGATTTTGTCTGGTACCTCTCCACTCCCCCAAGTTCTTCCCCACCCCTGGCTAAATTTCAATAAAGACTGAACACTGAAAAACATTTTTCAAAGGCATGTAAATGTCTTCAGCAAGTATCAGGAGTTCCCAACAGTAAGTACATAGCTGCAAACCACAGCCGCCTCCTGCCCGTGTGTATTCTGCTTTGAATTTGGGGTAGGAGAAGAGTGCACTTACAGGCTAGGGCTTCTGGGGAGGGCACAGTGAGTCAGACCGCCATTGTACAGCCAACTGGCCACCCCCATGGGCTTCCATTCTCCATCCCTTCCCACGCGGCCCCTACAGACCCAAATCCCTAGGTGGTCCTGAAACCATGGAGTCTCCAGGCTGCCTTTGGAGTGTGGCTGAGCAGACCAGCCACTTGCTCCCCAGGGAGAATGACGACAGCACACCCTTCAATCACACTTTTCAGCCAAGGAGTCAAGGGTCTTAATTTCAATTGCTCAACTAAAGGCTATTTTTCTGGGCTGCAAATCCTTGTCCAGTGTGAATATGCAGAACGGGGCCAGGAGTGCAAGTGCATTGATGCAGTTCCAAGGAGGCCATGTGCCCCAGCTCTTTGCAAAATCCCATCTGGGTTTTATTTTGCAGAGGCCATGACCCTTCTCTGTGTAACGTTTGGGAGACTAGCTCTCCAATTACAAATAGGAGGATCTGAGGGTGGAGCCTGTGTCTGACTGCGGTCGTGGGGTTCTCCACACCGGGGACGTTGGCCTGACTTCACCCTAAGCTGCATTCGGTATGTGGGTTAGTGTCGCTATCCAGGCTGAGCCAGATCCCATCCCTCCACCTGAGCTGGTGGTCTCCCAGCTGAGCGACCCGAAAAGGAACTGGCCTGTTCTCTCAGGCCCACTTCGCTCTGAAATTGCCCAGACAGCACCTTGGTATCTCTTTGTTCTATCTAGTTCATGCCGCCTCTGTGCATCCCAGGGGCTCAGGTTACACACCTACCTCCCCCGTGGGGCACACACTCCTGTGGGCTGTGTCGTGGCCTAGTACGTCTTTTTAATTCAATTCCTTTCTTTATTGAATATGGCAGGTCCCTTTCAACATTCTTTGAAATTTTATAACCTTAATCTTAAAATACTTAAGGAAACAAAATCAAGTTCTTTTTTTTTTTTTTTTTTTAAGCATTTTGGTTGACATGGGTACATATGAAGAAAAGGGGGTACCTGATTCAGCACTAAGGCAAATCCACTGCATCATGACTCCCAGAACAACGGGATTCCAGGGCTTGGGACTGCAAGGTGCCACGGGCACAGGCCATGAGCCAGCATGCTGGAGCCGGCAGTGTTTTTAATCTGCTGTCTGGCTGGGTTGACTGAAGACAAGCTATTCCAAAACAATATGCCGCAGCGATGAGGGGTCCCGCTCTGCTCTTGTCTGACTCAACTGCTATTCAGGCATCAGCTTAATTTAGTGCATAAAAAGGGGAAATGTAGGATTGGCATCCATTGCGAGGCAGCTTTTGTTCCTCAGACCTTGCTGGGCAAGGCCTTAAGTCGGAAGCCAAGTTCTGTGAGGGCATGGGCTCTGTGATCCGCTCTGAGGCATGGCCACTCTGTGCAGGCTCCGTGGTCTCACTTTGTTTTGTGGGACTCACCCCTACTTTCTAGGTGCACCCCAGCTGCTCTTCCAAAGGCCTGTCTTCAAAGTCAGACCAGGAGAGGGGGAAAGGTGGACTTGTGGTCTTTCCCAAGCTTTGGTTAGAGCTTTTTAAAGAAACGTCTGTTGGAAAACGATCTGGAATAAGATGGAAGACGATAAGCCCATGCAGTGGGGCTCTTCCAAAGGACAGCAGTAGATGGGCAGTGTGAACTCATTGCTCAGGGCTGAGGAAACACAGCTGACCTCCAGGGTCTGAGCTGCATGGATGGCTCCCACGTAGTTACAAAGAAAGTCGCCCGCTCTCCCACCCAAAAAGGCTCATGGGCAAGTTGAAGTTGGGTGGTTCCTGTTGTAAGAACCTCTCTCCACCAGGAATGCCATGAGTTGTCAGAGATGCCGACGCAGCCAGGATGCCAGTCAGACAAAGGTGCTCCCCACCTTCTCCTTGGTCTCCGTGTAACTTCCAGTCGGCTCGGGGCTTATCTCTGAGCTCTTCAATGACAGATTGGACAAACCTGGGGTTTCTCCTCATTGTCTTTTGATTGGGTCCACAGAATTCTAGGAGCCATGGAGGGTCAGACTTTGGCGCAGCTTATTGGGGGAGGAGCACCTGAGTGGTTCATGGGACTCTGTATAGAACCATGGTTTCCACCTCTTCTCTGTCAGTGTCAGGTCTGGGGCTGGATTCCTCAAGTCTCTCCAGTTCCTTGCGTATGTATCAGTGCTGGTCTCTTCCGTAAGGAAGGAGGCCATAGTGGGCCATCAAGTTATGCTTCAGGAGTTCCTTGGCAGTTGTCCTGAGGCTGACCTTAGGATGTCCTCTGGACACATCCGTTAAAGGGTTTGCTGAGATGCCCTCTGGAGTTGAGGACAGGTTGTTCTTGGGGGATCAGACAGAAATGTCACAGGATGAAAGTCAGTGTGTGGATGCTTCCTGGGTCCAGTTTGAGGGCCAAGATGCCCATGTCAAGTTCTGGGCCAGCATATGACCCAGCAATCCCTCTCCTGGGTATCTACCCAAAAAATCTGAAAACATTTAGAGATAAAGACACGTGTGCTCCAATGTTCATTGCAGCTTTGTTTACGGTGGCCAAGACATGGAAACAACCAAAATGTCCTTCGATAGATGAATGGATAAAGAAGTTGTGGTATATATACACAATGGAATACTATTCGGCAGTAAGAAAAGATGATATAGGAACATTTGTGGCAACATGGCTGGATCTTGAGAGAGTAATGCTGAGCGAAACAAGTCAGACAGAAAAAGCAGAGAACCATGTGATTTCACTGATATGTGGTATATAAACCAAAAACAACAAAAGAACAAGACAAACAAATGAGAAACAGAAACTCATAGACACAGACAATAATTTAGTGGTTGCCAGAGGGTAAGGGGGGCGGGGGGTGGGGGGTGGGAGATGAGGGTAAGGGGGATCGAATATATGGTGATGGAAGGAGAACTGACTCTGGGTGATGAACACACAAAGGGATTTATAGATGATGTAATACAGAATTGTACACCTGAAATCTATGTAATTTTACTAACAATTGTCACCCCAATAAATTTAATAAAATAAAAAAAATAAAAAATAAAAGTTCTGGGCCAGCCGCTTGATGACACCAGTGCCAGGGAGGGCGGGGTTCCTCAAAGGTGTCCCTTTGATCTTGCTGGACTCTCCAAAGCTGGCAGCTTCATACCCTCTTGCTCGCTTTGGTAGCTGTGATGTCTCTGTGGATCTTCTGTCAGAATGTGGATAATCTAAGCCCTTCAGAATTTCCCCTGAGAAGGTGGCAGAGCTGGGCTCCCTCCTCCCGCTCCCCCCATCCCCAGGCTCGGAGTTTTAGCAGGTCCAGGGGACGAGCTCTTCCGAGCTCTGGACCACAGTCCACACTTTGATGGAAAGAGCGGCTGCACTGGCCTAGGACAGTGACCTTCCTCAGTCTTGTCCTCTATCCCTTCCAGGCAGATAACCTTGAAGGCCACCACCTCCTTGGAGCAACTGCCATCTTCCTGGACACCTTTCCCAACCTGGCCAGGCTTAGGGAAGAGTTCTCAGGATATACCTACGAATGCTGGTGGGCAAATGCCCTCCAGGGCACCGAGTCCTCCCACTGCCAACAGACCGCTCTTTCCACAACCCCAGGAAGCACTGCAATTCTTCCTGTGATGCCCTGGGTTGGGGTAGCCTGGGATGTCCAGATGGTGGGATCAGCAGGTGTAGGGAGGCATAGCCATGTCGTTTGCCCAGCCTCTAAGACCCACAGCTTGCAGTATGTCTTTGCGCTAGTCATTAATCCAGGACTGTGATTCTGTAATCACAGGCCCTAAAGGAAGGAACGACCTCCCAGCACACATGTACCAGGTTTTATTCTCCATGGAGGCTATGATCTAAGGCAAGCTGCCTTGTACGAGCTGTGTGAAGTAGGTCAAGTCAAATCCTTTCTCTGTTTCCTTACCTGAACATGAGGAGTGAGGAGGGTAGGATGGTTCAACTTTGCCAGCCGACCTCTAATATCGTCCCACTCTAAATTCTGACTTGAACAGGTCACAAGTAGGACAAGTTTCCTTTGTTCTTGCCAGGACATAGACTGGCTGCCATTATGGGGCATGCACAGAGCCCACCTCTCATCTGGCCAGGAATTCTCCCAGCCCCCAGGCACGCCTCCTCTTTAGAGCTGACACTTGTGGGTTAGGTCTGGGCACAGCTCCAGCGTGAGGCTCTTAGCTGAACACCCATCAAAATCCCCCAGGTTAGGGTGGCTGGTAGGGGGTGGGGACTTCCTATCCTTACTGCTAATCATGGAGGTCTCTGTGAGAAAAAGTACTAGACTGAGGACAGCCAATTCTACAGCTGGCAGCTACTGAAAAGAGTTCCCACTCAGATAAGGCCTCACATTAAAAAGGAGGGGAGAAATCCCCAGTCTGGTTTCTAGACGGGAACTCCTATGAGTGAAAAGCTGTGGCCCCCAACAGGGAGCCCGTGGCTTTTCAGACAGCCCAAGGGCAGCCTGCGGAGCTGGATGTTTTCCAGGTCCCAGTCAGAGCCCACCGGACTTTCCCCGACCAGTGTGGCCATAGCCTGTTCAGCTGAGCACTCAGGCCAGGGAGTGATGTGTCCCTGTGGAGTCCCCTGAGGATACACGGAGTAGGCCCTCTTTTCCTGCGGGGCAGAAATGAGAGCCAGAGGCTGACTTGAGAGCCCGCCCTGCTGAGCCAAGAGGCGGCTGGAGCCATATGAAGCGCATTAACTATTAATAATTTCCAGTTGTTTGCTTGCTGGGTTCGGCCGGCTCCCCAAGCCTCTGCAGGCTAGCCTGTAGCTCTGCTCTGGCTCCCCCAGACCGTCAGGGCTCGAGATACGAGCGCCTGCCGGGCCCTGCTGGCATAGGGCGAGGAGACAGGCGCGGTCAGGGGTCCCAGGCGAGTGGGGTCTGGTGTCTACTTGCAGCGGGGCAGAGGGCCGGACGGCACTGGACCCGGAGCCCGACGGGGCTCTCAGCTAGGCCCACCCGGCGCCCCCGGCGAGCTGCGATCCACCGCTCGGGGTGGGCTGGGCGGCCGGGCGGAGAGCAGCGCCGGCGGCGCACAGCGGGAGCGCAGCGGCCCCTGGCGCCCGGCCTCACGGCTCTGCCTGTTCGGGGCGGCCCGGCGGGCGGGGCGGAGGACGGAGGGCGGGCCCGGGGTGCGGCAGCCGGCGAGACCCGGACGGCGCGCGGGCGGCGGGCAGGCAGGCCGGCCGGGCGGGCAGCGGCCCTGGCCCGCGTCTGCGCCCCTCGCGTCCCTCGCTCGCCCGCGGACCCTACTCCAGCCCCGCCACGCGCACAGCCATGGTAGGCCGGCTGAGCCTGCAGGATGTGCCCGAACTCGTGGACACGAAGAAGAAGGGCGACGGCGTCCTGGACAGTCCGGACTCGGGGCTGCCCCCCAGCCCCAGCCCCAGCCACTGGGGGCTCGCGGCGGCCGGGGGTGGTGGCGGCGGTGGGGAGCGCGCGCCGCCACCCGGGGCGCTGGAACCCGACGCGGCGGCGACCCCCGCGGCCCCGGTGAGTGGCCTCGCACTGGCCCCTTCCCTCCCTACCCCACCCGCAGCCGGGCCCCGGGAGACCACCAGCCGGTCGTGCGGTCCCGCTCGAGGCGCGCTGTCCGCATCGCCACCGGTCGGTCGGGACGTCGTGGCCATCGGCGGGAGACCAGGGCGGGAGCGCTGCGAGAGCCTGGCCAGCTGGAGCCGGTGGCTGGAAAATTGTCATCGCCTGGGAGGCGCGGGTGCCCCGGGAGAGGCGAGCCGCCGCCTCCTCCCTTCGGGGTGGCGGCCCCCGGGGCTGGCAGGCTGTGGCTCGGCCACATTCCGGCCCGGGTCTGGCGGGAGGGGGTCCCGGGACTCCGGAGGGAATCCTCAGCCTTTCTTGGACTGAGAGCCGGCCCTCCCGGGCTTTGCCCCCCGCCGATGGCGGCTCCCAGGGGCCTTACCCCTACGGGATGGTCTTGGGGAGAGAGGTGTGCCCCAACTGCCCAGCTCCCCAATTCAGAGAGCAAACCGGGCCAGCCTTTGGGGACTATGTTAGTGGTCTTAGAGGGGTGTTTTGAGAAGGGTCACCCTATGAGCCTCCTGAGGGCCCCCTTTGTCCTGTCACCTAACCCGTGTCTGGCACATGATGGGTGGGAGACGTTAGGTGGGTGGAAACTTTAAAGAATGAATTCTTTTATTTTTTTAAAAAAGTTTTATTTAAAGAAAAACACCAAGTCTCTTTTTGTCTTAGGAATCACTCAGGTGGTGGTGTTTATTGCCTTTACCTCGAGCTCAAGGGAGGCCACATCCTGTCTGCAGTCAAAGCTCAGAGCAGGGCTCTCAGCCCACACCTTCCCCCTTGGGGTGGGTGTTTACAGCCCTCTCCCCTGGGGTGAAGTAGTCAGTGGCAGCTGCCACTCCTTAAGGACCCATGCACTTTGGTAGTGCGGGGAATTCTTGACCCACTGACCCTGTCTCTCAGTGGCCACCAGTGCATTCTCTCATTTCCATCAGAAGGCAGCGCTCACTGCATCTTGGCCTTCAGAACCCTGTCCATCTGGCCCTTTCTCGCTTCATCTTCTGCACCCCCTGACCACAGGCTGGCGCTTCTGATGCTGCTCTTTCCACCTGGCATGCCTTTTCCCTCTAAGCCCATCCCTCCTACCTCTCCCAAGGCCCTGCTGGCCCGTCAGTGCCCAACTTACCACCTCCTCTGAGAAGTCTTCCTTGATGTTTCCCAGAGCCATGAGGGAGTCTGTGGCCTCATCCCCACTCCCTAGTGGTACCCTTTTTCATGCATCTGTTATAACTCCTGCCACCCCCAGCCTGCACCTGGAACAAGGTGTGTGCTCAGTGAGTGTGTGTTGGGTGGGCAGGGCTGAGGGAGCAGAGAAAGCAGGGTCAAGAGGACCGACTGCTTCTGTGAGTACCTGGAAGAAGGCTGTAGAGTGAATGTTGGAGAGTTGCTTCCTGCTCATGGTGACTGTGTCATCTTCAGTCCCCAGGACTGTCTAGAAGGTGCCCTCTAGGTTGGGGAGTGTCCAGCAGCCAGAGAGCTGAGGGCAGAGCAGGGTGCACTGTCCAAACTTGGGGGCTGTTTCTGAAAGCTCTGCAGTAGCCAGTGCCCACACTTTACCCTTCTCCCATCCGCTGACTTTTGTTCTCAACCACAGCCCCTCACCCTACCAGGGCTTATGAAACAATTCACCGGGGCCCTCTCCCTCTCCCAGACCTACCCCGGTCCCCTTTGGCTTTTGCATTTTCACCCTATACCTCCACTTGACACCTTGTCCTGGTAACATGATAAGAGTTTCAGAGTCAACTTTCTAGAAGTGTCTGCTTCCTTCTCTGTCCTGGCAGATGTGGGGGTGGGGCTGCCAGCTCCATACCCGGCCCATGTGTAGATCCTTCTCTCAATTAGGAAAAAAAAAAAAAAATGATGGATCCTCAGGAAACCTGGGAATCCAAAGGGCTGCTCTCTATTGCTCACTTACCACAGAAGCCCTGATTCCAGTCAAATCAGGTGGAAACTAGCACCTGTGTCTAGGATGGCACTGTCTCTTTCGCAGGCTGCTTGATGAATCAGAAAGTCAGAAGCTTGGACCAGGCTGGAAGCCGGTTAACCTCTAGGCATGTGATGACGTGGGGAATGTTGTGGTGTGTCATCTTACTAGTGAGGTTATGGATTCCTCCATCTTGGTTGGGTGTTTGTCTGTCTTCCCCAGAGACAGAGGAGGTGGGGGAAGTGGAACTGAATCTGCAGTGTAAAAAAAAAATCCCTGGTAGAATTATTTTGTTTTGGCCTTTTCTAAAGTGTTGCTGAGACAATGATAGGGTTGGGGGTACATAATTGAGGGTTCTGGTTAGTGGCGCCCCAGTTCAGCGAGGTTTTCTGACTGCCTTGCCGCGAGATGACGCAACAGCCCCCAGGTCTGGCCACAGTGATGACACTGAGCCTGAGTTTCCTCTTTTCTACCTTTCACAGAACCTCAGTGTGGAACGGGCACCCCTTAAGTGTGCAGATAAAGTCTCAGAACACGTGTAAATGTGGCCCTTGTGAGGGCACACGGCACGTTCATGAGAGACCTGGGATTCAAACGCAGACCTTTTGGGTCCCTATGCAGTGCCCTTTCCATGCTGTGGGTCAGCCCTTCTCTGGCATCAATCCCGGGCTGGGGCGGGGGACACAAGTCATGGTTGGCCCTTCACCTGGAAGCACAGGGCCAGGATCATCTGTGGGGGATACATCGGCTTGACCTGTGATCTGTATTCCCCATCCTTACAGAATCCAGCCTCTCTCCCCACGCCCCCGGCGTCTGCCTGCACACCAAGGTTATGCCCCCTGTCCTTCGGCGAAGGAGTGGAGTTCGACCCTTTACCACCGACGGAAGTAAGGTAAATATAACAAGCTCTGATTGTATTTTATTTTTTAAAATTTAATTTTTTTATCCCAGAAATTAATGCTTGTTATTTTTAAACAAATCAGTTCATCACAGAAGTGTACCAAAGACTAGTCATAATGTCGTGGGTACTCTCTTAGATTTTTTTCTACATCCTAACCAATTAAATATTATAGACACATTTTAAAAGTAAAAACGAGATCATGTTACCATAAAGTCCTACAACTTGCCTTTTTTGCACCTCGTATGTCATGGCCACCAGATCTTAAATTTTCTTATAAAGTAATTCCTCTTTCCAAAAGCGGCTCCCCCATTTCCCCACCCCCACCCGACCTCCCACCCCTGCTTCAAGGTGCTGTCACCTGGTTTTCTGTTATAATTTCACTGGGCAAGTACCATTCTTCCTTTGGGAATTATCGTATCCAGGATTATCTGGGAGCAGAGATTTACTGAGAGGCTCTGTTCAAGATGTGCCTTTTTAGAGAAAGGAATTTTACTTTTGGGACCTGGTGGTTTTATAGCTGGAGTTTCAGTTGCCTTAGCACAAAGGGCCCTTTGACATGGAACAAAGGAGGCTCACCATTTTGAAGGTGAGCAGTTCAGCCCTTTATTCCTGCAGAGCTTGTATTTTGAACAAAATGAGGACGTGACCTCATGACATTAGCTTTCACTAGCCTCTTACCTACTTGCCCAAGGAGAATAGGCGTTTCTGTTCAACTCACTGAAAAGAATGCTGCTTCGTACTTCCTGACCGTGGGTAGGGGCTGATGAGGGCAGTGTTGTCAGACGTGTTTATGTGTGATGCTTGTATATGTTTTAGTATCTATGAACCGGTAATAATGATACAGTAAGATGAATGAATGGTCTTCTTACATAAAAAAAAAAAAAAATGTAACCCCCAAATTACGAAAGGACTTTAAAAAAATAAAGTAGCTGCTGGATGTTGGGTTATTTTATGGAAATCAAGAAGACTGTAATTGGCTTTGATTGATAAGGTCAGGTCTAAGAGTCTCTGGGTTTGAGGGGTCTCCAAACAGAAGGCGCAGGTGGACCAAGTACTAGTACTTGGTATGGCCGAGCATTCAGAACCAGCATCTAGGATTTCTGGGTTCCTTCATCCTCTCACTGAAGAGTTGAGTGATCACTTTAGGGGAACAAAGAAACAGTTCACCCTCAGTGTGGCAGAAGAATCCACCTTGTTATACAATAATTATCATCAACAGCACTTGCTGTGTTAACACTCTGCCCAGTTATTATTGGGCACCTTTTACAGAAAGAGGAAACTGAGACTTGGAGATGTTAGAAGTTAAGTTAGTTAAGTAACTTGATTGAGCTCCCATAGCGTAAGTGATGGGCATAGACTCCAGGCACTGCTGCCTGCAGTGAGAGGCAGTGAGTGCAAGGTAAACTCTAGACTCTTGTATCTAAATCCCAGCCCCACTACTCACTCCCACTGTGACCTTAACCGCTGCACCTCGATTTCCTCTCCCAGCGTTGTTAGGACCATTACATTAGATCCTGGAAGTAAAGTGCTTTGAATAGTACCACACAGTAGGTGCTTCATCCACTCTATGCTGCTTCTGACTAGAGTGGACACATCTCAGAGTTTGTACCCCACGAGAGGTTCAAGGTCACAGTAGGGACCCCTAGGCCCCTAGCTCAGAGGAACGGCATCATGCTGCCTTCCATCTCCTGCCCAGGTACACTTCCTCGGTCAAGTATGACTCAGAGCGGCACTTCATTGACGACGTCCACCTGCCCTTGGGCCTGGCCATGGCCTCCTGCAGCCAGACGGTCACCTGCATCCCCAATTGCACCTGGCGCAACTACAAAGCCGAGCTGCGCTTCGAGCCCCGTCACAAGGCCACCCGCTTCCTCAGCACCACCATCGTCTACCCCAAGTTCCCCAAGACCGTCTACACCACCACCCTGGATTACAACTGCCGCAAGACGCTGAGGAGGTTCCTGTCCAGTGTGGAGCTCGAAGCCACAGAGTTCCTGGGCAGCGATTACCTCTCAGACGAGTGCTGACTCAAGCAGGCTGGGTGGGGCTGGACCAGCTCTTCCGCTGCCCTGGCCAAGTTGGGCCACACTGCCCTTGAGTGTCACTCATGCCCCCAGGAGTCTAATCTAGAGATACCTCTAAGCCCAGTATGGGGAAGAAAAAAAAAAGTCACGGCATCTTACAATAATTAAGAGAATTTGGTTCTTAAAAAATGTTCCAATTGTTTGTAAAAGGAGTGTATTTCTAGTTTGCTGCTGCCTCGTTTCCCCCAAAGTCTCAATTGGATGAGAAAATAAAAAAGACAACTAGAGCAAAAGGAAAACGGCCACAATTTGAAATAGGGAGGGAGGGGAGACCTTCTCTTCCATTGGTCAGTTTGTCTGAGGAAGAGCGTGGAAAAAGTCTCTGGAATGGAAAAAGTGAGCTTTGAGAAATTTCAGCGCCGGGTGTCTTCACTGCTGTGAAAGTAGTGCTAATTCAGTAAGCTGTGACACCCATATGGGTTCAATCTGTGGAGAGTTGAGTTCCATTCCATTTTTTATTTCCATTTCCATTTCTATTTCCTGTTAACCAAAACACTTGGAATTCTCTAAATCTTTTTCATGACATCGAAAAACCCCAAACTGCAATATATAAGATGCCTTTTTAAAAAAGAAAGAAACGGTTCATCCTGTTTTCACCTCTTTGGGAGGCTCAGGTCAACTGGTGGCTGAGTTTGGGAGCAATGGCTTCCGTTCCGGTTCCTTCCACTGGTTGCTTCTGAGCTCAGGCACTGGCAAAGCGCCTCGCACCCTTGGCATCTGGTTATGTCTCTACAGGCTTGTGTAACTCTCCTGATATGTGTTTTGGGGTTTCCAAATACTTTCCTATTTTTTCATAAGGCAAAACATAGCAGAGACACACGGCATTTTCTTTTGAGAGAAATGGCACTTTAAAAGAATGCTGAGGAACGATGCTTTTGGGGACTCCACGAGGCGGGTGTCACTCACGATGGGAACAGGTGACTGGCCACACCTAGGACCTGACAAAGTCTGTCTGTGTTTCAGGTGATGTGCTTCATCAGGATGGGGGTCCTGTCCAGGGACCCTGGGTCAGCTACTCTTAGGACTTTGATCGTGTCACCATTGCAGGGGAGTCTGCCAGTGCCTTAGGTCTAAGCCCAAAGCAAGGAAATTGCCTCCCCTCCTCCCCCAGGGGAAGCAAAGGTAAACTCAAAATAGGGAATGATGTCACAAGTCCAACCCCAAGCCTGTGTGCTGTTGTCACGGCACACGTTTAAGTTTTCAGTCTCATGTAAGTGACACTCATGGCGTTAGGTGTGAAATGAAGCAACTTTGTGAATTCAGCTGAACTGGCCTCCAAAGCAAGGACGGGGCCTGGGCCAGGAAGCTGTGGTGGGACATGCTGTCTCTGGCTCCACCCACTACCCACCCTGCCTCATCCCAACCCTTCTTCCTCCTGCCAATCCTTGAGGTTTTTGAGTGAAGAAAGTGGCAGATGGCTTTTTCTCTTCCAATACTGGAAAGAACAAATTGTGAATATTTCCTCTGCATACATCCAAATTATGTCAAGGGCTTAGGGGTTACTGAGTACTGTAAGTTCAGACTCCTGCTATATTTCTGGGTTTCTTTTGACGGCTTCCATCTGTCCCGAAAGCAGAATTGATGGCTCTCTGGTTACCCTGGAGCCACAGCAGGGACTTTTGTTCCGATGAAAGCAGGTGTGATGATAATCACGCTCATTGAAAGTCATTGGAGGCCTGTAGAGCCAAATTGTCTTCCAATTTAACAATGTTTAGTCTGTCGTGCTCCTAACTGATTGGAGCATCTCCTCAGTGGAGCCTGCAGTGGGCTGGACAGTCCCGAGTTTGCCGGCGCTGAGGCTCAGCCGAGACCCCTCAGAGGGGCAGTGGGGACCCTGTCGTCTCCTTAGTCAAACAGAGCAACAAATACTTCCTGTGTTTGGAAGAGTACATGTCACGGCATTTGTCGATAAAAATGGATTTTTCTCTCTGATTCCATAATCTTGTCATTTAAGACAACTAATTGGTAAATATAATTTTTTAATTATGTTAAGAGAATTCCCAAGGCTTTGGTCTGGCCCCATGGGGACACTTGAATGAGCCCAGAACACTATCGTGGGCAGCAAGACACAAGAGACAAGTGCGGGAGAACAACACCAACCTTTGATCACAGCAAGGTTCTGAGATGTCCGTATGAGATTTTGTTAATTTAGGGGGATTGGGTCAAGTCCAGGCAAATCATTCTAGGTGTGGAGAAAATCTGAACTATATCAGTAAAGTAAGTAGAAGTGAGTGATTGTGAATGTGTAATGCTAATGGAAAAGCAGGTTTTATTTTAAGTTATTCACTAGGGAACCAACTTTAGTTCTTTCTAGTCCTTTTTCTTCAAACCTGCTTGGCTGCAAGTTGCAGGAAAGGAAGCACGTGAAGATACATTGGGACACTTCAGGGTAGAAAAATGACATCGATCAGTGGTGGATTCATGTTTGTTTGTAAGGTGGAAACAATGGTTTTTTAAAACTCGCTCATTAAAACCAAACATTCCTACGTGTATCTGGGAGATGCAGTTTGCTTATCAATTAAAAAGTCTTTTTTCAGTCTGTTAAATTATGGCTTTCATGTAATAAGGATGATTGTATTTTCAGAGAAAAACTGTTTTCTTTTCAAATCCAGACCTTTTAGAAAAGAATGATTACTTTTTCACTTGACACTTCCTGTTTCTAACCTTAGGAAATTCAGAATAGTATTTAACAAAAACTATTTTTTAAATTTATCTTTGACAACTGTCCCACTCCATTTTGCTTTGTGACTTCTTCATTTAACAATAAATTATCTAAACAACAACGACTTAGAGATGCCTCTCTTTTTAAAGTAAAATTGTAAGTGTTTTGGTTAAGAAAAATGAGAAAAACAGCTCCTCATCTGGACAAATTTTAAAATGTGATTGTATTTTAATTGTATAGCACTTCTGTTTAGAATATGCCTTCCCCTGGGGGTACGAGATTTCCAAGGGGTTCCTGGGCACAGATAGTTTTAGGGAATTGGTTCCCAGATTCACTGTGTACTCTTTCCTCAAACCCACCTGCCCTGACAAAGTAGTTGTAAGTGATGATTTCAGACCTGTCCTCCTTTCCCAATCTCCTCTTACAAATTTCCTTTCTCTCACTTTGCAGAAGACACACATGCCTTAGTCCAGGGGTGTCCAAACTGCGGCCCGCAATCCATTGTTAATTGGCCCGCAGCAAATTCCAAAAATATATTTAGTTTACTTAAATAAACCAGGTGAGGCAATACGTACTTCACCTCGAGTGAGTGGCCCGGCTGTTTGTGTATTTTACCACATATGGCCCTTGGTGAAAAACGTTGAAAAAAGTTTGGACACCTCTGCCTCAGTCTAACCCATCCTTAATTTTATTGTGGGGCATTGCTCTGGGCTGGAAAAATCTGTAGGAACTAGACAAAGGAACACTTAGAGGCGTCAGTGCCTGGGCGCTAGGACCCTACTATAGGGCTTTGTGTCTATCAGCGTCTTACACATAATTTTGTCAAGGATGAAGTATGGTGGCGGAAGCGAGGTTGGCCTGTGTGGGGAAGTTCTCACAAGGCAGTTGGAATGATGACATTTTTCATTTAATACCCACGACATCTCTTCAATCTCAGACTATTGTCTTCCCTGAGGGAAGCAAAGAGAGGGTGGATAAGAGATACTGAAAGTGGAGGCATTTTAGTTCACTCAAGCATCAAATCCCTGGTAAGGCTCTGTGCCTTATCTGTTAGTCTTTCTGAGTTGCGACTCAGAAATAAGTAAGTCCCAGGAAAGCATATTATCATTTCTATATATTTTTTAAAAGCCAGTCTCTTTTTAACAGAAATTAAGTCTAAATTGGTCGATTGGGATGACAATGAGGGCTAACACTGCCGATAAAGTTATAGGTTATAAATTTTCCGTAAAATGAATGGGCTAACCAGCAGTTCCAAGGTTTTGTTGGAAAAATATTTAAATTGTGTAAGATTAAAGTTATAATAATTGTGTGTGTGTAGAGAGAGGCAAAAGTGTGTTGAAACTAATAATGTTTCAATCTTCCCCTGAAAAATACCTTTCTGAGTATATCAGATTAAGCTGGTGCCCTCCGGAGAAAACGTAGTAGGTATACTTAATAATAATATGATAAATCTTAGGAAGGCTTTTGGGTATACTTCTCAGACATTTAAGAAGTGAATGACCCTATTGATTAGGTAATGAATCCTTTTGCGAGGAATGCCTCTTTTCAAAATGAAATTCTAATAATTTGATTTTAGAGTAAAATCACTATCAGGTGGTTTGTTGCTGTTGCTGTTTCTCAGCGTGCTTTCTATGGAGTTAAATAAGGTTCCATGATCGGATAAGTTTGGGGACATGAAAAGCTGACCGATGCTAAATGTGTTTATTGCACGGCTTCTTGGATCCTTGCATTTATCGGCTTTTGCTGCATAACCACCACCACAAAAAAATCACAGTGGCACCTGGAAGTCAGCATTTATTTTTCACTTACAAGTTTACAGTTCTCATAGGATAGTTCTGCCCAAGGCTGGGTGTGGAGTTTAGGTTTGTTCCTCTTGTCTCCGAAGCAGGCTAGGGAAGTTACCTGGGGCGAGTTCTTCTCATGGAAGAGATCAAAAGATCCCAGAGGAGCGAGTAAATACATACAATACCCCTTAAGTTCAGCACTGGCACCCTGCTACTTCCATTGCCCATGATCTGTTGGTCAAAGGCAGTACATGATCAAACCCAACATCAGCGAATCAGGGAACCGTACTTGCCCCATGGATGTGGGGAGAAGAAGTGAGTATTTGCTGTCCATATTCAAAGCTACCATATTTGCTGTCACATATTAAATGCTACCAAAGCTTTTAATATTTAATGTGCATTGAGAAGTTTCAAAAGGGAAAATCTGGTACGTAGCATTTTCCAAACTCATTGAGCCAGAGAACCCAAGAGCATTTCATAGGACTAATTAAACTGACAAAAGACAGATTACTGGGAGAAAAGGCATACTTATTTTATTGATGTTAATATTTTTGCGTTCCTGAGTGCTTCACAGAAAAGAACTGAAAACTCAAAGAAGCAGTTAGACTTGGGAGCTTACATACCATTTTAACAAACGGTGATAAATTGAGGAGACCTGACTAGACAAAGGAAAGGGGGGCCAATAAATTGTGGGAAAGTGACTAGGAAATATATTGGGGCAACTAATGGAAGATAAGGATGATTTTAGTAAGATCTGTTTATGCAGACTCCTCTTAGTGCTGGCTCTCTGTCTCGGCTGATAAGAGTTGCTCTCCTCATTCACAAAGGGAATGTATGCCCCGCTTTTAAGTTCTTTAAGCAAAGAACTTTTCCGACATCTGTTGATTCTCTAGTTGCCTTCAGCTCCAAATATACCAAAGTGGAGTATTTTGGAGTGAAATATTCTGGACCCCTTCACAAGACCACCTGGGTTCAAATCCTAGCTCCATCTTTTATTAGCTGTGTGACCATGAGCAAGTCCCCTAAGTTCTCTGTAAAATGGGGATAACACGTTCTTGTCTTTTTTTCCCCTTCTTCCACCTCCACCCCCTACTCCGGTTCAAGCTGTTGTTTCTCAGTCTAGTTGTGTAGGACACAGCTCCCTGGCCCGTGCTGGTATTATGAGCCTTGTGCTCCCCTCGGCTGAAGCAGTCAGTCGCTGGTTGTTGGTCGGCCACTCACAGCAGCTCACGGCAGCTCTCACTGGCTGCCTGCCGCTCATGGCAGCACACAGCAGCCCACGGCAGCACACGGTAACCCATGGCAGCAAACGGTAACTCACGGCAGCATTCAGCAGCTCACTCCGACCTCCGGCTGCCCACGGCAGCCCAGCTCCAAGGAGAGCAGTTGTTCACAATCCTAGCTGTGGAGGGCGCAGCTCACTGGCCCATGTGGGAATCGAACTGGTGACCGTGGCATTAGGAGCACAGCGCTCCAACCACTTGAGCCACCAGGCTGGCCCCTGGTTATTTTCTCATAGAGATGTTGTGAGGATTATATGAGTTAATATACATGAAGTGCTTAGAACAGTACCTGGCATGCGTGAAAAGCTATACAAGTGTTTATTGTTTTAGTTATCTTTTGGCTTGTAATTTCACTTCCAAGAATGTACCCAAAGCACTGGAAAATTGAACTAAAATGTGCATATAAGGATGTTCCTTGCAAAGTTGTTTAGAATAGCCAAAAAAAAAAAAAAAAAAAAAAAAGGAAACCAAGTAAATGTCCACAAATTGGGATTGAATAAATTGTGTGTACAATGAAATACTAGGCAACATTACAAAGTATGATGTGGATGTCAGTTTAGTGATTTGGAAAGATATCTGTCTATATCTTTAAGAGATCCATTAACAAACAATATGTGTATTTTTACCACATTAACTTTGTTTTCCTGTATGTAGATACATGAATAGAAAAAGACTGGCAGGATGGATACCAAACAGATGAGAGGGACTATGTGTTTCAAAAACTCTTTTTTGCATATCTGTGTTGTGTAATTTGTCTGTAATACACATGCATTTCCTGTATAGTTTGCAAAGTAAAACCTGAGCATCGAACTTTGTACAGCTTTCTGATGATTTACGTGTGGAGAAACCAGGGAGTTAAATGGTTAGTCTGTCCCTTAGACCTTAGGTTGAAGCACTGCTGTAACGAGTCAGATTTTACCCTATTTGCAAGCTAACCAGTTGGCCTGCCACATTTTCATGGATGTTGGCTAAAGACGTGAGACTCTTGGGTCAGAGACAAAGGACAGTTTATCTGTCACTGCAATCGCTAGGGCATCAGCATTGGTGCAGGTTTCAAGCCTTAATTCATTCCCACAGAGGAATGTGAAGCAGGCCAGGTGGCACTGGAACATAAGAGGTCGTGTTACAGGGGAGGAACTCTGAACTTAAAAACTGGAATCTTCCATAATAAGTAGTGAGCACATCTGCCCCATGCTCTGCAGGGAGACACTCCCTACCTTCCAAAGCTGTTCGTCATACCAACATCCTTCAGAAGAGTCTGGAACAAAGGTGACTTTCCTTACAAGATGTGCAGACATATGAGAGACATGGGGGGAATATTTCCCAACAACCAGAGCTTCTCAGATGTTAATGGGCATATGAGTCACCCAGAGATCTTGTTAAACTACAGGATCGGATTCAGGAAGTCTGGGGTAGGGACGGAGAGTCAGCTAACAAGAGCGTTTCTAACAAGCTCCCAGCCATGTTGGCGCTGCTGGCCCCAGGCCCACATTTTGAGCAGGGCTTTAGGCACCACACTCAATACCATGGGCAGTAGTTGCCGGCCACAGTGCTGGCCTGGGGCGCTGTGATTACGTGGGGATGAGTGAGTGAGGTGGAACCTTCCTAAACCCTTCCCAGGATGATCAGACGTGGACGTGTCAACCATTTCAGAGGCTAGAAATGACCATGAACAAATTTCTGTGGGTCAGGAATCTGGGGGCAGCTTAGGTGGACACTTCTGGTTTAGGATCTCTCACAGGCTGTAATCAAGGTGTCACTTGGCGGGTGTGGACATCTTAAGGCTTAACTGGGGTAGACCTGCTCCCAAGCCCATTCATGTGGCTTTGGGCAGGAGACATCCATTCCTTGCCACATGGGCCTTTCCTTAGGTGGCCCACAATATGGCAGCTGGCTTCCCCCAGGACAAGAGTCCTGAGAAAGGGAGAGAAAGAATGTGTGCCGGATGGAAGCCACAGTGTGTCTCTCTCTCTCTCTCTCTCTCTCTCTCTCTCTCTCTCTCTCTCTCTCTCTCCCCCTTCTTCCCTCTCTCCCTCCCTCCCTCCCTCATTAATAAATGTTATTTTGAGGGCAGTTTCAGGTTTACAGAAAAATTGAGCAGAAAGAAGTGCAATTTCCCATACACTCCCCCAAACCCACCGGTTTCCCATTATTATTGCATTAATGTGGCATGTTTGTTATAATTGATGAGCCAATACTGACACATTATTATGAATTAAAGTCCACAGTTTAGGAGTCACTCTTAGCATTGTACATTCTGTGGGTTTGGACGAATGTGTAATACGCTGTATCCACCATGAGGCACCACATAGAATAGTTCCGTCCGTTTCCCACCACCTGTATTCCACAATCATCCTTCCCTCAAACACAGTCTCTTTTCGTAACTTCATCTGGAAGTGACATTCCATCACCTTTGCCGTATTCTATTCATTAGAGTCAAGAGGTTCCACCAGGACTCAAGGGGAGGGTGTGAACTCCAGGGGGCAGAGATCATGGGGAGAAGGGCGAGGGACACATGTACCACACCAATCTACACAGAACTTGTTCCATCCCTGGATTCGTCTTCCTGCAGAGTCCAGTGGATATTCACGAGGCTTACACTGTTCCCAAGTCGCCAACCACTGCTGGTTGGAAACCCAAAGTCTACTCATGGTGGGAGTGTCTTTTTTTTTTTTTAAAGGGGAAGGGATTTTTTTTTTTTTTTAATTGGGGAATATTGGGGAACAGTGTGTTTTTCCGGGGCCTATCAGCTCCAAGTCAAGTCACTGTCCTTCAATCTAGTTGTGGAGGGTGAAGCTCAGCTCCAAGTTCAGTTGCCGTTTTCAATCTTTAGTTGCAGAGGGCGCAGCCCACCATCCCATGCAGGAATTGAACCAGCTCACGTTCTAACCAACTGAGCCATCCGGCCGCCCCGGGAGTGTCTTATTGAGCTAGTCACGTAGACACATTCTAACTATGTGACCATCCCCAAAGGTTGAAACCCACCCTCTAGGCTCCACCCATACCAGGTGCAAATCATAAACCCAGTTATCGTTCGTAAACAGTGCTCCCCGGCTGATACATTCTGTGCCAAAACAATCCATGGATCCATGGTTCCAGAACATGGTTCATCTTTAGTTCAGATTCCATAGTGTTGGCCAAAGGTCAGTAGTTCTGGAGATATAAGCGTCCAGTCAATCCACACCAGTTGAGATAATTCATGCTGTGCAATCCACCCCCATGACCCTTGATCGGGTTCTTTTAAAAATGAGTCATTCTTCATCTGGAGGCTGATGGACAAATGTCTGTCTACTTGGCATCTCTTTAGGGAATTGCTCTGTATTCTGTGTAGGTTCTACATAGATTCTATGTCAATCTGTTTAGTACCTGTGTTCAGTGGGGTTGCTCCTATCTCCCTAGGTCTGTGCAGCAAATGCTCCATTTCCGTGGCCAGTGTGATTAGTCTTGTGATGGGCTTATGACCTGTGCCAGGCCAGAGACCTTCTCTGGGATTGATATGGGCACTAGATAGTGACACAGGAGTAACTCTTTTTTTTTTTAAGAACTATGAGGATGTCAGTAACCATCTTGGCAATCCTGTTATGAGAACCTGCCTGAACATGAAGCTAATACAAGGGAGGCAGAGGCAAGATATGGAGACAAATTCTGATGAAAACGTGTGACCTCCTGGATCCAGCCATGCCTGAAGCCACAAGCCAACCCTGGACTGTTGGCTTTATAAGTCAATCACTCCCTTTTGTCGGTAAGCCAGTTTTCACTGGGTTTTCTATTCCTTGTCATTGGAAATGTCCTCACTGGTACACCCTGGGTGTGAGAAATATACTTAAAACTTCGAACCCAGCATGGTTTGAGTTGGAGCCACTTCTGTGCTTGTATTAGGTTGGTGCAAAAGTAATTGCGGTTTTTTGCAATTATTTTTCTTTTAAACCGCAATTACGTTTGCACCAACCTAATAGAAGTTTAACCCCTACCTGCTTCCTCTATTTATATCTTAAGTGCAGGCTCCCATTTGGCTCCAGGCTACAAGTAGGCCCTTTCTCGTTTGGCCCAAAGCCCCCTCCCCAGAACACTGGACTCTGAGACCCTTGCTTCATTCCTCCTACATTCTCTCTTGCTCCAGACCCCTGTAACTTGTTTGTGGTTTATTTGAGTTGTATCTATCAGCCAGCCACTGAAGCCATGTTTCTTTGTGAAGCTGACCCTTCGATGAGGTGACGCTACACCATCACCCAGGACAGTCTTTCCAGGGGCCGTGTAGCTAGCACAACCTAAAATATCATTGCTGAAACTTATACTAGACTGAGTGCTTCCTGGGGGCTAGGCACTATGCTAAATGCTTTATGTAATTACTGCATTTGATTCTCACAACATGAAGGTATATATTTGCATCGGTTTCCAGACGTAGTAACGAAGCCTCAGAGAGGTTAAGCAATTTGCCTGAGGTCACACAGCATAGCAATATGGTGGGAAAGAGATCAGTTCAGCTCTGGTGTCAAAGCCCATAAGTTTCACCACTTTCTCAGACTATCTCATGGCAGAAGGGCGACCACAGGCCTCCCCTGCCCCCCGCCCCCGTGGGAGACAATGCAGAGCAACCAAGGCATCCTGAGGTTGTTGTGCCCCCACACTCCTCCATGCACCCCACCCCCAGCCTCTACAGTGATCCAGAGCACAGAGGACATGCCCACTCAGCTGCTCCACCCTCTGCCGCCTTTACCGTGAGCCCTGGGGCATGGGCGAAGTCCCGTGGCACATTTCCCGTCCTCCTCCCATGGAGCCACACCAAAGCCCCGTGCTCCTTCACTTGATTCCGTGGGTGCTGCTCAGCCTAGACAGTGGGTGACAGGCCTCGGCACAGGGAGGGCCATTCCCGTCGGCATCAGGGCCCCTGGTGGGCACGCCTGCTAACCTCCTTTCCAGGGGAGGGCAGGACTCTTCCAAAAGCCCCTTTGCTGTATTTTGCCAGGGTGGGGTGGCCAAAATGGGAAACCTCTGTAACTGCCCTTTTTAGGAAGGGTGAGAAGAGGGCTGCTCTGTCAGCTGGGGAGAGTAGGGACCAAGACAACCGCTTTGGTTAAGTTTCACATAAGCTTTCTGTGATGTTTTGTATTGACCTTCAACTTCTCCTGAGTACACTGCATGTCTTTAACTCCTTGGAAGGCAGGGATCTCATCTTACATCTCCACTCTGTGCCTCTCGGGCCCTGTGCAGTGTTGCACACAGGTGGCCAGTGCTACCCGAGACCACCATGGTCCCTGGGACCATTCAGGCTGCCTGTTTGCCCCCACAACTGAGGTAGGTGTCTAGGCCCACAGGTGTGGCAGGCTAGAAACACCAGGATATCAACACCCCTGGGTTGAAGACCACCTAAGGGCAGGGAGTGTATTTAATTAAAGGAAAAAGTCTCCAGGATATTTGGGGCATTTTCCTTGAGTCCACAGAAACAGGCTGTGTGTGGAGTTTTACCCATGAAATTAGTTTAAGATTTAGAATTGACATAACCTACACACTTTCTCTTTTTGGGGGGGCAGGGGGTTAGACATCTAACTCTGATGAAAAATTAAATAATAGAGGCCAGCTTATTTGAGAAAAAGGAAATTCTGATAAGAACTGCTTCAGTTCAGTTCATTAAATTGCTTATGTTCAGGAAGCACGGCTGTCCTGGGCAGTGAAGGGCATCTTGGGGAAAGGACAGGTTGACCTCATCAACACACCAGACATCTGCTTCCTTCAGATGTAGGTCTGATTTCCTTTTATTCTTCTTCTTTTTTAACGCATACACTTGAGGTAAGGATACATTATAAGCTTCTCAGTATCATGGGTGGATTTTCACTCCGGCAGAGTAGTAGCCAAATCACAGTGCAGGAACTTTGGAGGGAGGTTTCCTTCACAGCCGTGCTGAGGGCGGTCAGCCTTGCCTGACGGCTGCCTGCTGTTGGTGCCGCAGTCTTTCTCTGAGACATAGGCAAAGTTCTCAGGGGTCTCCTTGGCACAGGGGTCAGAGTGGAAGCCCTTGAGGGCCAAAATCCGGTACCGCTTCCTCCGGTTTAGTTTATATTGGCGAATCCTTTCTTTTTCTGCCTCTGGGTCGTCGAGCATTCCATCCCAACGCAGACTCTCATTGACCTGGTTCGAAAGGTGCTCTTCTATTTCAGCAAAGTGGGGAAGACTTACATTGGAGGAGAAAGAAGGGGTGAGCTTGTTTTCCTCTTTGCCCTGTCTGCACTCTTGCCCCGGGCTGTGATCTTTGCTGGGACTCAAGACGCCATGAACACATGAAGACAGCTGCTGATTCTTTAGGCCGTGACTCGGATGTTTATCTGCTGAGCAGATGAGCAGTGTTAGCATTTGGGGTGATGCCTGCTCTCATTCTGCCTGATGATGATGCCCAAATCACCCAAGATGTGAGGCAGTGGCAGCCCCTCCTTACCTAGGGCTCAGGTGGCCAAGCCCACCAGCCTCGTACACACCCACTGGCTATATGCTTTGGTCAAGTCAGTTTGGGGAGGGAGGAACCATTTATTGAGCACATACTATGAGCTAGGTACTCTGGATAAAGGCTATGAGCCCTATTTTCCAGGTGAGAAAACTGAGACTCCAAAAGTCTCAGTAACTTGCCAATGTCACATAGCAAGTGGTGGGGCCAGGAATTGAATGTAGACCTGACTCCCAGATCCCTGTTCCTCCACTTCACCTCTCCACAGGCTCACAGAGGTGCTTTTCAGTTCTAGGAGTCTGTGACTACCTCCAGTCTAGACTTCTTCATGATGGAAGAAATGGAGAACAACAGAAAAGCTTCCTACATCTGACTGTGGAAAGCAATATTATGCCAAGCCAGGAAATACTTCTGCTGTGTGGCTTGTACTGATTTTTTTTTACATTAATAACATTCCTGAATTATATAACACACATATAAAACACTATAAGTTATGGTTCTTTCATCTGCTTATCCTATTTTTGGCGAGAGAGAAATTTCCCCCCCCCCCCCAAAAAAAAAGAGAAAAGAAAATAAGAAAAAAAAATCTTCTTTGACATTTTATAATTCCTATTGCCCAAAAACTATTTGGTGTCCCCTGCTGACAGTATGAGGTACATGCCACTGTAATTTCTAGAGTCAGAAGCTAAGCCAAAAAGACAATAAATTTCCTAATTTGGTTTTGCAGACACACATCGGGCTTTTTGACCGGCACTCCAGAATTGTTTTATGCCTTTTTATCACGATCCCACCTGAAGAGGTAATTATAATCTTCCCCTTGTTTCCTTCCCCAAACTACAAGTTTGACATGGAGAAGGTAGCCACTCCTTCCACTTCCAGTTTGCCAGGGGTACCAGCTCTGCACACAAAGGGCCAGGGTTCGGAAACTTGAACCCAGGACTAGCCACCCTGGAGGTCAGGGCTGCTGTGCCAGGACCAATGAGAGCGAAAACCCTGGAGGGGGACCACACAGGTGACAGGGGAGAGTTAGCACTCACAGGCAGGTATATCCTGTGTCACTGTTACTCTCTCTTCGGAAAGTGGCTGTTTGGTGCCTTTGTCAGGAAATCAAGGGATTCTATGAGAGGAGTTCAGTGAGATGTAGGGACTCGGTGGGTTTGTGGCAGGTGTTGGTATGTGTATATATCTGTGACGTGTCCTCAAAAGAGACTGGAGAACCTGCATGCATATGGTTGTGTGTGTACAGGAACTGTCTGAAAGGGGGTCTATGCATGTGAATGTGTGTGCCTGTGCTTTAGTTTTATTTGGTGGTTATATTGAAATAAGGGGTGTTGTTGAGGGTGTTTGGGGTTATACAAGTATGTAGCAGTGACTGGTGTGAGGGTGTGTGTGCTGTCGAAGGCTGGCCTTAGCACATGGGGGTGGGAGAGGACAGGCTGTGCAGGGGTAATATTACTTTATATACATTTACTGGGTGTCTACATAATGACTAGAGGCCAGGTGCCCCTAACCAATAAGGGAACCGGGAGCAGCTCTGGGCAGAAGGCAGGAGTCTGCGTTTCCGTGTGGGAGGAGTGTCTACCACTAGTGTCGATAACTTTGGCTTCAGGAAAGTCTGTGTGTGAAGACGAGGGCACCGCTGTAGGACTGCTTGAGATTTCCGTGGGAAGGTATGGATGTGTAGGCTTGCGAGTTTCGGCTGAGGGATTGGCAAGTTGAGAGGGGTGTCTGTGTAAAGCTGAGTTGCTGCGTGGGGCTGGGAGGCTCTGTGGGAATAATGCTGGGTATCTGAGAGTGGGGTGTTTCTGTGTGGACTCAGGGATGTTGAGAATTCTCGATGCAGGGTTTGGGATCTCTGCTCTTTGGGGAGGGTTTCTGTGGACATGGATGGTCTTGATGAGCAGGGGTGGGGCATCACTGCGCAGCAGCAATAAGTGGTATGTGTGGGGAGCGGAGGACCTCTGTTTTGGACTGAAGAGTTTCTGTTTCCGGCCTGAACTGGTCCCCAGGTAGATAGATGGGGGTCTCTATGAGGGATGGCGGTGGGTGGCCTAGGAGGAGAATCTCAGGTACGGGAGCTGAGGCTGCCACACTAGCTGTTCCTCTTACCGTCCCTCTTGCCCGACCCCTTGGTCTTTTTCTTCTTTTTTTTCACCTTCCGTTTGGGCGGCTCGGAGGTGCTGCCGGCGATGGGCGGCAGTCTGGACCCCTTGGAGCTTGCAGTGCCGCCCTCCCGGTCTTCCTCGTCGTCCTCGTAGCCGTCGCCGTACCCCGACGCTGCGGCCTCACTGCGGGGGTCCATCCGCCCGCAGGGCCCCTACCTGTGCCAGGGGCAGCCCTAGACCCACTGCGGATCCCGTGGCCCCGGGTGCGTAGTGCCTGGCCAGGGCCACGCGTCTCCATAGCAACCGCTGTGCACCGCGCGTGCTCAATCCGGAAGCCTCCGCCTCGGTGCCGCCGGTGCACTAGGTGTGCACATGCGTATTTCAGTCTGTTTGAGACTGGTAGTTGGCGCGCGTAGGGGAAGCGTGAATAGAGAGACTCTAAATGCTTAGGCTGACACACATCTCGTGTACTCTTGTGCTGTATGGCACGCTGTTTGTTCTCTCCAAAATTTTATCTCCCGAGTTCTAGCCTCGTACACGTACCCTGCCCTTTCAAGCCCAACATGTCCAAAAAAACTTACTTCTCCCTTCTCCATCTCAGTGAACGAAACAGCTGGACAGGCCAGACACCTGGCAGCCTTCCTTGTCCCTGTTCTCTCCCTGCGCCCTCACCTAAGCGAGGACTGACCGCCACGTCTGGCCCTTGAACTTGTGGTTCCCCTCCTAAATGGTCTCTGCTTTCAAATCCTCCCCACAAGTTCGCTATCCATACAGCGGCTAAAATGAACTTTTTAAGACAATTGGATAATGTCACTCTCTTGTTTAAAACCCTCCAGTGAATCTCCATCGCAATTCATGATCAGGTTTGAACTGTAGTTTGACTTACAAAGTCTGGTATGATCTATCACCTGCTTTTCTTTCCAGGTTTATCCACCACAAATTGTATTTCCAAAAAATAACTGCAATAACATATCTTATCCCACACATTCTTCTAGAATCCTGCCATTCCCACATCAAGAGACAGAGTTTAATTCCACTCCCCTTCAATCTGGGTGGATTGGTTGACTCACTTGTAACCAATTGTATGTAGTGAAAGTGACATGGTGACTTCTTAGACTAAGTCGTGAAAGGTAATGCAGCATCTATTTTGTTAGCTGAAGACTTGCTCCTGGAGACCTGAGCCTCCTGCTAAGAAGTCTGAGTATTCTGAGGCCACTAAGCTATAAGGAAGCCCAAACTAGACCACATGGAGAGACCCTAAGATTATGTGAAGGGAGCGAGAGAGGGAGATGCTCCAGGGGCTCCAGCCCCTACTTTTCCACATCCAGCCATTGCCCGACTGCAACAGCAGGAGAGACCCTCAGGCCAGCACACCCAAGCCCTTCCTGACTTCCTGATTCAAAGAAATGGTGAGAGATACTCAAATGGTTGCAATTGTTTAAGTTACTAAGTTTTGGGGGTGAAAAGTTATGCAACAATAGATAACCAGCACATCAGTCTTTGATTTTCACCATTCTAGTGCGTATGAGGTTGTATTTCTCTGTGGTGTTAAGTACCATTTGCCTGATGACTAATGATGTTGAGCACTTTTAAAACTGCTTATTAGACATTTATATACGAGGTTGGACAATTAAGTTCGTGAACTCATCCTAGAAAAAGTGCTACATACTTCACTGCTGAATATCACTATGGTCATCTGTGAAGTACTCCCCTTGGGAAGCTATGCACCGACGCCAGTGCCTAGTCCACCCTTCAAAGCAATTTTGGAACTCTTTTTCTGGAATGACCATCAGAGCTGTCTTCGTATTACCCTTGATGTCCTGAATGTCATCAAAATGTCTTCCTTTCAATATTTGCTTTATCTTTGGGTAAAGAAAGAAGTCATTGGGAGCCAGATCAGGTGAGTAGGGAGGGTGTTCCAATACAGTTATTTGTTTACTGGCTAAAAACTCCCTCACAAATAGTGCCATGTGAGCTGGTGCATTGTCGTGATGCAAGAGCCATGAATTGTTGGTGAAAAGTTCAGGTCGTCTAACTTTCACGCAGCCTTTTCAGCACTTCCAAATGGTAATCTTGGTTAACTGTTTGTCCAGTTGGTACAAATTCATAATGAATAATCCCTCTGATATCAAAAAGGGTTAGCAACATCGGTGCAACAAGTTCACGAACTTAATTGTCAGACCTCATATCTTACTTTGTAGATTGTCTGTTAAAGTCTTTTCCCATTTTGTGATTGGAATGTTTATATTTTGATTGTTGATTTGTAAGAGCTTTTTACATGTCTTGGATATAAACTCCTTTCTCAGATATGTGACTGCGAAGATTGTTTTCCAGGTCTGTAGCTTGTTGATTATACTATTTGGCTTATTTTCCTGAGCATAACGTCCTCAAGGTTCATCCATGTTGTAGCACGGGTCAGAATTCTCTTACATTTTTTTTAAATTCAATTTTCCAATTACAGTTGACATATAATAGTATATTAGTTTTAGGTGTACAGCATAGTGACTAGATGTTTGTATACCTTATGGAGTGATCACCCTGAAAGTACGCACCTGGCACTATACATGGTCATTAAAATATTATCGACTGTATTCCCTATGCTGTACTTTACATCCCATGACTGTTTTGTAACTGGCAATTTGTGCATCTTAAGCCCTTTCACCTTTTTCACCCTTCCCCCCACCTCCCCTCCCATCTGGCCTCCAGCAATTTGTTCTTTGTATCTATGAGTTTTTGTTTCATGTGTTCATTTCTTTTGTTTTTAGATTCCACATATAAGAGAAATGATATGGTATTTATTTGTCTTCTCTATCTGACTTATTCTACTTAACGTAATATCCTCTAAGCCCATCCATGTGGTTGCAAGTGATAAGATTTCATTCTTTTTATGACTGTGTAATAGTCCATTGTATGTATGTATCACATCTTCCTTAGCTAGTTGTCTATCAGTCGACACTTAGGTTGCTTCCATATGTTGGCTATTGTAAATAATAGTGCAATGAACATAGGGGATTGATTCATTTTCTTAATGGTATCTTTTGATAAGCAGAAATTTTAAATTCTGATGAAGCCATCTGATCAATTTTTTCTCTTTGTATCCTGCCCAGGGAAATCTTTTCCTTCTCCTGCATCACAGAGATAACCTGCTTTCTTCCAAAAGCTTTATGGTTCTAGGGTTTCAGGGATCCATCTCAAATTAATTTTGTGAATAAAGACAGGGGTTAAGATTCATTTTTTTCCAAATGGATTTCCAGTTGTTCCAGCAATTTTCATGGAAAAAAGCGTTTCTTTCCCCCATTACCTTCACTTGGCATTTTTGTAGAAAATCAATTAACTGGATATATATGAATCTATTTCTGGATTCTATTTTGTTCCATTGATCTATTCGTCTCTCTTTAAGCCAGTGCCATACTGTCCTGATTATTGTAGCTTTATAGTAAGTTTTTATATCAGGTACTATAAGTCCTCCAACTTTATTCATTTTGAAGATTATTTTGAATATTCTAGAGCCTTTGCTTTTCCATATACATTTTCAAATCATCTTGTCTATTTCTTCAAAATAGCCTGCTGGGATTTTGATAGGGGTTGCATCAAATCTATAAAGTTTTGCACTCCTACTCAGTAATGACAGTCATTAGTACTGATCCACACACAGGCATGTGTGGACCCTCCTGTTGCTCTGTGTGTCCTCAGTCCTCTTGTCCACTGGGAAGCCCCCCTAACGTGTCCAGCATGCCTGCATATAGCCTTTGTTTCTAGAAACTAACTGAAATGGAAATGACAGAAGTCCTTTGTGCGAATGACCAACTGCTAATGGTGATGTCTGGGATTTGCTTTCCAAGCCCCCTGCTGTCCTCACCCAGGTGCTTACAGATGGGTGCAGGCTGCCCTCACTCTCCAAGAAAGCCTGGCCTGGCTTCCCTCTCAGCCGGTACTCCTGGCCGGGATACTCATCCGGCAAGAGGCAGCTTGACCATGTCTCTTCTCGATTTTAGTAAAGGTCGCATCAAGGTTATGTCGAACTAGCCAGTCAACTTTAAAAGAGAAAATTCATATCCAGCAAAGGAATACAATCTCTTGCAAGCAGAAAGAGATTGGGCGAGAATATCCCTGTTTGATAGATGAGAACACAGACAGAGAGGCAAAGTGACTTGCTCACCTTCTTAATGCTAATTAGCCACCAAGTTGGGTCTGGAATCCTCATCCCCAGTCCCACAAATCTTTCCGAAGAGCAGTTGGCTTTACAGTGACGAGATGATCGCATCTTCACTATGTGTTGCAGCTTCCTTGTTTAAACGTTCTCTTTGTGGTCTCAGTGGACGTTCTTGTTATGAGCAGGTAAGAGCTGAAGTTTCTTTCTCTATACGGATTAAGTTTTCCCCTTTGGCCGGTGCTGACATGAGCTCACCTGGGGTAGAACTTACGGCTTTGTCTCTTCCTGCTGTCTACTCAGCCTGGGTCCATCCAACTGGTTGTTCTGCTGGTTCCAGTTCTCTGCTGTGTCCTGCCCACTTCCTCCATGCTGTCAGTTTCTTCTCCAAGGCAGACAGGCGGTGTCCACTCTTCAGTAACACCAGCCTTATATTTGGGCAAGCGGGAACCCTGCCCTTGACATTGTTCTTCACAGAGCCCTGCTCTGACTCTCCCCTAGCCATAGCCCACGTTAAGGGACAGGAAGTCTGTGGAATCAAGGGGTCCTGCCCACCCAATAACTATCTTACCCCTCCCCACTCCCCTGCCCACAATCTGAGTACCTGGCACCTTGGAATTTCTTGCTCAAATGGCCTCCGCTTGCTTGTAGGGCCTTTCTGGGCCTGTTTCCTGAGTCCGTCTTCCTCAGTAGCTTTAGGCCAAGAGCAGCACATATGGAAACTCACCAGGCAGGCTGAGGAGTTCAGACCTATGGATTCAAAGGCCTTCTCAGTGTTATAGGTTCAAGGCCTCTGTAACCCAACGCTTTGAAAAGCCAAAAGTCAAAACATCGGGGTTTGGAATAAGGAAAGGTTTATTGGTCAAGAAGGTGGCACCAACCTAGAAGATGGGAGACCCATTAGTGCCTCAAATCCATCTTTTTTTTTTTTTTAATTGGGGAAGGTGAACAGGACTTTATTGGGGAACAGTGTGTACTTCCAGGACTTTTTCCAAGTCAAGTTGTTGTCCTTTCAATCTTAGTTGTGGAGGACGCAGCTCAGCTCCAGGTCCAGTTGCCATTGTTAGTTGCAAGAGGCGCAGCCCACCATCCCTTGTGGGAGTCGAGGAATCGAACCGGCCAAATCCATTTTAGGAGCCCAGAATTTAGGGGGTTTTTTCTGTCAAGGGAAGGGAGAATGGGCAGGACAAGGGGTAGGACCCAAGGAAGAGGGAAATCTCCAAATCTCTTTGTTCCCAGTTGGTTCTTGATGTTCTTTAACCCCTAGGAGGGGTCCCAAGATTCGCTAGCATATTTTTTCCCATCTGTTCCAGAGGCTGTTTTTATGGAATTCTTCTACACTATTAGCATATCTACAATAGAAACTATTTGCCTGAAGGCTCTGGAAGAAATGCAGGCTAGAATTTATGGTAGGAATCAGGCTGGAGAGAAGCAAAAGCATTTCACCTTGTTATATCAGTGCAGAAAGGAGCTGGGAGTGGGAAGAGGAGGGAGCAGGCTGTGGGCAGAACCCCAAAGAACCTGAAATTCAAAATTTAAATCTGGCCTTCCATATTGTTATGAAGGTCTTTTTGTCATGGTAGGAAGATAGTACATATTTTATTTAACAGTATGTCAATTTAATTTATTACTTTTAGACATATGGTCTTTCCCTGGTCTTTGCAACTGTTAAGAGCAAGCCCTGCTTTTCGTTTTTCCTCCTTTTATCACCCACTCCAACCACCTCCTGATTTTCATGTCATACTTGATGGTACCTTAGGGGAAAAAGAAAAAAGAAAAAAAAGGAAAGGAAAAACCCTACAATCAATTCAATACATTTCACTATATCCATATGATGGACTACCTGGGAGCTTCTAAAACACAATGAGGCAGCTTGATGTAGGCTGATTCCAGACCGAGGCTGAGTGGGTTCATGATGAGGCAGCAGAAGTGCAGAGCAGTGTGGATGGTTTGCTAACACCTGCTACCCCTCCCTCACTTCCCTCCAGCCCACGGACTTCCTTGCTGTATCTCCAACATACCAGCGAGGACACCTCAGTCCCGGTTTTGTACTTGCTGCTCCCTTCCCCATGAAACACTCCTGCTCTAGATGTCCTGCCTTCACTCTGAGGAATACCAGAACATGCCACCCCAGAATATGCCTCTTTGGTCTATGGATTATTTTGAGCTAAAGGCCATTGAGAACCAGCAGACACAGGAAACGCTCTAAAACCAGGGCACATGTTTTCC
Organism: Rhinolophus sinicus; assembly: GCF_036562045.2. NCBI lineage: Eukaryota > Metazoa > Chordata > Mammalia > Chiroptera > Rhinolophidae > Rhinolophus > Rhinolophus sinicus. The sequence continues at coordinate 15,711,222 of NC_133764.1, read as the reverse complement.
GCCTGTAAAGGAAATTTAGATTTATAAAGGTGATTTCCATTTGTAGACGTGTCTTCTGCTCTCATACCTGGAAGAGGAAAGCTCTGAATTCAGAGAAGGCACTGGCTTCAAACTGTATAACCTACCTTACTAAACATCCCTCGTTTACCGTGCTTTTCCTGGTCAGCTTCCCATAACTTTCCTCCCTTGCCTCCCAAAACCACTTTTCCTTTGTTTAGCCTAAGATGGTATATAAGACCCCTCCTTTTAAAAAAATTTTGTAGTAAAATTAGTTAATAACATTATATAATCTTCAAGTGTACAAGATTATAATTCGATGTATGTGTACTTTATTGCGTGTCCCTCCCCTGAAGCGTAGTCTTTCTGTTACCGTATATTTGACCCCCTTTACCCTCTGTCCCCTGTGGTTACCACCATTCTGTTGTCTGTATCTATCAGTTTGTTTTTGTTTGTTTTGTTAGTTCTTTACTTTTTGTTTTATATCCCACATATGGGTAAAATCATATCTTTCTTGTCCTTTTCTGGCTGATTTATTTCACTTGGCATGATACTCTCAAGACCCACCCACGTTGTGGCAAATGGCAATATTTCATCTTTTTTATGGCTGAGTAGTATTCCAACGTGTGTGTGTGTGTGTGTGTGTGTGTGTGTGTGTGTGTACGCACCACGTTTTCTTTAGCTCATCTTTCATCAATGGACTCTTAGATTGTTTCCATTGGCCACCTCCTTGAGCCACATTTTCTACTTTGTGAATTCTGCTGTGTATATAATTAAAACGTGTTTCTTTTGTTAACCTGTCTTCTATCAGTTTGATTCAGGGGCCCCTAGGAGCGTAGAAGGATAAAGATTTCTCCTCCCCTACAGTTCAAAGGTCATCTTATCAGAGAAGCTTTCCCTGACCACTTCCCCATGTTCCTTACTGGCCTTTACTTTCCTCCATAGCATTTATCACCACTTGACTTACACATTTAGTTGCTTGTTTATGTATCATCTGTCTGTCTCTATTAAAACATAAGCTGGAAACTTTGTTTTGTTCACTGCTGTATCTCTAACATCTAAAGCAGTGATGGCATGCAAAAATCACTCCCTAAATACTTATTAAATAACACATGTGTGTAAAAAAAAGTATATGCCATGTATATGTATACGCCTGGCATAATGCTAAAAGGATAAGAAACAGGTAAAGTGGTTGTCTCACTGGAAGGAGGGAGAAGACAATGAGTTTTCACTCTCTCTTCTTTTGTGATATTTCACTTTGTTACTACAAACATATAATATTGATTTAAAAAATGATTTTTTAAAGTCCCATAAATCATCAACAGGAGTAAGAATAAAACAATTGTGATTGAGTCTCATGATGGAGTATTATATGGGAATTAAAAAAAAACACAAAAAAAAACTGTGGTCAAATGTGACCATATGGATGAATCTCTCAAAGTCTGAGCAAAAAAGTTGCAGAAGAATACAAACAAGCAAATCCATAGACAAAAACAGATTTGTGGCTGCCAGGGGAGGGAGGAGAGAGGAATGGGGAGGAAGTATTTCATAGATATGGGTTTTTCTTATGGGGTGATGAAAACAATTTTGAAAGTAAAAAGAGATGGTGGTTGCACAACCTTGTGACTGCACTAAATGCCGCTGTATCATACACTTTAAAACAGTTAATTGTATGTTATGTACTTTCACCTTAATTAAAAAAAGCACAGAGAATGTTCCCATTTACATAAGGCTTAAAACAGTTTAAAACACACACACAGCAGTATTATATATTATTTGAGGACATATGGGCATATAGTAAAAGTATAAAGGAATGTAGGGAACCGAGAAATGCTAAATTCTAGATAAGGTTACCTCTAGATTAGGCCACAGACACGCACAGACAACCATGTGAAAACATAGCAAGAAGACGACTGTCTACAAGCCAAAGAGAGACGCCTCAGAAGAAACCAACCCTGCTGGCACCTTGATCACAGACTTCTGGTCTCGGAACTGTGAGAAATAAATTTCTGTTGTTTAAGCCACCACTCTGTGGTACTTGTTGCGGCGGCCTGAGCAAACTCATACGGATCCAGGGTCCTCTCCCTTTCCCTCAAGTTGCCACAGGCCACAGCTTTACTTCCACACTTCCTCTTCTCCACCTTTCATTATGTGACTTCCTTGGGTGTTTAGCCACCAGAGCAGATAAATATATAGCACAGAAAAGGGTGGGAGGGCCCAGTCATCTGCCACTGGCTGAAGGACTCATCCCCTCATCTCCCACGTTCAGCATTTGAAAAAACCCATCTTTCAACCCTGGGCTGGGACCATGCGGGAGCTGGGTCTCCAGAAGGAAGAAACTGACAGTGAAGATGCCAGGGGCTTAGAGAATGACTTTAGCTGACTGAAGGCCTCCACGGGAGGAAACCCAGTGGGACTTGACTGCCCACCCACCCCACTCTGGCAGGATGTGTCCTGTCCTGGTTATTTTTGTGGGGGTTCAGAAAAAGTTACCCCAAAGCATACCTCTGTGGTATGCAGACTGTTTGAGCTAAAAGCAACTTTAGCTGTGGGCTCAAGAGAAACTTCTGCCCCTCCCTTTACTACCTAGAAGAGCTTGAATTAGAAACCTTGCCCATAATAAGACATTATCAGAGATAACCTCTTTTGAGCTATCTATGGGGCAGGGCAAACTTCTATTTACTGAACATCTGCTCTTCTTATCACCTTCTAATGGCTCTTTGAAGACCCCAAGGCACCTTACCTCATCCCTAGCCCAGAATGTCTTATGAGGTCAGACAAGTAAGTTCGTGAACTCACCCTAGGAAAAGTGCTACCTACCTCCTTGCTGAATATCACTATGGTCACCTTTGAAGTTCTCCCCTTGGGAATCTATGCACCGACGCCAGGGCCTAGTCCACCAAAGCAATTTTGGAACTCTTTTTCTGGAATGGTCATCAGAGCTGTTGGCGTATTACCCTTGATGTCCTTAATGTCATCAAAACATCTTTCTTTCAATATTTCCTTTATCTTCAGGTAAAGAAAGAAGTCATTGGGGGCCAGATCAGGTGAGTAGGGAGGGTGTTTCAATACAGTTATTTGTTTACTGGCTAAAAACTCCCTCACAGACAGTGCCATGTCAGTTGGTGCATTGCCGTGATGCAAGGGCCATAAATTGTTGGCAAAAAGTTCAGGTCGTCTAACTTTTTCAAGCAGCCTTTCAGCCCTTCCAAATAGTCAGCTTGGTAAATTGTCTGTCCAGTTGGTACAAATTCATAATGAATCATCCCTCTGATGTCAAAAAAGGTTAGCAACAGCGTTGCAACAAGTTCACGAATTTAATTGTCAGACCTAGTATTTAACAAGCCCTCAGGTGCTTCTTACACGAGAGGCCCAAGGCCAAGTTTGAGAAACTGGTTTAAAGTGTAAACACCGTCTCTCAAATAGATACACGCAACCAGAAGCCTTCTTCAGCCAAGCACCCACAGTAACCATCTCTTGCCCTAGAAACTCCGGGGTCACCCTGCCTACTGGCTCCTACCTCCTAGTGCTATTTATTTGTCATGGGCCCACTTATCTCTAGGTTGCAATCTCACAACCTTCACTGGCTGGATGTTCATTACCCAACCTACGCTGCAGCACCCAGACCTTCACCTCAGCCTGCAGTCCCTCGGAAGCCTTCCCAGGGTGCCCAGGGACGGAAACTGCCTCCTCACTGTCCACCTTCTTTCCAGGGTCTCTCTTTGAACCCATGGTCCCAAACCCTCAGGGAATAAGCAGATAAGAACACTTAATGGGATAGGGAGGTCTCACTTCCCTTGGCCTGCTATAGTTTATTAATGATAAAATGCAATGGGTCCAGTAGCAAAGAACATACCTAGCTCCCAGATCTTGGTTTCTAATACTATTCCCCAACAAAAGGAAGCAGGACTTCTCAGAGAAGTGGCTGATTGTAGGACGGGTGTAGGGAATTTACAAAACAAGCCTTGAGAATCTTGTAGTGCAAGAAAGTAAGGATTTGAAGCTGCTTTGGGAAGACAGTGATGTTTGCTATCCAGTAACAAGAAGGGGCCAGCTGAGACCCGTCCCATGCCAAGGATAGCCATCCAGAGGGCTCCCCCTGTCTGCCTACCAGGTGACCTCAGGCTTGGGTTCTGCCCCCCCCCCCCCCCCCCCCCCCCCGCCGCAACAGGTCCCAGGTGGGAGAGGGCGTGGCGTGGCAGGGCGGGCGCCTGAGTCCCTGCGGCCGCCAGAGGGCAGCCAGGGAGCGCGCCAGGCTGCAGGGTCGAACTCGCAGGTAAGTCCGGTTAAAGTGGGGCCGGCCCCCTTTCCGGGCACAGTCTCCGAGAGCTAGGGAGTGCGTTTGGCTTCGTGGTGGGAGCCCATGGGGTCGCGCTGGATGGCCCTGTCCCTGTGGGTGGGAACTGGGAACCCTTTGCGCCCGAGGAGGGGGCGAGCCCTGGGCGGGTGGGGCGCGGGCAGCGCCTGGGCTGGGCCTCCTGAGCAGTTGGCGCTCTAAGTATGGTCTGCAGCCCGGCCGGGGGCTCTCTGGGGAACCTGTCCAGCTCCGGGAGCTGGTGGGCCGCACGGGCAAGGCGGGGGCGGCTGAGTGGGGGAGGGAGTGGGTGGCGAGAGCGCGGGCGAGGGCGGCCGCGGACACCAGGCGGCGCTGGGCTGAGCAAGCCCGGCGAGCGAGTCAACAAGTGCGGTGTTTACCGAGCGCCCGCCGAGGCGCGCACGTGTGGTGGTAGGGACCTGGGTGCCCTCGGTCTAGCCTTGGGTGAGGATCCCACATTCCAGGCGATTGGCGTGGGGCGCCGTGGTGGGCTCCGACCCTGGACATTTGAACTTTCACCCATCATTAGGTGTGCAGGTGTGTGTTTGAGTGCAGGATGGAAGGGTTTCTCACTGGCCAAACAAGATTTTTCCGGTTCTCCCTGCCCACCTGCAGCCTGAGAATCTTGCCCCGGCGGTTTTCCAGTCCTCCCGAAACCCACTCCCAGACGTCAGGCACACCTCTGTTCCCCACACCCCTCCCGCAGAAAGATTTGGAGGGAGTGTTGAAATCCATCCAGGGCGCCTCACCGCCTTCACTGCCTTCAGGTTGAGGGCTCTGGCCTATGACACCTGCGCGGGGTGGGGGGGGTGGCGGAAGCCTCCTTGGGCTGCAGTGAGGGCTCCGCTGGGAAGTCGGGGAATTTTGTCCCATGCCTGGTTGCTCAGAGGCTGAGGACCTGGTTTTCCCACCTGGGTGGTCTGTAGCCCTGCCCCACCCCCACCCCAGCGGTTGTCCTGGGGAGAGATGTGATGTGGAAGGGGGAAACCCCTCCTCAGTGAGGGCCGGGCCGGGAGGATTCCTGGCTCCATCTGTGCAGCTGGGTGGGGACCTTAGTTCCTCCCAGCAGTCAGGGCTGGGCGCCTCCGCCCCGGCCACCCTGGTTAGAGCCTTGGCAGCGCCAGGGCTGCAGTCCAATCTCTGCCTCTCCCCGCCCCCACACCTTGCGAGACTATGCCATGTCCCTCCATCCTCCTGCCTCTTACATCCACTTGACCTCCCATCTCTTGGGGAGAAAAAACATACGTGGGAGCCATTAGCTTCGTTTCGTCTTTTCTCTCGCTGTCACATTTTCCCGACAAGTGCTCTGCACCTGCTGCCTGCCTGCCTCCCTTCCTAATCCTCCGCAGCCTGGCTGCTGGCCCCCCCACTTTGCTGAAACTGCTTCCTTGAAAATAATCTTGTTTCCAAACACTGCGCTTTTGTACGCCGTCCATCTGCCCAGGAAGCGGACCCCCATGTGCATGCGCCCTCTTTGCAGCCTTCTCTGCTGTGATTTCTGGGGCACCCCTCCGTCCTGGCTTTGTTCTTGTTTCTCCATTGTTTTTCTCTTCTGACCCCTCTTCCCTCTTGTCTGGGGCGTTTTGTGAGGCCTCATGTTTAGCTTCTCAGGGAGCTCGCACGGGGAGCCCTCGGGGAACTCCCCCTCTAGAGTCCAGCTCCAGTCTTGGCTCTTTGGGTGCCCAGTGACACCCCCAACTCAGCGTGTCCAAGGCTGGCCTGCTCCTTCTCCTGGGCAGCTGCCCTCACCTAGTTCTCCTTAACAGTGGGTTTCCTCCGCGGTCACACTCACTTTTCTCTGAAGTATCCCTGCCTCTCCCTGTCCCTTTGAGACCAGGCCTTGAACACCTCAGGCCAGAGTTCAGAGGCCCCTTAGCTGGTCTCTCTGATGCCAGAATCTCCTTCAGCCCCCACATTCCATTTGGCATGTTGCCGCCAGCCTGCTGTTCCCTGACTACTGTGTTTACCCTGTCGCTGAATCTTCTTCCCTAAGAAATCTTGAGAGGCTTTGGGTTTCCTCCCACACAACGCTGGCTCCTCTGTCTACCCCATGGGGCTCCTTAGTCATGTTGCTTCAGTCTCTAGAACCAATTTCCTGTCCTGCAACTTCTTCCCTCCCTTTTGCCCTTTCCCTTTGGGACCCAGCTCAGAAGCCATTTCCCTGGGAAAGCTTTGCCTGTCCCCGCTGCACTGCACTGGCGGGGCCTTCCCACACCACTCTGCCCTGGGGCCGCCATTACTGCTGTCTGTCTACTGATGGCAGGTTCCTTTGTGTTAATGAATCCTCTTCCCTTCCTCTTGGATCCCCAGGATGCTCAATGAAGGAATTCCCTCCCCCAAACTTCCAAAAATACCTCTCATCATCCCTCAAACTCTACCTCCCTCCTAGACTGTTCCAGTCTTCCTTATTCCCATTGATCTGCACTCCTGCTGAGCTTATTGATGAATTCATTACGTGTGTGCCACCCAAGTTAATACTTGGTTCTCTGCTGCCATGTTTCCCGGAAAATAAGACTGAGTCTTATATTAATTTTTGCTCCAAAAGACGCATTAGGGCTTATGTTCAGGGATGTCATCCTGAAAAATCATGCTAGGGCTTATTTTCTGGTTAGGGCTTATTTTCGGGGAAACATGGTATTAGCTTCCAATTATATCATGGGTGTGAGAGATGCTTATCCAGCTCTTAATCATAGCAGCTGTGTTTGAGTGGTCATTATGTGTTGAGCATCTGCTGATTTTCCAGGTGTTCCCTCATGTGTGTTACCCTCCAGCGCCTAGAACGGTGGATGCTATGATTATTGTCTTTATTCTGCTCCTGAGGACACAAACCCCGTGAGCTCCACACACCTGCCTAAACCACACAGCTTGTGGGCAGAGCAAAGGTTGGAATTCAAGTCTGTCTAACTCTGAGGCTGCTTTTCGATACTAGAATTTGCTGTTTGTCCAGGAAAGTGTATGCCTCAGTCCAGGGAGTGTGTTATAGGTCCTCTCAACACCTGCCTCATACACAGCGTCCTGGTGTCTGTCAATGGATTGCTCGGGACTCCAGAAAAGGACTTTGTCACAGAGCAGATGGTTAATGCTGGGACCAGTGACTCAGGGGCGCTGTGACATCCACAGATGGTTAATAGTGGGACCAGTGACTCAGGAAGGCTGTGACATCTGCCCAAGGGGCCTTCAAAACAGGCTGTGTGTGTGTGTGTGTGTGTGTGTGTGTGTGTGTATGTGTGTGTGTGTGGTGTGTGTGTGTGTGTGTGTGTGTTTTAAGTAAGAGTTATGGAACAGAGAACCCCTAGGGGCCCTCAGGTCATTTTTGTCCCTTAAGACGCTTTTAACTGCTTCTTTTGATAAACAGAATCAATCCTCTTCCCCACCCCACCCCCAATAGTACCCCCTTCAACTAAGTTTCTTTAGGAGCTGTCCTTCCCTTCCCTCCACAGGTCACTGTCATATGAAAATGAGTTCCTGCTGTGAAATACAGTTGCCATGGCAACCACTAGTGAGAGACCCCAGTCTGTTGCTCTTAGGTCCCTGCACTGTATGCTTTGAAAGGTTTTTTCCGTCTTTGTCACCTAAAAAAATGAAATAATCCACTTACTCTCCTTTTACATGGACATGTAAAACAGTTGTTTTCTTTTCAGGCAGCAATTTCTGGGCACTGTCGGTGCCCCAGCAGCTTGTCTCCGGGCTGCTGGCACACCATTAATAATGACCCTGAATGGTACCCATGGTTGAAGTCCCATTTTGAGTGAAATTCAGTGCCCTGTGTGTGAAAAGACAGTAGCTGAGGCCACCAGGCATCCGTGATGACGGTGGAGGCAGAGGGAGAGACAGTGGGTTGGAGTGGTGGGGAGGGCTTTTTGGGGCAACTCTGCTCCAGTTGGGCAGTGAAATTGTCTTCAGTTGCTGTCTCCTCCTGTGTGAGGGTCTTGCTCGACTATTTTGGCAGGAGCTACCCAGAGCAGGGTTCCTTGGGTGCTGAGAAAGACAGGCTGCCTCTGGTAGCAACCCTACCCTCCCAACACTGATGAGCGCTTACAATGTGCAGGCACTGTTCCTATATTTAATCCTCAACCAAATGAACTTTTATTATCCCCATTTCACAGGTAAGGAAACTGATGCACAGAGAGGTTAAGGGCTTGACAAAGGACACACCGCAAGTAGGTGGTAGAATCGGGCTTTAGTCTTAGGAAGTCTGATTCCTATGGCCAATAACGCTCTTTACTTGCCACCACGTAAACAGTGTTGGAAAAAAGAAAGGGTAAATTGGAGAGGTGGGACAGATTGACTTTTTCAAGATGTGAGGCTTAAAGCAGTAGTTTTCAACTTTTTATATCTTACGATGGACAAAAGGCAGCCATGAAAAGGCACGTATTAGAATGTTCATAGCAGTACTGCTTGTAACAGCCCCAAACTGGAAGTCACCCAATGTCAATCAGCAGTAGAAGGGACAAATAAATTGGGCTGAATGCACACAATAGAGCGCTAGAACACCGTGAGAATGCCTCATGTACAGCTACGTGGAACAACATGGATGAATCACACAAATACTGTTAAACAGAGGAGCCAAGTGAAAAAGAGCACGCGCTGTGTAATTCTATTTCTATAAAGTGCACCTAAGACAAAATGAATAGAAGTTGTTGGAAGTCAGGGTCGTGGGTTTCTGGAGGCGCCAGAAAGGCTTCGGGAGGCTGGCAATGTTTGGTTTCTCTATCTGGGTGTTGGTCACATAGGTGCGTTCATATTATCAAAATCCATCAGTTTTGATATGTGTCCTTCGCTGTGTGTATGTGTCATACTTCCATAAAATGTACTGCGACCAGGAAGACGGCAGCAGTGACTCTACACCCGGCACTGGATACAGATACTCCATTCTCTTATCGGGGCCACACCCTGACTTCACTGTCCCTGGAATCTTGGGTTTCTTGTGAGAGGTGGGGGCTGACATGAGGGTGGGAACCTAGGTTCTGGGGGACACAGCTCTGGGGATGTGGGAGCAGAGCCAGGGGCAGCCCTGGTTTCTTCCTGTCCCCCCCACTCTGTTGTGTTTGGGGAGAGCTTGCTAAGCTAAGAGGTGACCGGGTGGTTTCTGCTGAGTCCGTGAAGGAGCCCATTTCTTGCTGCCTTGAGGCCTGGGGGCAGGGGGGGTAAAGGAGCTGATGTATATCACCGGCTGCTGGTTGTGGGGTGTCAGGCTGGCCTGGAGAAGCAGAATACGGCGGATGCTGCAGCCCTCTGCACAGACATTCCCCGACAGCAGCGAGCTGCCTGCAGAACATCACATTTCAAGGACTGCGCCAGCCTGTAATGTAAGCAGCCTTCATTGGGAGAGCAGCCCCTCCTTTCACATGGCAGTTACATGCTGCTAAAAATACCAGCGTAACCTGATGTCAGACCGCAGTTCCATAGTTAGCAGCTATGTAAAAGCACTTACTTTGTAAATCCTGGACAGTTATCCAGTTGGGTGTTGCAGTGACCACTGAAGGCATGGAGATGAAGTTGGTGGTGGGTTTGCCTGGGGAGGAGGGTGAATGATTGTCAGTCTCCAGCCCTCCCTGACTCACTCACCTGCGTTCATGCCTAAGTTAGGTATTTGTGCGTTTGCATCTTTGGGTCTGGCCCATCCAAGCAGTTGAGTGATGCCAGGGTTTGTAGTGTCCTCTTGCCCAGCCCCCGCCCCCTTCTCATTCACTGCTAGTGCATCCTCTGATTGACAGAGATGCAGCGCCTTGGGGTTAGAAGGGCCTTCTCCCCATTCAAGAGTCCCCTCAGTGAGTAGCCAGGGTGGGCAGCCATGTGGCTCATGCCCAGATGCTGCCAGGGAGCGGGGCAGCCCATCTCATTGTTAGATGATGATTTGACTAGTAAGGAAGAGCGATGGAACAAAACCAAGGCACAGAAGATGCCAGGTAGGCCAGAATGCCAGGCTGTCACTGACAAGAGGAAATTTCACAGGGATCAGGTTTATAAGGCCGTCGGAGCCGAGGCTTGGAAAGGAATATCACAATGGACATCAATTTGGCAGGACCCGTTAAAAAATGCATCTGCTCTGTGGCACAGGCAGGACCTGCCCTAAAGAAACCCTGGCGTGTGTGCACAGGTGGAAAATTCTGGGACAGTCTTTGTGGCAGTTTGCTATGGTGAAAAACTGCACACGGTTTGAATGTTCGCTGGTGGGGGAATAGTTACATAAATTCGGATTTTCATGCCTGGGAATACTATGCAGCTTTGAAAAAATTCGTTAGATCATTAGATAACAATATAGATGAATCTCTAAGATGGTAAGGTGAAGAAAAGTTTCAAAGTGATAAATATATTATAACGCCCTTTGTAGAAATGGATACACGTTGTCCTTCTTCATACTTCATATGAGTACAGATATATGTAACACACACCTACATGTAAAAGCATATAGAAAGGTCTAGAAAAATGCATTCCAAACTTATATTAGCTATTATCTCCAGGGAAGGGTGACGGAGACTAGAAGTGTGTATATATGTGGGGTGGGCGGGATGATCAAAGAGAAATTTAGCCTTCTCTGGGATATTTTAATTTAAAAAAATAGTGTTGTGTAGGTATAATATATACCTGAAATAATTCACTCATTTATGTGTGCAATCTGTTTTAAATTCTTAAAGGGAAGAGTAGTTGTATAATTAAAAATTAATGTCTCGTCTAACCCCCTTCCTGATAGAAGAAACCTTCGTTCAACTCTGTCTGAGTCACCGAGGCTCACTGGATGTGTTTCCTCTCCTGAGCTGAGATCTGCCTCTTTATTGCTCTGTCTCTGAGTCTATCCCTTTGGAGCCATCTCAAATAAGTCATCCCTTTTCCCCGGGGCAGGATTTTCACTGGGTCAAGATCGCTGTCACCCCTGCCTCCTCTGGCCTCTTACAGGGGTTCCTTTATAGGGTGATATGAGTCATGCATTCCAGACCTGGGCTGGGCACCTGGCTCGTCAACCATTGTCAAAGTTTTGCAGAATTGAGCCCTTTGCCCCCGATGTTGCTTGACCATTGACATAACACTTCTTACAATAATAAATAACTATTGGTTATTTATTATTATTATTATTATAAAAGCAATTCATGTTCATTGTGGAAATTTTAGAAAATACACAAAAACAAAGAAGCAAATAAAAATCTACGATTCCCAACTTCCAGAGATAACCACTGTTTAATCTTTAAAAATTGAGACTGTTCTATATGTAACATATTTACCTATCCATGAGAATATTGGCTGACATACGTAAGACATTTTTTTCTCAGTTCAGTGTTTGTTTTCCTATTACTATTTTTAAACACAGAGAAGTTTCTAATGCTTCTGTGGTATGGTGTACTGAATGTGTTCTTCCAAAAGTCCTATGTTGAAGCTTTAACCCCTAGTGTGATGGTATTTGGAGATGGGGTGTTGGGGAGGTAATTAGGGTTCCATGAGGCCATGAGGGTAGGGCCCTCATGATGGGATTAGTGCCCTTATGAGAAGAGACGCCAGAGAGCTGGCTCGCTCTCTCCTCAGCATGCACTGAGGAGAGGCCCTGTCTGCACACTACGGCCACTCACTGTCTGCAATCCAGAAAGAGTCCACACCAGGGACCAGATCGGCTGGCACCTTGGTGTTGAACTTCCAGCCTGCAGAACTGTGGGAAATAAATGTTGTTGAAGATACCCAGTCTCTACAGGATTTTGTTATGGCAGCCTGAGCAGACTAATACATGTAGTTAAGTCCATCTGTCCTTTCATTTTGTTTCTTCCTTTGCTTTTGGGTTTGAAAGGGCCTTCCCACCCCAAGATCAGATACATATTCTCCTCTGTTTTCTTCTGATTCTTTATCTGGTTTCAGCTTTTCATTCAGCACTCTCTTTTATGTTCCACTCTAATTCAATCGAAATTTATTTTGGTTCATGATGTGAGGTAAGGCCCTGATTTTCTTTCTTCCCAAATTATTGACCATTCTTTCAGTTCAGTTTCTTTCTCCAACAACTACATTTTAAATTTAAATTTATTTTTTTTGAATATACATCACAGTCATGTTGTTTAAAATTCAAAAGGTTCAAAAGGAAAACAATGAGCATCCCCCTTCTCTCTTACCCCTTAGCCTCCCAGGTCCAGTAACTGGTGTAGTAGTAACTAGGTGTTACTAGGTTATGGATTTTGGTCTTGGACCCCAGGTGTCCTTCTCCCTTCTTTTTTCATTTTTCCTCCACTATCACACTTTTTATTGTGACTTTACATATTGGAACCCCTGGCAGTGCAAATTCTTTCTCAGAATTTCCTTGGTTATGCTTGCCTATGTATTCATTCTTTTATATGAAATTCATAATCATTTCATTGTTTCCCTACAAATATCGTTAGAATCAAATATGGAATTCCATTAAATGTATAAAACACTCCTTATATTGAGTTTTCCTATCTAGAAGTATGGTCTGTCCTGTACTTATTTATTTCTTCTTTTCTGTCATCTTTTCTAGCACCCAGTACATTTTCATAGAATTCTTTATGGAGGTTGTGAACATTTCTTCTTAGGTTTGTTCCTAGGTGTTTTATGTTTTTGTTGCTAGGGAATATGGTGGGGTTTTTTTTTTTTTCTTTTTACATTTTATTTTTAACTAGAGATTGTTGGAATATAAGACAGTTATTGATTTTTTAAAAAAATATTGTGAAATATGTATACAAACGAACATATAAAACATATATGTTCAGTTTAAAGAGGAATAAAGCAGTCATATGCCCAGCTAACTTAAGAAATAGAGCACCAGTAGCCCTTTAGAAATTGCCGTTATAGCTCTCAAATGGATATTCCTCTCTCTCCCCATAGAAAATGCGAACCTGAATTCTGTTATAATCATTCACCTGCTGTTCTTTATAGCTTTCCCATATAGATTTATATCCTCAGACAATGCATTGCATGCTTTTGAACTTTTATAAGTGGGATCACACTTATTCCACATTTTTACTAGATGTGTGTGTGTGTGTGTGTCTGTTATTTCTATTCTGATGTTGCATAGTTCCTGATGCTTCTGATGCAGCTGTGGTTCCTTCCTTTTTTACTGCTATGTGTAAAGATACCATATTTATCTATTCCTTTTCCTTGTTGATGGGCGTTGGGGTTGTTTCTGCTTTTCTTGACTATAACCAGCCTCCCTTCGATGTGTAAGTTTCCCCAGGAGGTATACTTGGGAGCAGCATGTGAGGGTCACAGGCTTTGTGAGGCAGTGTGTATTCCCTCCAGCCCTGGGTCAGAGGGTTGGTGGCTTTACTTCCTCACTAGGACTTAGAATCGTCCTCGCTTTGGGTTTTTGCCGATCTGGTGAGTGTGAACTGGTATCTCACTGGGGGCTTAAATTGGTGTTTCAGTGATTACTACTAAGGTTGAACATGTTTGTGTTTGCTCATTTGCACACCTGTACTTTACCCTTTTTTCCCCCCCTATTAGACTGTTACTGATTCCTATGAGATCATCTCATCTTCACGTTCTGGTACTAATCCTTTGTTTCTTATGTGTTGCAAATACTCTCAGTTTGTGGCTTGCTTTCTCACTCTCTTAATAGCATCTTTTGATGAACAAAACAGTCAACGCTGAAGCCAGCAAGCTTATCATTACCTGAAGTTCAGAATTCTGTGTGTTTCTTTTCTTCTGTGGCAAAATGTGTATGCAGTGAAGTGCACAAATTTTGTTTCCCATTCAGTGAGCTCAGATAAATGCCTGTGCCTGTGCAGCCCGAACCCCATTAAGATAGAGAACGTGACCGTCACCCCAGGAAGGTCCCTCCTGCCTTTCCCAGGCAATCCCTGCCCTACTCTCCTAGAATCAATCACTATTCTGATTTTTCCCCCCATAGATCAGTTTTGCCTGTGCTCTCACTCAATGTAAATGGAACCACACATGCATGGACTCTTTTGTCATGGCTTCTTTCACTCTCACTTGACATCATGTTTTGAGATTCTTCCCTGTTGTGTGTGTATCAGTAGCTGCTTCCTTTTTATTGCTGAGTAGTATTCCATTGTGGGAATATGTGCAATTTGCTTCTGTTTTTCGTTCTTGGCTGTTATAAATGCAGTGGCCATAAGTCTTTTTGTTGATATGTTTTCAATTCTCTTATATATGTTATTTCTCTTCTGTTTTACTTCTGTGAAGAGTGGAATTGCTGGGTCATAGGTTAGGTGTGACTTTTTAAATTGAAGCATAAGATTCATTCAGCAAACTGCGCGGACCCTAAGTGTACTGCTTGAATAACTTATACAAAGTGAACACAGCCGGGGGGCCATCACCCAGGTCAGGGGGGCTGTCCATGCTGGGACCTGAAACTTGAGCAGAGTGAAGCAAGAAGGGAAAGGATATTGGAGCCACTTATATCCATAGTGGCAGCTGATGAGACTCGTGCAGCTACCAGGGTTCCTGTTTTCTTCCACGTAAGAATCTTCAGGCTTCCCATCGATTCTAAACTACCAGGTATCCCTCCAGTAAATTCCTTTCTGCTTCTATCAGCCAGACCTGGTTTCTGTTGCTTGCAACTGAGGAATCCAGGTGGATACAGTGTGCCCCACCACTGGCACCATAAATTTAGTGGAGTATGTTCCCCTTATTGCTACAACTCAGGGCAGAAGCTGCCTTTAACCAATCCCCGAGTTTTTCGATGACCCCACTTGAACACTTGGATTCCCGGGCCGACAAGGTGACTTCTCAAACAGGTAGTCACTTTACATCTAACTTAAAAAGTTTGCAGCAAAGCTACTTCAAACATTTGGGCTTGATGAGGGATTGTTGTTTGTTTGTTTGTTTCCCTTTTGGAAAAAGTTTTCTCAGTCCCCAGTGGAACATGAATGGAGAACACTGACTTAATTTATAAGGTGAAAGGTAGGAGTGCATATTATTTTTCTGGACTTCATTTTTGGAAATCAGGTGTATTTGTCTCGCTCCTCAATGGAGAACACAGGGGGTTGGATGAAGGGATGTTGGGTGCGGTGATCAGAAAACAATGGGCTAGACCCAGAGTTCCTTCCTGCCATCCCTCAGGGACCATTTGCTTAAGAAGTCTCAACATTGAAACTGTTCTTCTCTAAGTGGGGCCTCATTTAAAAGTAAAAAAGAAAATGAATTCTCTTGTTTCTTTTTTAACATCATCAAAACACATGGATTAGTGACAGGAAAGGACCCCCATTTCAACTGGTCTGAGTTGTCCAATGCGGTCCTTGTTAATGTCAGTGTCTGGGAAAGTATTTGATCAAAGGGAAGGTGCCATGGATGAAGTTTGCCCAAAAAAAGGTCAGGGATGAATGTGACATTCTAACCCCAAACAGGCAAAAGCAGTCCAGGCCATGACTCAGAGCAGCCGCCATGTTGCCGTGTTTCCCCCGTTGTCGTTCGTTGGCCTCGCTTGAGAGCCGGTTCCTGCAGTCATTTTCTCTGCCCGCCAGTTCCAATCCTGCTGGCTGGCGGTTCTCCTCCTTTGCAGAAGCCACTGCTTGGGGTCTGATGACCCCAGCCTAGACATGATGACCTTTCCCCCACTCTCTGGGTTTCAGGACCTTGTGCTTTTGTTTTTTAATTGTACTATATTTATTAAGGGGGACATTGGTTAGTAAAATTATATACGTTTCAAGTGTACATTTCTATAATACATCATCTATATATTGCATTGTGTGTTCACTACCCAGGGTCAGTTCTCCTTCCATCACCTTGTATTTCATCCCCTTTATCCTCTTCTACCACGACCGCCCCATACCCTCCGGTAACCACTTACCTGTTGTCTGTCTATGAGTTTTTGTTTCTTTGTTTTGTTCCTTTGTTGCTTTCAGTTTCATATCCCACATATGAGTGAAGCCATATGGTTCTTGATTTTTTTCTCTTTGACTTATTTTACTTAGCAGGATAATCTCAAGATCCATCTATGTTGTCACAAATGGCCGTATTTCATCTTTTCTTATGGCTGAATAATATTCCATTGTGTATATGGACCACATCTTTTTTATCCAATCATCTATCACAGGACACTTTGGATGTTTCCATGTCTTGGCCACTGTGTGTAATGCTGCAATGAACACAGGGGTACATATATATTTACAGATAAACATGTTCTGATTTGGGGGGTAGATATCCAGAATAGCGATTGCTGGGTCATATGGTAATTCTATTTGTAATTTTTTGAGGAACCTCCATATTGTTTTCCATCATGGCTGTACCAATTTACATTCCCACCAGCAGTGTATGAGGGTTCCTTTTTCTCCACAGCCCTTCCAACACTTGTTATTATAAGTGTCTGTTGATGATAACCTAACAGGTATGAGGTAGTATTTCATTGTGTTTTTGATTTGCATTTCCCTAATAGCTAGTGAAGTTGAACATTTTTTCATATTTCAGTTGGCCGTTGGTATCTCTTCTTGGGAGAAGTGTCTGTTCAAGGACCTTACACTTCTGACTTGAGCTAAACAGAAACCGGACATGGTTCTTTACCATGAAGTCTCCCCATCTCAAGAGTGCCGCAGGGCAGGTAACTAATTGCTCTGGGTGTCCTGCTTGGCCAGAGCTGCAGGTGGCTGTAGACATGTTGGGTCTGACAAAGTCATGTTTGCAGGTTGAATGCCACATAAGGACACTGTATGGAAGAGGGCTTCAATTTGTGTAGTTTATGACGGCGATTTTCTAACAAATGGACGCGAAACATCTTGTAGCATTATCAGTTTATTACAACGATTTTCAAATAAATAGAAGAGAAACACCTCCATGAAAGGGTGGGTGCCTCTTCTCATTTCCACAAACATGTCTTGTGGGCTGGGATGACCTCAGACTTCCCACACACCCATTTTCCCATTTGCGTGTCATGTGATGAACTGGGTCATCCTTGACAGAGCGATGGGGATAATTTATTTAGCAAAGGGGGAACTTGGGAGAGAGAAGGTCCTATGTGGAATCTGAATTGCCTTTATAGAATTGAAATTTTGCATCTGGGCACTATCTGAGGGCAGGACAGTGAGGAAAGGCCAAGGGGGCAGCCAGGATTCAACTGTAGGCTAACCTCGCCTAGTATGGACCTGACGTCCAGAGAGCCGGCTCACAAAGCAGCTAGTTAGGGGTTGAAGGTTTGCACTCCAGGGGTCATTGCCTTAGAGGACATTCATTGTACATCACTTTCAATGGTGGACTTTGCTGACTGATGTAGAACATGGAGTCTGAGAGCATTAGTTTTGGAATCTGGGACAGACAGGGGGGATGGCAGACTGGGAGGAGCGGGAAGTGGACACACTGGAAGAGGGCTGGGTGGCAAGGGTAATATACCGGGAGCGCAGGTTTAGTGGGGGTAGGAAGGTAAGCTGTGTCTCTAGAGCTTGGCAGGTGGGAATCCAGGCAGGCTGTCTGCAGAGGACTCACCAGGAGGTAACGGGGTCCTGACAAGCAGGCTAGGCCAGTGATGAGCAGTCTCAGGATGGGACATCAGAAGTGTAGGGGATGAGACTTCACCAGGGAAGCGGGTTGGCCTGTAGCCAGCCCCGCGCCAGAGGCCCAGTGTTCGGGGTCTGCAGGATGTGAGCGGGTCCAGCATGAACAAAGCAGAAGCTGGGCTTGGGCTCTGGCTTCAGACTTGTAGGCTCTCATCCTGGCTCCACCATTCCCTCACTCTATGGCCCTGAGAAGTTGCTTTGCTTCTGTGGGCCTCAGTTTTCTCATCTGTAAAATGGAAGTAATAATAGTATCTGACTCACTATCATGAGGATTCAATGAGAAGTCTTGGACAAAGCATTGAGAACAGCGCTTGCCATGTGGCTGGTGGTTATTACTGTGAGTATTGAGGTCTGCCTAGTTTGACCCGATCCATGTCCTTTGGGCCTTGGAGCCGCCTGGAGGGGGGTTCACACTCAGACTCAAGTACTGCTGCTCTGATTTTATATTGACGTCTGTATCCCACGTGCTTATCTTGTTTCTGCGGGTGCCAGTAAGCTGAGTCAGATGTGTTGCTGAGTTTAATCATCAGATTGTTGGTGACATCTCATCCTTCTGCTTTCTGCTTGGCCTCCGTTCTCTTTGATCCTTAAGTTGTTTGTTTTTTATTGCATGCAGCCCCCAGGCTGCCTCAAGCTCTCCTTGAAATAGGCAGTTATAAATTTTGAATGAATAAATGTAATTGTAGGTCATCCATCGAATCAGTTGTAGGGTAAGGAGGGATGCTCTGTCTGCCTGCGTCCCTGTCCCTTCCTCTTACCTGAGTCTGGGCGATCGGTTGAGGCAGTAAGAAGGGTCAGCCCCCGGGACGGGTTAGGGTGCATCTCCCTCCCCAGCCCCACAGCGAGAAAAAACTGCAGATTTTTCTGCCTGTGAACATGTACTCTCAGGCTTAGTGGTGGAATTGCTGAGGGTGGGTAGAGGAGGACAAAGATTAATTCTTATCAAGTTCCTACTGTGCGCCTGGCACTGTGTAGGTGCTTAATACACTTTGGGCTGCTCCAGGAGGCTGCTACTAGAGGTAAGTATCCCAGCTGTGGGACTGTGGAATTCTGGGAAGTTTATCCTGTGTTCTGGTGGAAGGATATAGATCTGCCCATAGAATCAACCTGGACCCATTTGTGGGCCATATGGAGGACAAGAGTTAAGACCTTCCCCAGGACTTCTTCCAGTCTTCAGTCTTGCCAGGGCATATGTGTCTGTCATCTATTGCCACAATATTGCTGTGTAACAAACCACCCCCAAACCCACTGGCATGTGGCAATAAGTATTAATTCCTCCCACACATACGAGGTGTGACAGTTAAGTTCACGAACTTGTTGCACCGATGTTGCCAACCTTTTTTGCTCTCAGAGGGATTATTCGTTATGAATTTGTACCAACTGGACAGTCAACCAAGTTTAGTATTTGGAAGTGCTGAAAAGGCTGCATGAAAAAGTTAGACGACCTGAACTTTTCCCCAACAATTCATGGCTCTTGCATCACAACAATGCACCAGCTCACACAGCACTAGCCTGTGAGGGAGTTTTTAGCCAGTAAACAAATAAGTGCATTGGAACACCCTCCCTACTCACCTGATCTGGCCCCCAATGACTTCTTTCTTTACCCAAAGATAATGGAAATATTGAAAGAGAGACATTTTGATGACATTCAGGACATCAAGGGTAATATGATGACAACTCTAACGGCCATTCCAGAAAAAAGAGTTCCAAAATTGCTTTGAAGGGTGGACTAGGCCCTGCCATCAGTGCATAGCTTCCCAAGGGGGGTACTTCGAAGGTGACCGTAGTGATATTCAGCAGTGAGGCCTGTAGCACTTTTTCTAGGTGAGTTCACAATCTTAATTGTCAAGGCTTCGTATCTGTGGGTTGGGTGAAGTCTGGCTGACCTAAGCTGCTCTTGGTGGAACTTGGTTGGTTTCAAGCTGTGAGTTAGGTTTAGGTTTGGTCCACGTGTCTCATCCCACTTGGGCCAACGGCTACCAAGGCATGTTTGTGTCATGGTGACAGGCAGGAGTGCATGAGAGCAAGCTCAGTGGCACAATCACATTTTAAGCCTTTGCTCACATCATATCCACTGATATCCCATTGGCCATCGCAAGCCAAGGGGCAGGGAAGTCCACAGCCCACAGTTTGGCCATGGCAGGGTGTGACTATCTCATACTTTTACAAGGAGTGAAGAATTGACACCGATAATTCGGCCTACTTTAGCATAAGTTTCATTCATTTACTCAGTGAATATTTTTTTGAAAGGCTGCCATGTGCCAGGCGTTGTGCTACCTCTGGGGATAGACCCCATTCTTGCCTCATGGAACTTACAGTCTAGTGATGGGAACACACACTAAAGAGCTGCTACTGTCATTAGTTATTTACTTGTAGTTGTGACCATCGCTACAAAGGAGAAGTACAGAATACTGGGGGGCTTGTACAAAAGGGCCAGAACTAGTTCAGGGAGTAAGAACTGGTTGAGCTCAGAATCGAAGGTTAAGACTTAATTAGGCCACTGAGCCGTAATAAGATTAACAGCTGGTGTTAATTATAAGATTTTAAAAACAGAGTTAATTGGGTCGAAGAGTTTGGGGAGCAGGGTTCGGGGAAGCATTCACCGTGCAGCAGTGTCAAGGTTCCTGCAGGCCCCTAGGGGAAAAAGTGTGATGTCTTAAGGGAAATACAGAGGCCCCAGGTGAGCCGGGTGGGGGGTGGGGTGAGGGGCAGATTTTGGTTTTAGCACCGGAGCAATAAGAAGCCACTGGGGGATTTCCAGTTTGAACAGCTTACTGTGCCTATGTGAGGAGGACAGATTGGAGAAGGTCAGGAGTAGATTTGGGGAGACATCTGCAGCAGCTGAGGTGGGAGGAATGTGCATTTCAAGGTTATCTTTCAAGGTCACCCCACTAGATGGAGCCAGACCTGGGTCCCTGTGGCACGGAAACCTGTGCTGTCCACCGACCACTGTTTGGAATCCCCCCAGGTATTCGTAAATCATCCCAGAGAGTGGCTGAGGTCTCCTTGCTTCACAGGAAGGTCGGAGGGAAGTGAAAACATTAATCAGGCTGCCCAAGACCTGTGGTATCTACGGCCTCCTTGCAAACAGCAGAGATGGAAGAAAAACAAGAATTTATTGCTGGGACGCGGGAGTAACTCACAGAAGCCCAGGCCCCTGGAAGGGCCGAATGGAGCACATAGACCAAAGGGAAACACAGGCGCCCTCTCTCTGCCTTGTGTTTGCTTCAGTCTCTGTTTCAGCTCGCCCTCTTCTTTCTGTCACAGAAGACCATCTTGCTGTTTTCTGGGCATTTCTGCATGAGGACAATCGCCCCTCCATCAGCTCCTGTTTGCATCTCACTATTCCAGAGATCAATTGAGTTGAAGTCTCAACTTCAGTCTCTTAGCCCATTTCCCGGATTCCCAAGGGAGGGACCTCAACCTACCAGCTCAACTGGGTGCACACCTGGAAGAGTCAGCTGGGTCTGAGGGGGCTGGTCACAGTGTAAACAGGGGCTTCTGGGCAGCTATGTTAAGGCCACAGAGAAGAAGGGGCATCAGATAGCATGTCAGGGGAGCTTCTGTCACAGTCTTCCCCACTTCAGATAACTCACTGCCTGAGATCAGTCTGTCCCTAAGGATAAACTACATGAGACCTTATTTTGTCACTTGAACTGGTGTGCAAACAGCCCTCTGACTGTCTGTCCTCCCTCCCCTTTTTGCCTTCGCTTTCAGCCTTTGCCTGGGCAGGGAAGAGTCCAGAATTTAGAATTAGTCTTGTTACAATTGTGAATTCTGGCAGTTTTCCCAGAAAAGAGAGGCTTTGCCCATGCCCTGCTGAAAAACTTGTTGAAAAGGACGCCAGTTATTGTTATTGTCACATTTTCACCTGCTGTTTGAAACTCAGTGGTGCTGGTTTAGGAACCGGGAAACCCTGGTGATTGTGAAATAGATGGGCCTCTGATTGGGGACAGGAGGAGCCGGGAGATGTCTGTGAAGTCCGGTGGGGTGCACGGATGAGAGTCAGCTGCCAGTGACCTCACACCGCCCCACCATTTCCACCTCTGCTCATTTTCTTTCCACTGGCCTGCACGTAATGCATGCTGCGTGCCCTTTCTTTGTTCAGGGGATGCTGTGGTCAGGAGATCGCCGGGGAAAGGTGGTGGGCCAGGAGCCCCAGGCCCTCATGGCAGAGGCAGCCACATCCAGTGCTGAGTATGATGGATCCTGGATGGGGCCACTTCTCTGGCTGTGAGAAGCAGGGAATTGAAGTCCATCAGTCACAGCGCTCTCCGACATCAGGAAGGGGGGACAGAGAAAAACTGCATGCACACGTGGCCTCGGAAGGCTCATTTCTGTGTGCACTCCTGCAGCATTTATAGGAGGCCATGCGGTTTGGTGTCTTCTTATTTACAGCTGTGTGCTCGTTGCCTAGGACGTTGTTCCCAATACTGACGACGATACCAGTGGGTGGTGGGCATGTCGCTGGTGCCCTACTGCTGGGTAGCAGTCGTGAACCTCTCTCTTTAATTATGTTTACAGCCAAATGCAGTATGTGGGGCAGATTGTTTTATATGCATTGAATAGATGATAAAACCTCAGGTTGCTTCTGTGTGGGGAGGGATGTGTGGATGTAATTTTTTCCCCTTCACAGTCATGTAGCCGGTCAGAACTGGGACTCCAAGCCTGGCTTTTGATCTCTAGTCCCAGACTCTATTCATGACTGAGTGCCACGATATTCTGAATTCTTTCAGGCAAAGGCTATCTTATTTTTCATGTTTTTTCCTGTCATCCATCCATCTCTTCATTAATTCTTCCATCTTGTTCCATAAAGGAATCAAGATGCCTACAAGAATATATATGTCTTGAATATATAAGAAATAGAAAAATATGTATTTATAATAAAAGGATAATGTAGATACTATATGCCAGAGCTATAGGTAGCTATCATATTTATATATATATATCTGTATATATGTGTACGTAATTGAATAGAAACCCATAAAAATAAAATTAGGAAAAATACAGATCAACTAGAAGGTCAAAACCAGAGACAGAGAGAGTTAGAATACATATTCAGGCCATAGAGCTGTACACAGTTTACTATATTTGAACCACAGATTTAGCTCTGAGTTGATTAGCAATCAAAGCAGGAAAAAAAATATGTACACGGTTCATGTGGCCCATAATGAAAAGGATACCAGACGCTGAGTGCTTTTCCAGGCAATTAGATCTGAAGGAAGTTTCTTGCCTGGGTGGTCATCTGCGGGGCCCTGAGTGGCAAAGAAAATATGTGGCACATATGCCTCTGCTCCCTGGTGCTGCTCCCGGGGTAGACATCACTAATCAATCACAGCCCTTTGCTCTGGAGGCCAGAGAGAGCTTCCCAGTCCTTCCAGCATGGGGTTCCAGGCAGCCATTACCAATGATTTGGAATCAGCATGCAGGATGAAACCCACTTGCTATTCCAGCACTGAGGGTGATGGCTCTATCACGGGTCATGAGCAGAGCCACATTAAGTTGCGGCAAGCACCTCTGCAGGGGTGACATGGGTGGATGTGTTCTGTTGACCATTGGAGGTGTGTTTGCTGTCAAACCCCTCTAAGTGCCTGTTGGAGTAACCTGTCAGGGTGATGAGAGGGGGTTAGTGTGTTTGGAGGGACACAGGAGACACACTAGGAATTTCTGACTCATTACAGTCACTCACTCGTTCCACAAGTATTTAACACACACCTATTATGTGCCTAGAAAATGGGCCTGACCCAGTCTCCTCACCGCTAGGGTCTGGGTTTAACGTCACTTCCTCAGAGATGCCTCCTCGACGCTTCCCCTACGTCAGAGCTCACAGATCGTGTCACCCTGCACCTTTCTCTCAGAACCCGCATCACCACTTGTACTGATATATTTATTTATGTTTATTCAGTGTTTTTCTCCTCTCTCTAAGATGTGAGTCCCCAGGTGGCAGGGACAGCATCTGACTTGTTCATCATTGTATCCCCAGTCCTAGGCCAGCACATAGTAGGTGCTTAATGCATGTTTATGGAATGAATGAATGAATGAATGAATGAAAAATTAAAGAGGGCACAAAGATGAAGGAAGTGCAGACTGCCCAGTAGTAGATAAAGACATAACTATGACATAAGGTGGCAAGTGCTCACTGCTGATGGGAGGGGACAGAGGAGGAGCTAAGGGACTTAAGGGGAGAAGAGGCTGGCAAGACCAGGGAAGGCTTCAGGCGTGTAGCATGCTTTGATGGGTCTGGAAGGATGAGGGGGAGGGGAGGGACATCTGGAGCCCTGGGGGCAGCAAAAGCACAGGCTGAGAGGCAAGGCTGGAGGAGAGAGGAGCCAGAATTACTTTGGGGTGCTGTTGCGGCAGTAGCGGGAAGCAGGGGCAGCTACACCAGGAAAGGTGGGTCTGAGCCAGCTGCTGGACCTTGGCCCACAGGCTTGATTTGGGCAGCAGAGGGGGAGGCAACAGATTTGTGAGTGGAGCAGGGGTGGGTGAGAGGGACGTCAGGCAGTCAGGGGCAGGCTGCAGGGAAGCTGGGAAAATCAGGTAAGCCTGAGTTTGGGCCGAGAGTGGAAGAGGCGGTCCCCAGGGAGAACTCACAGTCCTGTGAGAACTCAGACTGATAGCCTGTCTCTCCTGTGCCTGTTAATCCTTGGGGACCGCCCTGTGGTGGGCTCTGGCCCCAGGACCCCAGACTAGTCCCAGCCATGCCAGCCACCCCCTCACCCGCCATGGCCTGGCCCAGTTCTGCAGAGGGGCTTTATGTAGCTAGTTCACCAAAGAACATTGTTGCCAACATATTTCTAATTTTAAAATAGACTATGTATTGATTTGTAACATTTGTAGCATGTTATCTTGAGCTTCTTTTATTTTCCAGATACAGATTTGTTTTCCTCATTTCCCTCCTCTTGAGCTTTTTGAGGCGTTTTTTTCAGTCCCTTTATCTAGGGAACTCTTATTTCCTATTTATATTAGTTATCAAATTACCCTATTTTATGTATGAGTCATTCAGTTTATCCCTTTTGGCCTCCTTGTTGCAATCTTACATACGGATTTATTAAGCTATTTGGCACCTACTTTCATGTTCAAACCCATCTGGGAAGGTTTTGACTGGAGAGCCAGGAGATCCAGCAGCGATGGGGCCGTGTTGCTGGTGAGTCCTGGACCACAGGGTGTTGCTGAATCCAGAGACACTAACGGATGCACACACTCCCCACATATTAGTGCCCAAGGTTCTCTAGTCAGCATGTGAGGCTTCCTTGCCATGGGCGTTCCGGTTGCGTAGGCGGGAAGACCCCGGGGTGGTCAGAGGTGCACAATGGAGCCGTGGGTCTGGGTCTGGGATGCCGTGTGACAGCTCAGCCATCCTTGGGGCCATGAACAAGTGGGTGAACTTCTTTAGTAATCCAGGTGTCTATTGAGGGAAAGACCTACACGTGGTGACGGAAAGAGGAACCTGCCACACTATCCAAGGGCCGTGGAAGAAACCCACAGAGGAAGGGCTCCCCTGGGCCTGTGGCTGCTGCAGGGGAGCCAACGTTGGCCTGGGAATGAACATTGAGTGCCTCAAAGGAAAACAGCCACCGTTCTGGCATCTCCGGACCAGACTGCTGCTGGCACAGACGTCCCAAGAGTCGGTCACGCACGGGAGCAGGAAGCTCACTTCCAGGGCTCATAGTGTTTCTGTTAAGATGTCAGGCTCACTTATGTTAGTATGTGTGGTGCATTTCCACTCCTTCCCATTTCTGGATAGGTGTTTTACTCAGAACCGTTGATTGCAAATGACAAAGACCCAGCTCAAAAAGGTGACTCCATGGACCTGGCAACTTGGGAATCAAAATAGCGGCTCAGGTATGGCTGGATCCAGCAGTCGGCAGTGCAGCAGGATTATGTACCTCTGCCTCTCAGCTCCGCTTGGCTTCATTCTCAGGCTGCTTCCCAGGGGCGGCAAGATGGGCATTGGCCATCCCAGCTCAACGTTGTTCTCACAGCTTGCTTTCATAAGGAAAGAGTGTATTTTCCAGTAACTCTGGTGAGAGCCCAAGGAGAACTCTGTACGGCTGGGCCTGGGTCACATACCCAGCCCTGAGCCAGCCACTGTGCCCAGGGGGTGAGAATATTCTAATCGGTTGGCCCCAGTCACATTCACTCTGAGGAAGGAGAAGGAGGGGCCGGTTTCTCCCACCCAGAAGGACCAGGCAAGACTCGCTTGGCCTGGAAGAGGAATCCTGCTCAAAGCGAGCACAGCTGGGCAGACACATGTATGTCCATTACAGACGACCGGCAGAGGCCCTGGCCTTGGCACATGGGCGCACAGCTGTCTGGAGTCTGGAGGCGGTTGTAAGGGCGCGTCATTCTGCGTTGTGTGGAGTAGGCGCACTCAAGCCTCTCCACATCTCAGGTCTGGTCCATCCTGGACCTCCAAACCGAGACAGCCTTTCTGGGCAGCAAGCCGCTGGAATCGCATGGAAACCAGCCTCTTGCCACTGTGTTTGTCCCAGGTGTTTGTCCAAGGTCGCCTGGAGTCATTGACCTCATTTCTCACGTCTCTTTGGCCCCTGGTCCCTGGATCCATCCATCTGGCTCTGGTGCCTGCGCGTGGCTCCATCCCTACTGAGGTTCGGGTCTTCCTTCTGGATTTTTGACTTGGCTCAAAGCTCTGCTTGATGTTGTTATTACCTGCACTTTGTAACCTGTGGTCCTGCCTGGGAAGGGCAGAGTGGCCAGGCTAGACCGGCAAAGGATCTCCTCTCTCCCGCTGCTTCTCCTGAACTCAGAGCGCACGCTCAGGACCCACGACCGGCTAGTTCCCAGCGCACCTGGGTCTGTGGCAGCTGCTTTCCACAAACGCAGACACAAACTTACATCACATTCTCCTATTTGATACAACCAGTAGCACACATCAGTCCATCTCAGTACTTGTAGCTGCAGAATCTTTTCTTCAAATGAAGTCTCTGAAAGTCCAATGTGTGAAGCAGCCAAGAGCCAAGTTGCTGTGGGCTGGGTTGGAATACACCCCCCCCCTTGATTTCCCCTTATTCCATGTCAGCGGACCCAAAGGGATGCATGACACCCCTTGCACTCCTTGGAACACAGTTTGAGAACCTCTTTGTGATTATGTCCATTTGTCCTTCTCAGTAGCATCTGCTTTTGTTCCCCTGGGGGACAGGTTGCTGGATGTCGTGTTTTTCTTATCACCACAACATTGTTTTCTGTCAGTAGCTTGTTTGCACTGTGGAAAGGTCAACATGCAGAGTTCTGTCATCTTCCTTCTCACTATAAGCAGGTGTCAGGGTGTAAGCATTCCCCAGGTACACAGAGGCTCACTTCATTACCCTGTCCTCTTCAAGCTGCATTTGGGAGGTTGTTCTATTTACAGCATTGGTCACCTTACCTGTGCCTCAGTTTACCTTCTTCCTGGGGAGCCATATCCAAATGGGTGGGTGTCCCACCCTCAGCAGCTCAGCAATCATGCATGCTGATGTCCCATGCATGACTGCTGCTTGGAATGAATAGTTTGGATACCTTTCCATGAGATGTACTCTTTCTAACAAAAAATTCCTTGAAAGTCATAAAAGTGGCCAGGCTGAAAAAAAAATAACACCGAAAAGAATGCAAATGCTCCCAAAGGAGGCCTCTCTCAAACAAGAAGTGTCCTGTGTTCACTTTTAGAAGGCTGCGTTGTCAGGAGAATTTGTCACTAGCAAATTGGCCTTGGGCTGGCTTTGGCCAGACTTCCTTCCACCGAGGAGAATCCAGGCCTTGATTTGGCTCCAGCTGGGCCTTCCCAGTGGCTGCCACTTATTGACTTAAGTCTCGGTGATTCAGGTCTTCATCAGGGTCGCCCCTGACAACGTGTGTGTATGTGGGAGGGAGCGTGACCTCCTCCTGCCGCCTGTGGCGCCAGCAGACTCAGGCTCTGGAGAGAGCCCCCCTCGGTTCCTGGTAGGTGTTTTGGGGTCTCTGGCTGTGAGGAGACAGGAAGATGACTTTTGTATTTCCTGGAGCCAGGGGCCCAGTTCATACAGGGTTTTCCCAGAACTTTGCTAACTCCTGGGGAAGGGTGTGTGTCTGCACTGGGAGACTGTCGGTTAATGGTTGACTGGAGACTTATTTTTTCCGGGTTGCCACAGGTCTTGCTGCTTCAGAGGAAGAGGCAGCAAGGGTGGGAGAAGAACCGGGAGCCTTCCCGGCACCTCCTTGACAGACGCTCGGCTCTCTGTGCCATGCTCTCAGACACCCCAGTGGACGGGGATTCATTAGAGGGTGGTGCGAGGCCAGCATGTGTGTTTTGCTAGAAAGTTGGGCAACAGATGGGTTTAGGGCCAGGTGATGAATGGGACCATGTGAATGCACCTGAACACATTGGAACCTTCTGTTCCATAAATATTTTTCTTGCATGCCATGCTGTGTGTGGGCACTGGAAGAGGGGCTGCAGGATCTGTGCCCCCCAAGTGCTATTTGAGATAAACCAGGACAAGACAATGGTGAATTCCCAGAAATCTGGGAGACAGGGCCAGAAGGAGGCAAAAATAAAGTGCCAAGGCAGCAGTTCTTAGAGTGTGAGAGGATTTGAAGTCTATTATACATTCGTATTAAGTATATTGTACAGACAAGCCTTTAAAACATTTTAATGATTATATATTTATTTTCATGTGTATTAAAACAAAATTGTTGTCTTCATTTGCCTTCTGTTTAGGGCAGATAATATGGTTTTCTATTTATGGTAGAGATATCAAGTTTTCCTTTGAAAATAAATTTAAGTAAAAGAGGGAGTTCATTGAAAGGAAAATACTAGGTAAAGAACAGTACAGAGGCCATGTGGAGATGGCAGGTGGCATGGGAATGCCTGAAGTTTGGGGACAGCATGCTAGAGGAATTCAGAGGCGAGGAAAGGAAAGGGCTCAGGGAAGAACCAGGTGGGATGCAGGAGGAATAGGATCCAGCTACAGGGAGGTGGGAGAGGTGAATCCGTACTTACAGATCCAGAAATGTGTCTGCAAATCTTGGTATAATCCATTTCGGTTCCAGTGTAATGAGGGTGGGTCTGGACTATATAGTGGAAGGCCGTGAATCCCAGGGTATGGGCTCGGAACTTAATTCAGGGGGCAGTGGGAACCATGGACGGTGCCTGAGGAGGGGAGTGGTACATGGCTGTCCTTGGAAAGGCTCCTTTATTGGTTATAGTGGGAATCCAGACTAGAGGCAGGATGGCTGGTCTGGGGACTATGGAAAGAGAGGATAAGAAGGAAAACAAGGGCTGTGGCTGAGAACCAGCACCCTGGCCATCCAGCCTGTCTCCCACTGGCTCTGGCAGGCAGCCTAGAGACATTGGAAAGAGGCAGGTCTGGGGTGGACGAGCCAAGCCTTGGTGTCTCTGAGAAGGCAGTGAGAGCCAGGCAGGGGTGCAGGTCAGAGGTTGTGCGGGAACGCATGGGAGGGAGGTGCCCATCTCTCCCAGGGGGCGCAGTGGCCTCTTCCTGGTGTCTCCTGGCCACATGTGGAATGTTCTGGGGGAAACGGGTGGGGTCAGCTGAAGGAAGTTCCTCCTTGGGCTGGAGCACCGAGTTCCTGTGGGAGGAGGAAGGGCTCAGTTTCCTACCCTGCCGTTTGGCCCAGGCCGCCTGGCCGTCCGCCCCAGGCCGAGATTTCATTCACTAGCAGGGCCTGCGGTCATCTGAGTCACAGATTTTTTTGTTGTTTAACCCTCCCTGTTCTTCCTTCTAATGAAAAAAAGTTCACCAAGAGTTCAGAGATCAGCTTGATTTTAAAAAAACAGGTTTTTTTGTTTTGTTGTTTTTCTCTTTTGAGGGCCTACTGTGTGTCAGGCACTATGCTGGGAACTTTTATTCATCAGAGTTCACCCTGGACAGAACCTGTTGAGGAAGGTATTGTTACCTCCACTGTACAGAGGAAACGGCGTGGGGAAATAGAACTGGTCCCCAAACTTTACAGTTGGACTTTTCATAGCCTGACTCCAAACTCATATACTGGTGGTGCCTGTAGGAGGGAGGCTATGGACAAGATACGTAACGTGGGAGAAATAGCTCACTGTCTGTTTTCTCCTCTCTGGGTGTGGGGCTGCACCCCGCAGCGTGCTGGGTTGCCTCTGTCAAATGGGGGTACTGACAGCACCCGAAAGCATGCTGGTAGGGATTACATGAGTTATATATGATACAGGCAAGTTGCTGTGTGTTAGCTGCTGTTACTGCTATTATTACACAAAAGTAGAGTTTGCATAATTCTGAACATTGCTTTTACTGGAAGGCACTTGGGAGGGTGTCACTTAGCGTGGGGGAGAAGCATTGTTATAATTTTAAAATAATATGTATGTCATAGAATGACATCAGAGACATTTTGCCTTTGGGCTGGCTGTTTGTGGCCACTCTTGTGGTCCCTGGATGTCGGGGATGTGTGTGTGTGTGTGTGTGTGTGTGTGTGTAATCTGTGTTCTCTTTCCTCTATCATTAGCCTTACTTAGGTGAAAGCTGGAGAATTGAGATGTACTTTGCTGTTTTCATGGGAACCCAGGAGGACCCAGGTCTCTGATCTCACCCACCCTAAGTTGGTCCCTGTGCCCTTAATGAGCTGTTCTGAGTTACTTTCCAGCTCTAAAATTCAGAGAGGCCGCCTCTTCCTTTCTGGCAATTCTACCAGGATGTCTCTCTTCCTGGAATGCCTGCCAAGTCCCTACTTTTTCCTTTTAGCCCTCCACCAGATGCTTCTCCTTTGAAGCCGTCTGGGATTGCGGCAGAGAGAAATCCTGACTGCACCTCACTTTGC
The DNA here is from genome assembly GCF_036562045.2 of Rhinolophus sinicus. Classification (NCBI taxonomy): domain Eukaryota; kingdom Metazoa; phylum Chordata; class Mammalia; order Chiroptera; family Rhinolophidae; genus Rhinolophus; species Rhinolophus sinicus. Next base: position 15,680,694 of record NC_133764.1, on the reverse strand, counting down.
TCCCACTCTGCTTTGTACAGTTCCAGCATTTATTAGAGTCATTGTCTGATTCATTCGGGATCCATCCCGATCGTGTGCAGCCCACACTGGGTATCCGCAGGGAAGGAAGCAGAGGCCGGCCCTCTCCCCATGGCCCTCACAGAGATTAACAAGGAAATAAAGAAATAAGTGCACACATTCAAATCGTGATGTGTGCGCTGCAGAAAAAGAACCGGGAGCTAGTGTTTGTTGACTTTTCAGCCTTCTGCCCTGGGCTGTATCTCCCTGGAACAAATGTTCCTGGGAATAAAGGCATGCTTTCCTCACGTGCAAACAGGGAGGATGAGAGCAAATCATCAGTCAACACAAAAACATTGGGAAGGACAGGACACATGACACATGTAATAGTAGTGGTATCACAAGATTCTTTCTCACTGTTAAAGATTAGGGTAGTTGTCTTTTTTCTCTGTAGAAGAAAATAAAAAGAAAAATTTTTTCCGTTGCATTGATAGTGTTTGACTTAAAAAAAAGAAGCAAAACTGTTTTAGGTTTACATAAAAAAACTGAGTGAAAAGTACAGACTTCCTAGCTATCCCCTTACCTCTCCCAATTTCCCATTATTAACATCTTCCATTGATGGGGTACCTTTGTTACAATTGATGAGCCAATATTGATACATTATTATTAACTAAAGTCCACAGTTTACCTTAGGGTTCACCCCGGTATTGTACATTCTATGGATTTTGACAAATATATAATGATATGTATCTACTGTTATAGTATCATACAGAATAATAGATTTACTGCCCTGAAAATCTCCTGCGGTCCACGTCGTCCTTCCTTCTCTTCTCCCGAACCTCTGATCTTTTCACTGTGTATCGTTTTGCCGTTTCCAAAATGTCCTATAGCTGGAATCATACAGTATATAGCCTTTCAGATTCACTTAGCAATACGCATTTCAGGCTCGTCCATGTCTTTTCACGGTTTGAGAGCTCATGTTTGCGGTTGAATTTTATTCCATTATATGGATGTACCACAGTGTGTTTACCCATTCAGCTATCCATTCAGGCACTGAGCCGTGCCTTCTGAAGGACGTCTCGGCTACTTCCAAGTTTCGGCAATCGTGAGTAAAATTGGTATACACATTAGCGTGCCATTGTGTGGACATAAATTTTCAGTTTGTTGGGTAAATGCCGAGGAGCGTAATTGCTGGATCATAGGCTGAGGGTATGTTTGGTTTTGTAAGCTACTGCATGCCAAAGTGGCGGTACCATTTTGCAGTGAGTGAGAGTTCCTGTTGCTCCACTTCTTCGCCAGCATTTGCTGTTGTCAGTGTTCTGGATTTTGGCCATTCTAATAGGTGGTATTTATTTCATTGTTATATATCAGTTGCTTTTCCTTAATGACATGTAATGTGGAGCATCTTTTCACATGCTTATTTGCTATCTGTACATCTTCTTTGGTGAGATCTGTTCGTATCTCTTGTCCATTTTTTAACTAGTTGTTTGTTTTCTTATTTTTGAAAAACTAGTGTTCCCCCCATTTATAATCTTGTTCATTGTCTTAGACTTACCTGAAAGGATAAGGAGGAAAGATTGTATGTGTATATAGGGGTGATTGGCCTGGGAAAAGACCCCAGAACACACAGAGTTATGTTTAGTGTTGAGAGTTGGGATACCCTTGGGATACCCTTGAGATTCAGAGCTTGGGCTTAGAGTTCAAATCCTGGGCTTTCCAGTTACTGTGTGACTTTGGGTAAATCATTCACCTCTCTGAGCCTCAGTTTGCTCACCTATAAAATGAGGGTGTTAAAACCTGCTGTGAAAAATAAAGGAGATGATTCTATTAAGTGCTTGGCACCAAGTTTAACAAATAGTAACGTTTGACAAATGGTGGTTCTCACAGATAATTAACAGACATACCTTTTTCTTCTCCTATGTGACATTGTATGTTTCCCTTGTGTCCTAGTCTTTAAGACTCCAGAGCTCTCTGGAATCCCATTTTTCCTTATAGTGCAAAGTTGGGGTGTGCGTGCATATGGGGAGCGTGCTGTGCCCCAGCAGGCACCCGCTTCCCCGTCTCAACCCCTCGCCGCCTCCTCTCACTTCCCTTGTTGCAAGACCAGGATTCGTTCTTCTTGCCTTTTTCTGATTACTCCTTCCGCAGGCCATGTGCTCTGGGCTGCTGTTTCTTCGTGCCTGGCTACAAATATAAACACCCCAGCTATTCCCCATTCTCACTCCTCTGAGGACAAACCTCAGGCCTGTGTTGAGAGTTCCTGCTGATGGCAGTGAGGAAAAGTCAGACAGGCAGGAACGTGACTAGGTTGGCAAAATCCTCCCAGCAGTGGCTCTAGACTGGCCAGCTCCTGGCTGCTTTAGACATGGGCCTTGGGGTTAGTTCTTGCTATGGCCTCACCAACAATCCTCTGCCCTGCCCAGAAATGACGCCCGTTGAGCATGTCCCACAATACAGAATGAAAGGCTCAGAAACTATCCACATCCACCATGGGTTGCTTGGAGACAAAGCCGTGCCTTCTGAGGTTCCTTATAGAGTGGTCAGGCAAGCAACAGGACTAGCCAGCCACAGACAAAGGGCAAATTCTGCAAAGCCACTGTTCCTCTCTCCAGGGAAGCAGCAGGTCACTGGTTATGATCGTGGCTGGGAATGGAGATACATTATTCTGTTATGAACTGACCTCCTAGGTCATTGACTCAAGCGAATGAGTCCACGTAAAATGCTGAGAGCAGAACACACACATTCGGTGTTTAAGAAGGACGTCAGCTGGTATTATCATAATCAGCTCAGACCCTTTCGCCTAGGGCACCCCCACTCCCACTCTCCTTACCCCCCACCCCAGCCCAAGTCCCACCTCCCCATCCCAGGCTGCTTCGATTCCCTCAGGTGAGCTTGGGGGCTTGAAGGTGCGTTTTGCAAGAGGGCAGTCCTTAACCCAAAGCAATGACCTGTGAGTTCAATTTAGTACAGCAACATTCATTGGTGTCCCCCAGCTGTGCTCTTCTGGGCACGGGGAATTCCAAGGCTAATGATGCCGAGGACGATGGTGGTGGTGATGGTGATGACAGTGACAGTGACGGTAACCATGGTGACGATGACGATGGTGATGGTGGTGGTGATGGCAGGCCTGTGCTGAGAGTGCACAGTGTTACAGGTCCTGCACTTGACGTGTTACCTGTATTACCTGAACCATCTAAATCAGGGTTTGCGAACTTGGCACTTTGAAATTGTCAGCTGGATAATTTTATGTTGTAGGGCCCTGCCCTGTGCATTGTAGGATATTTAGCAGCGTCCTGGCCTCTGCCTACTGGGTTGTAGCCAGTCACACCCCCAGCCCCAAATGTCTCCAGACATGTCCAACTGTCCCTTGGGGAACAAAATCACTCTGACTCAGAACCACTGATCTCATTTTTCCTTCCCAGTAGCTCCAGGAGGCTGCCAATCCTTTTACAGAGGAGGCAACTGAGGCTTAGAGAAATACAAAGTTGCTTAAGGTCACTGAGCTTACTAATTCACAGAACCAGAGTGTAACCCCCAGATACCTGACTTGTAACCATTGCCTTTATTACTTGGCAGAAGAACAGTATTTGTCAGCCCTGGGCAGGGCCACCTGGGGTACATGACAGGGTTGGGGCCTGCGTGGTCAGCCCTGCCATCCATTGCCGAATTCATTTGGAGCTACTAAAAACAGTGGCTGTTGCCCGTTTTCTGACGGTTTGAACCGGGAGAGCTGAATGTATTTACGTGGAGACTGTCTGTCTCCAAGGCCTCAGGCCTGTGACATGACAGGGAAGTCCCACTGCTTCTCCTTCCTTCAGGCAGCCCTGTCGCCTGCAGACACCTGTGGGAGAAGGAACAGGCGTGGGTGTGTTTTTCTGCAAATGGGGCCCTCTAGGCTCCTTGCCTGTTTTCTCCAGCTCAGGCTGTGAGTCTGGATTTACAGGATGAATGCTCAAAATACCCATTCGTAATTTCACTTTTTTAAAAAAACAATAACTTATGAAAAATTTAAAATATACAAAGCAAAGTTGAAAGAACTTTACAGTAAACACCTACATGGCTACCACTTAGATTCTGTTATTAACTTTGTACTATTTCTGTTTCCGTTTTCTGGAACCTAGGTCAGCATCGTTTCTGGCTGGTGGGTCAGTGGCTGGTGGGGTAAATTCCCCACGAGAGAAGAAATTAGTAACATAGACAGTGCTAATGAGGCGTTCACCAGGGTGGTGGGGGAGGTAAGGATCATGGGTGATCCTACTCACTTTTCAAGCAAAATGAATTAAATCAAGTTACTACGTTTAAAATGGCGTCCAGTAGTTAATCCATATCACCTTAAAGTATAGAAATAATACAGGTGCAATAGTTTCAAGCAATACCAGTCATATAGTAAATTGCTCGACACAAAGAAGGCCACATTTGTGAAATTCTAAATTATCGTCCTTCCTTTTCCTCTTATGGAGCCCTCCTTTGTCTCAGAAATAGGTAAAGACCCTGGCAGACACTCTCACCTCTCCCTCAGTACTCTTGCTCCCTCCACCCCAGGTGCCATGGGTGGGGGAACCCACGGTCACATCTTGAGCCCCCCCTTCACGTTTCCCAGGTGGGACTTAGCTGCCGCTTCGGGCAGGGAGAGGATGTTCCCCTGCCAAGCGCCATGCCATCAAACCACATCACATCGCATCCCCTTTGGTATAAGTGACTCCAAACAATGGACACCTTTAATACAAAGTTGTGTGTTCTTTTTATTATGAAAAAATTTTTAATTTTAATTTTTATTTTTTTTAAGATTTTATTGGGGAAGGGGAACAACTTTTATTGGGGAACAGTGTGTGATTCCAGGACTATTTTCCAAGTCAAGTTGTTGTCCTTTCAATCTTAGTTGTGGAGGGTGCAGCTCAGCTCCAGTTGCCATTGCTAACTCCAGGGGGCGCAGCCCACCATCCCCTTGAGAGTCGAGAAGTTGAACCTGCAACCTTGTGGTTGAGAGCTCACTGGCCCATGTGGGAATCGAACCAGCAGCCTTTGGAGCTAGGAGCATGGAGCTCCAACCACATGAGCCTCTGGGCTGGCCCTTAAATTTTTATTTTGAAAGAATTTTAGACTTACATAAATGTTGGGAAAAAGGTTACAGAGCGCTCCTGTATACCCTTCCCCCGCTTGCCCTGTTAACATCTTATAAAGCAATATAACTGCTGCTAATTTTCTTTCCTTATCTTTCATGACCTTCAAAATTTTTGAAGACCGCTGGTCCGTTATTTTATAGAATGCCCCTCAGTTTGGGTTTGCCTGATATTTTCTCATGATTAGATTGCAGTTATGCATTGCTGGCAAGAATCTCACAGAAGTGATATGTCCTTCTTAGGGCATCATCTGAGGAGGTACACGACGTCCGTATGTCTGGTCACTGGGGATACTAGTCTTCATCACTTGGTTAAGGTAGTGTCTGCCCGGTTTCTCCGCTGTCACGTTACTATTTTTTCCTTTGTAATGAATAAATAAATATCTTGGGAGAGATACTTTGAGACTGTGCAAATATCCCATTTCTCCTCAAACTTTTGCCGACTAATTGTAGTGTCCATCCATGCATCTTGCCTATGAGAGTTATCACAGCGGTGTTTTAAGGGTGATGCTTCTGTTTTCTTCATTCCGTTTACATTTACTAATTAGAGCTCTTCTGGGAGAGAGCTGCCCCTCTCCCCTAGTTATTTATTTATTCATTCAATTATTTATAAAAAGGACTCATTTTTATCTTATTGTGGGTTATCATCCAATACTATTGTTACTTCTTTTGTTGCTCAAATTGTTCAAGCTTTAGACATTGAGAGCTCATTATAAAAGTTTTTGTTGTGCAAGTCTTCAACCATTACAGAAAAGCTGAACAGATAGTACAAAGGAAACCTGTCGGCCCTTCACCCAGATTCAGTAATTCTTAGCATTTAATCATATTTGCTTTCTCTCTCTCAATCTTTCCCCTGCCCCTCCCCTACAGTGTTTTCATAAATGCACCATCTGTTGTTTTCTTTTTATTGAGGTTAATTTGCAGTTAATCTGTCCCTGTCATCAGAGGTTGATGGTAAAATGTAAGTGGCCAGCTCTTTGTCCCGTGGAGACTGTGTACCTGGCTGCCCTACTCAGACCCCAGCTTCATTCTTCACTGTGCCCCATGATTTTTTAACAGCTTCATTGCGCTATCATTCACATACCATACAGATCCCCCATTTAAAGTATACGATTCCGTGGTTTTTCGTATTTTTACAGATGGGTACAACCATCACCACAGCCGGTTTTAGAACATTTTCATCACCACAAAGAGAAACCCCATGTCCTTTAACTGTGATCTGCCCTCCTCCCCGGTAAGTCCTACACAACCACTAATTTACTTTTTGTCTCTCTAGATTTGCCTCTTCTGGACATTTCATATAAATGGAATAAAATGCTGCGTGGTCTTTCGTTACTGGCTTCTTTTAGCAGAATGTTTTCGAGGTTCTCCCATGTTGTAGCATTAATCAATACTTCATTCCTTTTTATGGCTGAATAATATTCCGTTGTATGGTTTTACCATATTTTGTCTATCCATTCTTCAGTTGATGGACATTTGGGTTATTTCCACCTTTTGGCTATTGTGAATAGTGCTGCTATAAACATTTGTGTATAAATTTTTGTTTGAACACCTGTTTTCAGTTCTTTTGGATATATACCCAGGAGCAGAATGGTTGGGTCATGTGGTAATTCTACATGTAACTTTTTGAAGAACTGCTAACTGTTTTCCACAGAGGCTACACCATTTTACATTCATACCAGCAATATACAAGGGTTCCAACGTCTCCATGTTCTCACCGATGCTTGTTAGTTTCCATTTTTTAAATTATAGCCATCCTAGTGGGTGTGAAGTGGTACCTGTGGTTTTGATTTGCATTTCCCTGATGACTAGCGATGTTGAGCATCTTTTCATGTGCTTTTGGGCATGTGTATATCTTCTTTGGAGAAATGTCTACTCCAGTCCTTTGCCTATTTTTTAATTGAGTTGTAAGAGTTTCATATATATATTCTAGGTTCTAGACCCTTATCAGACACAGGATTTGCAAATATTTTTCCCCATTCTGTGGGTTGTCTTTTTACCTTCTTGACTGACAGTATCCTTTGGGGCACAAAAGTTTTTAATGTTGATGAAGTCCAGTTTATCTACTTTTTTTTTCTGTTGTTGCTTATGCTTTTGGTGTTAGATCTAAGAAACCACTGCCAAATCTGAGTTCATGAAGATTTACTCCTATATTCTAAGCATTTTATAGTTTTAGCTCTTACATTTAGGTCTTTAAATTTAGAATTAAATTTTTTGTTTCTTTTTTTTATTTGTTTTTTTTTGTGTGTGTTTTTTTTTTAAATAACTTTTTTTATTATTAGTTTCAGGTGCAAAAAACAAAGAATTAAATTTTTCACATGGTATAATGTAAGGGTCCAACTTCATTCTTTTGCATGTGGCTACCCAGTTGTCCCAGCACCATTTGTTGAAAAGACCTTTTCCCATTGAATAGTCTTGATAGCTGGTTGAAAATCAGTTGATCATAGATGTTTAGGTTTATTTCTGGACTCTCAATTCTATTCCAGTGCACACATCATAATATCATCTGGGCACAAGGTTTGTCTTGCTCTCAGGGAGCATTTGGTCCAGTAGGATAGGTCTGACATAAGCCACCAGGAACTGGGAAGCGCTGGGAAAAGGTAAAGAGTCAGCATTTATGAAGCTGTCTAGGAAGGAGCAGTGCTTCAGGCTGGGGCCATTGGTGTGGAGTAGGAGGTGGCTGGGGGCTGCCTTGGAAGAGGCGTGGACTTGCACGTGGTGGGTGATGCCAAGTGTTTTCCATTTGTCTGGAGACAGATTTGCCAAGGTGAGATAGAGCCTATGGATGGCCATGAACTTCCAGCTGAGGACGGGGGCCTGATTTGGAAGTGTCTAAGCAGAGCTAGACTTTTAGAGAGCCCATCTGTTGGCGGGATTGGCTGGGTCTGGACGGGGGAGCCTGGAAGCAGGGGAACCACTTCAGATCCTTTGGGTGACTGAGGTCTGAGGGAGCACCTGGGTCAGGCAGTAGGAAAGGTGGGGAGCAGGGGCTGTCAGAGATCTGTACCTTCATGCCTCTCTGCTCTGTGGGCATAGGATGGGTCAATAGCAGCAGTTGAGGCAGGATAGCGGAGGCCTGTACTGCTCATATGGGCCTTGCGCCTCTCATGACAGCTGCAGCCTGCTCTGGGAAACCCATTCCAGCCTGCCTCCTCTGCAACACCTCCAGGCTGCTCCAGCCCTGGTAACTCCGAGCCTTCTCAGAGCTCCTGTGTGGCGAACTCCTGCATATCTCAGTTTCTGTGAACTCCTGGCATACTCTTGAGTGCTAGGAGTGTGGTAGATGTTTGGAGAATATTCCCGGTCTATTGCTTTCATTGGTGCTACATGCTAAAGCCAGGACTCCTTGGGGACAGGGAGGGTAATAATGCCTGGGCTCTGCTCAGTCAGTTGGGCCAAACTGCGTGCTGGGGGCCAGTTGTGTGGCCTTGAGAGTGGCTTTGCCTCCTAAGCCTTGGGTCTGAGCCCTTTCTTTGGGAGAGAGGATGGTCATGCCGTTCCCTGGAGGTTACGATGAACTTCAGGTGATCAGCCCGGGACAAGTACCCATCAAGTCGGCTGCTGTCCCTTCCCGATTTGGTGGCTCAGGGTCAGGCTGAGCATATGCAGGAGTGTTTTTATTTGTGTGCTCCTCCTAAAAGCCTTGACAACTATTGGCAAAATGCTGGTGGTTCTGCTTGGCCTTTTCTCTGCTCATCTTCTCTGTACCAAGCCCCATTCTGGGGTGGTCCCCTCTCTCACTCTCAGGTGACTGCTCCCCCTGCCTCCAGTTGCCTGAGTCCTCGGTGGTCCTCACTGTGGTCATTTGTGACGGCATCTCCACTTGTGTGAGGTCTTAGCCTTTGCCAGCCGAACGGGGAGGGTGCAGAGAAGTTGACAGCTGGCCCTCAGGCAGCACGGTACTTAACCTTGGAGTTGGAACAGAGAAATGTCTGTTTGCGTTTCCATGAACAAGTGGGGACAGCTGGCCCACAGATAGCAGGCTAGGTCAGCTGGGGATTGATTGCCTTGGCTATTGGCTTTAAGCAAACAGCCAGGGCTTTGGTCCCTGCCCCAGCTTCACTGAAGTGGGTGGAAAAAGGATGAAGTCCCCGGCAAAGCCTGACAAGAACCTCCAGAGAGCTGGTGTCCTGGTGAGGCTGTGCAGAGGCGCCTGGGGGAGGCAGCCGTGTGGGAAGGTGCCCCCTGGGGACCTGGAGGACTGCCCCTGTCCGCACACCTGAGGATTGGGACTTTACCAAGCCGGTGAGAAGGGTGGGTCTGTTTTCCTTCCATAGGTTTCTCTGCTTCATAAAGAGGTTTCTCTAGGGCTCCTCCAACAAGCAGCTCCCAGGTATAAGCTAAAACCATGTTTCTTTTGCAGAAATTCTGTTTGCCCAGGATTGTTCAGGCACATACAGATTGCATACATGGAAGCAGGCTTGTATTTCTGCACTAAAAGACAAGCGGCATTAGCACCCCTCACTGCATGCCCCAAGCCAGGTGCCTGCAGCCCCCAGGAGGACTTGGACATTTTCTGAGCAGAGGGGCCCCTGGGCTGCTTACCCCGAAGGCTTGATTACAGTCTGATAACTTTTGTGTCCAGCTGCAATTCCATCTCCTGGTCTTTCTTATTGTGTGTGTGTGTGTGTGTGTGTGTGTGTGTGTGTGGGCACGCACGCCATCGACCCCTTTTTTGACAAGTCTATGGAACATTTCTCAAAATAATGGTTTTAAATGCACAGAGGAAACCAATTATATTGAGTTATAGTTATCAGAATATTTTTAAAAGCCAAACTTTTGATATAGTAATCTGTGTGCTTCTTTACTGACGCATTACAGTAGGTCTAATAACTATTATAATTTAAAAGTAGCGATGAGCATAAATAATATTTCAGCAGATCTGCAACTCTGCATTGTGCAATGCTATTGCTGACTAAGGCACAGGTACTAGTAATACTGTGGTGCGTTGCTGATACTCATAAATAAAGGAAATAGAAAATTTCAGGTGTAGGTTAATGAAAATAAAGACATAATTTGTTCCCACCCAGAGTCACAGCTCCCCTGTTAACAGCTCCCAAGACAAGCAGGGACCAAAGGAGATCGCTTTTCTTAATCCTCTTTTTTGCATCAACCGTGATAACTCCTGTCTCAGGTTTAGACCCCTCTCCTGGTCCTTGGCTCCCCAGGAGTCCAGAAGGCCCTTTAGAACTGCTTAAATATCCATGCACACATACTAGAGGGTTCACCCTGCCTACTGACCCCCACCCCCAGGGTAAGTCTCCGGGTTCTGTTTTCCCCATGTGTTATGGGTTGAATCGTGTCCCCCAAAAGGGTATATTGAAGTCCTAACCCCTGGAACCTCAGAATGTGACCTCATTTGGAGAAAGCTGTATTGCAGATATAATTAGTTAAGATGAGGTCATATTGGAATCTCCCTTAATCTTAATCCAATATGACGAGTGTCCTTATAAGAAGAGAGACGCAGAGGGAAGATGGCCATTTGAAGACAAGAGACACAGGGAGACAGCCATGTGGAGATGCAGAGGGAAGAATGCCTATGAAGATGGAGACAGAAATTGAAGTGATACGGCTGCACGCCGAGGCGTGCCAAGGATTGCCAGCAAACATAAGAAGCTGAGAGAGAGGCAACGACAGATTTTCCCCTAGATCCTTCAGTGAGAATTCCGCCCCACTGACATCTTTGTTTTGGACTTCTAGTCTCTAGAACTGTCTTAAGCCTCCCAGCTTGTGGTAATTTGTGGCCCTAGGAGACTAATACCGTGTACCTGATGGGAACACCTGGGCCTGGCAACCAGCCTGTGAGGCTTCCCTCCTTCCCGGGTGTTCCCGGGTTGAGTCTCGCCTGAGGAGTTTGGTTACCTTGCAACCTCAACTCGGTGATCGCCTTGATCCGGGACTTTTCCCTGCTCTGTTTCAGGCCTGTCAGAAATGACAAAAGCGAGCTGTGCCTCTAAGGACTGGCGCTTGACGTGAGAGGTGGAAGAGTAGGATGCTTTGCGTCTCACCTCGGTTGGAGGCTTTGCATGCCTTTCAGCCTGGCAATGAGATAACGGTTTCCGTGCAGCAAAGAGACAGGCAGGTATTTGGGTCCACTGGAATGGGCGTTTTAGAGGAGGGTTTACTTTCCTGGGGAGAAGACCCCACCGCAGTAAGTGAGGCCTCCCATCTGTGCATCATGTGACACCGTCTGGGGGTACAGCAAACAACTCTTGCTCACCCTGCAGCACACTGAGATGCTGGGCACCTGCCTGATGCATAATCGACACTCAGTGCATGTTTGTTGAATGAATGAGGGCAACGCAGCCAAAAGTGGCTGCTTGTCCTTTTGAGGACGACAGCAGATGCTCCGCTCTGTGGCTCAGCAGGATGTGCCACGGGAGGAGCCATGGGGCATCCGGGGTTGACTGCCGCTTGAAGGACACAGACAAGAAAGGCTACAGGAATCTGAGCAGGGGCTGTAGGGTTTTAGAGAGCCCCACCGAAGGGGAGGAATCTGAGCGGGTCCATGAGGACCAGGCAGGGAGGACCAGTTTGTCTGACTCGTACTAAATCCTCCTTATAAAAGGATTACTGGAATAAATTCACGCGTAATCCCAAACCGTGCTCCTCTAACATTATATTGTGCCATCAAAGTATCTACCTTTTTGTTCCACTTCTTACACCTAACCTTGCTGTCACCCTTTCCAGGTCGTTTGTCATTTTGACGTTGACTGTGGCTGGATGGGCCATTGTTGACCGTTCCTCAAGAGTTGGAGTCTTTTCTAGATTTCCCATAGTTTCAGTTGGTGTAAACCACTTTGCAGAGGCAGGTGTCCCAGGTGAGACCTGTTCAGTGCAGAGGCTTGTGTGTGGCTGGGAGGGAGGCAGGTTAAAGCGTGGGGGTCACACTACAAGGCCTTAAATTCCAGGTCAGGGAGGCTGAGCATGATTCCATGGGCTGCAGTGAACTCTTAAAGGTTAGTAAATGTGTAGTGGACCCCTGCCATGTCCTGGGGACAGTGCTAGCCCAGGGAAACCAAGATGCATCCTGTGAGCTGCAGTCTGCATAGGGGTAATGGAGGTAAAGGCCACCTGTGATACAAAGTAGAATGAAATACTGAGGGGAGGCAATGGGGCCAATTTTGAATGGGAGCTGAGGGGGGAGGAACTGGAGAGTTCTCAAAAGTGGGGTGCTGGGCCTCTGTAGGTAGATGATGTGCAGGAAAGGCAGTGCACGTAAGTTCTCGGGACAAGGCTGAGCAGCCAGAGTGCGTCTGAGTTCCTGTTGACTGGAGCGTGAGTTTGTGGAAGGAGGTGTGGGCAGGTGAAACAGGAAGGGTAGTTGGGGCCAGATCATGGGTGACCTAGAGTGCGACTTGGGTGTTTTCCTTTGGAGTGGGGAGCCATTGAAGGTTTTTGAGCAGGAAATTGCATGGCCTGACCTAGGCTTTAAGGATGACCTCTCTGGCTGCAAGGGAAGGGTGTGACGTAAGCCCCAGGAGGTCCAAAGGCCAATTGGGAAGCTCTTGTCACAGCCTGGGCTGGCGTGGAGGAGAATCAAACCAGGGGAGCGGAGGAAGAGTCACCTGTAGAAGCAGACAGATATGGCAGGACAGCTGCTGACAGAGTGAGTTCTAGGGACGTTTGTCAAGCAGTCGCTTCCCTGGGGCTCCTGTCTCATCTCCTGACTCCCTTTGAGGCCTGTCTCATGCATAATCAGCCCCAGACACGCAGAGAGGTTCCTTCAGGTTTCAGACAGGCCTTTGAAGCTTTCTGTCTGGATCTTTCATCCTCCCAGAGCAGCATGACAGGTAGAGGAAATGTTGATGTTTCCGCGCACCTTATCTTGCTGCTATTATCATGTTTCTCGTATCATAGTAACACAGGAGATGTGTCAGGGCTGTTGCTAAGGGTTCCCTGGAATATTAATACCTGGGTGTAGAACGAAGGGCTTTTACAAGGCCTCAGGAAGCATCGGCTTGGTGGCAAGTATTCTTTTATATTTGTCCCTGCTTTTTCTCTCTCCTGTAGACCTCATCTCCTCCCCTGCCATCCAGTCCATGCACAGCTAGCTGTCTTGGGGGTGGCACGCTTGGCAATAGAGAATATGCAGCCTCTGTCCCTTCCCCATGCCCAGGGCAGGCGTGACTAAAGCGTCACTGTGTTCTTTGCTACAGAGGCCGCATGCAGACTCTGCATTCTTTCCAGGGCAGCTCTCTAGGCCTTAGCTCCTATTTGGCACTGGGATGAAGCCCCTTTTCCAGCCTTGCACAGGCCACCTGAGAAGGCTCCGGGCCCTTCCCCAACCCCCTCTCCACAGGGCTCTTGCATGTGGGTGGGGAGCAGCGTGGGGTTTGCTCGCCTCTTTGTCTCCTGTTTGCCTCCTCATCTGGTCTTTTGGCCTTTCCACTGCTCACAAGTTTGAAAATCAAACTCCGAACAGCTCTGGGAGGGGGTTTAGCCAGCTATGGAGGTCAGGGTTGGGATTTTATGCCATGTGCGTCCGTTATATATTGCCGTGATAATGCTGCATGACATCCACCCCTAAACTGGTCTACAACATGTATTTATTGCTCCTGAGTCTATAGGTGAGCTGGGCCGCACATTTCACTCATCAGGGCTCGGCAGCTGAGAGAACACCGGCCGCTGAGAGAAAACCTCTCACGCCTCGCGTGGAGGGAGGATGCACTTTGGTTCTCTCTCAGTGCCCTGCACGTCCTCACTTGCTGGTAACTCCTGTTTTCCTTTTCCTTGGTGTCCCCTCCTAGACCTCATGGTTTCCTTCAGCTCTTACACTCTCCCCACCTCTCCCACCGTGTCTTATATCATTTCTTCTCTTCCCACGTCGTCCATTCACACCACACCCAGTTGTATCAGTGAAAGTTCCTCTGACATAAAATCAAGGAGGCAGAAAATGCGAGGATCTAAAGGTGGGAGCAATAACCACACCTAGGGAAAGGTTTGTGTGAAAAGGAGCTGTCCTTGCTTGGTCACTACCTTTGTCCCCATCCTGGTCCCGCTTAGGTGGGGTAGAGACCCTACGGTCCTTCCCTAAGGGGAGGTGGTTTTGCCCTCGGGTATCGTTTCCACAGTCTGCTACATCTTAGAGACTGCTGCAGGCTGGCGATGTTTTCACACGTTAAAGTGGTTGTGAGTTTTGGAGGACGGGGTGTCAAATAGCCGAGTTTTCCTGGATTAGCAGCGATGTGGATGGAGTTCACAGACCCACAGGCATTTGCACTCATTTCATCCCCATGGTGAGCCTGTGGTGGAGGCAGAGCCCGCCCTTTTCAGGGAACACCAGGCTGCAGAGGTGTTAGGTGACCACCAAGGTTGGTCGGGGTTCTAAGACCAGCACTCCCCGTTACCAGATTGTGCGCCTGCAAATTCATTAAAGGGGGAGAAGCCTTCTTTTAAGCAGACTCGAATGTTTGCGGAGAGCAGACCTTTGTTTTAGTGATTAGAGGACTGTACGCATTGTTAAAACCACTTATTGAAGATTTACAGGTAAGTTCTTCCGTCTTCGAGTTCTGACTTCGAAAATACAAAAATCTACATTAGGCCCACAGGGCACAACTGCCTTCTGCAGGATGTCTTGTCATGAACAATCCCAGAGGCACTTTGGAGAGAGCAGGCATGGGGCCTGCAACTGAGAGCTTTGAGTGGTTGTAAATGTTTCTGTAGTAAAAGTTGTCTCAACAATACATGACAAAAAAAATACACGTCCTTTCCCTTTTGGGAATTGATCCTAAGGAAATGCTCTGAGATGGGCACAAAGATTTATCTTCTAGGATGCCCATTTGAGTGTTGAATATAATAGAACAAAACTGGAAACAATTGATGTGTCCCCAAACAGGAAACTTATAAACTATATGCAGAACACTGAGTTACAGTTAAGAATCATGTTTTTGAGAAATTTTAATAATGTGAGCAAGTACAATGTGATAAGAAAACAGAACAGTGTATGTACTAAGAACCCAATTTTATTTAAAATCTAGATACAAATACCGAGAAAAAATCTAAGATCTTATATTAAGACGTTGGGTCTTCATCTGGGGGTGGGTGATGAGTGAGTTTTGGGTGTTATTTCGTTCCAGTATTTTTCCGTGCCCAGGAGATGACCATGAGAGGTTCACTATGACTGTTGCCCCAGAATCAGCTGTGGCCACAGCATCAGCCTGCAGTGACTAATGCTCTCAGTGAGGAGCTTTTGACTTCAGGGAGATGAGAATTGGATCTCCCTGTAAAAATGTGTTTGTTTTTCTCACATCTGCCTCAGAATGTTGCCTGGGGCTCCATTCCCCAGGAATTTTCTCAGGAAATCATCACCAGGCAGCTCCTGTTTCTGTCCCCACCACCCTCATAGGGTCCCCTGAGCCCCTGTGCTGCAGGGTTTAGAAGCATTCAGGAGGGTGCAGCCTCCATTGGGTTTGTCTCACCCAGCGGGTACAGGCGGCACCTGGGGGCCTCGTGGGCACACTGGCCCCTGGGGAGGTGGCTCAGCTGTCAGACGGAGCCCCTGGGCAAGACTACCCCCTTGGGGAATCTGAGGAACAAACTGCCTGTGAGTGAACAAGTCACAGAGGTTGTTAGAGCCCATCTCTGTTCTGAGCACGTCTGGCTTGTCTGAATTCTTGTTCGGGAAAGGCCATCTCTGATTAAATCAGTTCAATTGAACAGATATTCACTGAACAACTACTTTGTAGCTGGCTCTGTGCGGGGATGGAGAGAAAAGGAGGGCACAAGCCCCCCAGGGAGCCCACTGTCTAACAGGGAAGGAGAGATGGAAACATGTTAAAGAAGGAAGATCTCTGGGGCCAGTTCTCAGGTAGAATGGCCACCTCCCCCCGGACCGGCTTGCTTCCCCAGCAGAACACACATACTCACATACACAGCACACCCACCACACACCACACACCCCATATGCCACACACACACAGTACACACACATACCCTCTCCTTCAGCCTCTTTCTGTCACAGCTGGAAGGACCTCAGAGACAGGGCTGGACCGTGTGCCTCTCTCAGGGCTTACAGAAGTTCAAGCTCCATGCAGCCCTCTTTCCACAAACCCTGCTACCTCTGCTCCCCTGTACGCCCTTGGCCGGTCCCGTCCTTCCCCTTGTGAATGTGTGGGTTCTCCTTCCCTGCTTTTTACTTACCTCCTTTAAGCCTCTGTTTTGTTCCCTCATCATTTGATTTCTGTCCAGGACAGATTGACATTTATTAATCCAAGGGCACATCCATATTCAGCTCACATGACACTGCTCTTAGGAGGGGATGAGTCACAATACAGCAGGGCCTTGGGAAGGGGCCTGCCTCCTCGAGACCCTCGCTAGATGGGGAGCAGAGCCCAGGAGGGGTATGTGGAGTGGTGGTGAGCACACAGTTTGGCAGAAGAGCCACCTGGTCAAGGGGGTGTGAGAAGCCAAGGCCAGGGGTTGGCTGGTGAGTCAGGGAGCTGGCAGATGGCTCAGACTGACATGGTTTGAAGAACCTAAGCTGGCTTTGTTGGCAGTTTCTTAAAATATGGCTCCTTTCCCACCATTTGTCCTGAGGTTGCTCTCTGTGGGCAAAAGCCAGCTGGGTCTTCTGAGGTGCCAGTTGCAGCGCAGGGCATGTACAGCAGCTCCTGGGGGGAGGGGCTGGGTTATCACTTGGAGCCAACCCTGTGAACGTGCTCAACCACAGACAGCATCGTTGAAGACCCTGGCAGCCAGTGAGCATGTCCCCAGGCCTCGGGAGGTGACATCCTCCCATCTTCCTAGATCGCTCTGTAGCACTTGACTCTATGGGCTCAGCTTCCATGAAGCTCCAGGAGCAGGAGGGGTGGGAGACGTGGGGAAACGCTCCTCCTCCTGGCCCTGGCAACGGATCCCACTTCCCAGGTTAGAACAGTCACCAGCCACCCGCCCCAGGACACTTCTCTAGTCCCCTGCCTGCCACCTATGTCTCCCTCCTGCAACTTGGCCGGGTGGAAACCATCGGTGGAATTGCACCAGGCAGTCCTTCCAGCCTGTCCGTCTAAGCTCCCTTGGGTACCGATGAGGAAACTGAGGCCCAGGGAAGATAACTGATGTGTCCCTGGTCTTCCAGTAAGTTTGCATGAAAGCCAGATTTTCACGGGGTTATTTTTCCTCTCCTAGTTGAGTTTTATCTCCGCCTTCCTCACTGCTTCAAAACCCTTCCCTCCGAACTTACGGCCCAGTGACCAGATGCTGAGCCAGTAATATTGGTTAAGGGCTAGTAGACTGGCATAGTTAGCTGTATGACCTTTTCTCGGTTTCTTAACTTCTCTGTTTTCTGTTGCATAGAAAAACAATTAGATTTAGGAAGAACAGAACAGAGTGGATGGTCAGAGAGTCGTTTTGGCGGAAGTTAAAAAAACAAAGAAAAGACAAGGAATAGCCCTCAAATCAGTCAGAAAACAGATAAATGTTAGGGGCTCCCTTGCCAGTGATCCCAAAACTCTGGTTACACTAGGAAGAGACCTGAAGGGGGAAATGAGGTATATCGCTTAGAGATTTGTTTGGGAGTGATTCGTTTGGGGCTGTCAGGAGTTGCTGCGTCTCCAGCTATGTGTGCTGCTGTCTTCTGGATGTCCCCACTTGTCCCACCATAAAGGAGGTAAAGGTCTAATTATGAGAGCACAGGACCCCTGCTTTCTCCCTGCCTCCTTCCACTGCCCAACTCCTCATCATTTTGGTTCAGAAGCTTCGGCAGAAGATGGACTTCACACCCTGAGGTTCCCTGGCTTGCCCCTGTCCTCTGGGGTCACCAGTGGTGCTCTTTGCTTCTGTGGGGGTGCCTGGCAGAGAAGAGGGGCCACTCCATGCTCACAGTGCCCAGCTGCCCCAGGATTGGCTGGGAGGCTAAGGGCCTTCCAGTCCTGGGAGCAGTGGCCTGAGACATGGCGCCCCCTGCAGGCCAAAGCAGGAGTGGCAGCATCTGTGAGGCAAAGACAGGTGGCTGCAGGGGCACCCAGTTTACCCAGGGCACAGCCTCTCCCAGTCAGAGAGACCATCACTTCCATTTCTTGAAGCTCCCAGAATATAGTAGTTTCCCCTATCACTTTCCATGGTTTCGCTTTCTGTGGTTTCAGTTACTTACAGTCGCCTCGGTCAAAAAATATTACATGGAAAATTCCAGAAATAAACAATTCATAAGTTTTAAATTATTTGCTGTTCTGAGCAGCATGATGAAATCTAGTGCTGTCCCGCTCCATCCTGCCTAGGATATGAGTCATTTGTTCAATGTATCCACGTTGTGTAGGCTACCCACCCGTTAGTCTCTTAGTAGATGTCTCGGTTTTCGGACTGACTGTCCCCAGGATTGCGGTGCTTGTGTTCGTCACCCTTATTTTACTTAATAATGACCCTCAGGCACCAGAGTAGGGGTGCTGGCAATTCACATATGCCAAAGAGAAGCCATAACGTGCTTCCTTTAAGTGAAAAGTTGAGTATAGTGCAATAAGATATTTTGAGAGAGAGAGATTAACTAGATTGACATAATTTTTATAATGTGGATTTAGTATATTGTTATAATTGTTTAATTATTGTTGTTACTCTCTCACTGTCTATAAATTTAACCTTATCATAAGTATATATGTTTAGAAAATAACATTGTATATATAGGGTTTGGTGCTCCCTGCGGTTTCAGGCATCCATGGGGGGTCTTGGAACATATCCCCCACAGATGGGGGGGGCTACTGTATTTTTAAAATAATAGTAAAGAAACAGGGCTGTAGTGTGTTTTAATGTTTGCTTGGAATAGAGTAACGCTTTTCACACCCACCCAGCCGTGTAACTGTGCTATTCACAAGATAATAGAAATTAAAAAACAAAACAAAACAAACCATAATGCATAGAAGTGGAACATACATTTAAAGTTGTTTGATAAGTATCATTTTTTAATCCCATCTGTGTTTTCCTGGATTGTATGTTGGCTTCCTTTGGGAGAAGGTCAAGACTTTCAATCTGAGGAGGCTTTGATGATGGGGACCCCCCAGTGCTGGGCCTGGCAATGGGGTCTCCACACGTGTTTCTTTCCCTAGGCAGCCCACAGTGGAGGACAGTTGCCCGGATGTGCCGAGTGGGACAGAGAGACCCCGATAGTCAGGGTGGTAGGCTTGGTCCCTCTGTGGGTCAGTTAGCTGCAGCATGTACACTGACCCCTGCTGGTCACAGCAATGTGTGACATTGGCCTGGAACAGCCTTTCTCAAACGGTGGGCGGGGGGGACCAGACAGGTTAGGGGGTCTACAATGTCAAAACTATTTTTTTTAATCAATTTCATTGGGGAATATTGAGGAACAGTGTGTTTCTCCAGGGCCCATCAGTTCCAAGTCGTCCTTCAATTTAGTTGTAGAGGGTGAAGCTCAGCTCCAAGTCCAGTTGCCGCCTTCAATCTTTAGTTGTAGGGGGCGCAGCCCACCATCCTATGCGGGAATTGAACCAACAAACTTGTTGTTGAGAGCTCGCGCTCTAACCAATTGCGCCATCCTGCCGCCCCTCAAAATTATTTTTATCATAATAAGATATTTGGTCCCATTTTCTCACATATTTACATAAGATGAAAAGTTCATTGATACAGTTTCAGATGCCACATTGTAATTGTAACTAAGCTTTAAGAAACAACCAACTACTATTGAGTTTTGGTGCAGTATGAAAGAAGAATAGCCACAATTATCTGAAAAGGCTATTAAAATGTTCCTCCCTTTCCCAACCTTTGTATATATCTGTGAGAGTCTGGATGTGCTTCATGCACTTTAACAAAACCACATATCACAAAAAATTGAATAAAAAATCAGACATGAACACCCAGCTGCCTTTCGTTAAGCCAAACATTACATAGATTGGTAAAAATGTAAAACAATGCTATTATTCTCACTAAACATTTTTGTTTTGAAAATATAGTTATTTTTTTTAAATATGTGAGCATCTAATGGGTTTATTATTTTTTAATTAATTATAAAAAAATTTTTCTCAGTTTTAATTTCTACTGTGGTAAAAATATCAATAGATACAGCCCATTTCATTTGGAGTCCTCAAGAATTTTTATAGCAGTTTAATGAGATGTAGTTCCCATACCATAAAATTCACCCTTTTAAAGGGTACAATTCAGTGGTTTCAGTGTATTCACAAAGTTGTGCAACCATCACCACTAATTCCAGAACCGTCCATCATCCCCAAAAGACACCCTGAACCCATTAGCAATCACTCCCCATTCCTCCCTTCCTCCCACCTCAGCCCCTGACAACGACTAATCGACTTTCTGTCTCCATGGATTTGCCCATTCTGGACATTTCCTATAAACTGGACCTTACGGGATGTGGTCCTTTGTGACTGGCTTCTTTCACGTACCATAATGTTTTCAAGGTTCATCCATCTTATAGCAGGAATCAGTGCTTCAGTCCCTTTTATGTTCAAATAATATTCCGTTGTATGATATGCCGTATTCTATCCATCGTTGAATTGTTTCCACTTTTTGGCTATTATGAATAATGCTGCTATGAACATTCATATACAAGTTTTTGTGTGGGTGTATTCAGTTTTCTTGGGTATGTACCTATTAGTAGTTTCTGGGTCATGTGGTAACTGTGTAACATTTGAAGAACTGCTAGACTAATATCCAACCTCAGTAGTTTTAAGAGTACAGAGGAGTCGTGTTTGAGACCCACTGGTCTAGATGGGATGAGACCAGGGGAGTGTGGATACGTCAGGACTGTCCCTCGTCTTTGCTCCTGGGGGTGAGATCCGCTCAAACTCAAACTCATCTCTCTCTCTCCCCCTCATCCCCCCGACCCCAAATCCTTGGTGGCAAGGAGAAAGCCAGCTAAGCCACACTGTAGGAGTCAAACCATGAGGAACTTCTGGAGCAGGGTCGCCTCCGCACGGGATTTCCAAGGGTGCCAGTCTCATTGCCGTCCTGGTGGACAGTGTCCGCTGCGGGTATGCAGGGTGGCGGTCCTGGTGCAGTTGTCGCTCCCTGCCCTCCTTCCTGTTCTGGAGAGTACTGTGATGTCAGAAACTTTCGGGAGCAGAGTCTGTGAAGACCTTGTTTGTGGAGCTGAGGGGGGTGGCTGGCGTCAGCCACCCCCACATGCCTCTGGCTGCTGCTGCGAACGCTTCACGTTTGGGAGCTGTGTAGGGTTTTCCCAGGCTGTCCAGCTGTCGCCACCCCCCACCACCCACCCAGGCCCCTCCTGCTAGGCAATGTGCTAAGCACAGCAGAGGCTGTACGTGGAGGGAGTAGATCAAATGCCCTCCGGGATTTGCCAGCTAAGTTGAAAATCACTGTGGTTGCCTCCTCTTTCTGATTCTAACCCTCTCATGTCCCGCCAGTCACGTCCAATCTTGTCACTTAGCTACGTGATCCACCTAGCCACCCCTCCCAGTATTATGAGCATGTTGAAAGAGTAC
Source organism: Rhinolophus sinicus (assembly GCF_036562045.2). NCBI lineage: Eukaryota > Metazoa > Chordata > Mammalia > Chiroptera > Rhinolophidae > Rhinolophus > Rhinolophus sinicus. The sequence continues at coordinate 15,659,178 of NC_133764.1, read as the reverse complement.
CTTCAAAAAGGGAACAGTATTTCGCTGGAGGAGTGATTCTGATGGTGAGATTCCAGGCGTCAGTGGGGATATCGTATGGGGATAGGTTGGAAGTACCAGTGTTTGGAACCCAAGGGACCCTGTCTGCCAGCTGCACCCCATCTAATGACGTGTTCTTTCTTTTTCTTTGTCTCACCTCAGATGTGACTCCTCACCCTGGCTGGGGGCTCCAAGCATGGCTGACACCATCTTTGGCAGTGGGAGTGACCAGTGGGTCTGCCCCAATGATAGGCAGCTTGCCCTGCGAGCCAAGTGAGTACCTCCCAGGCCCAGCCACATCTTCTCCTCCCTCCCTTCCCTGCTCCCCTCCTTTCATTGGCAAGATTCAGTCCCAAGGACCCAGAGACAGAAATTTAGAGACGAGTGCCTGTCTAATAAACCCCATACTCCATGCCCTGAGCTGGGCACTGAGCAGCCATTCACTTATTTAACCATCATATGGAGTTTATCCCCATATCTCAGTGAGGAAAGTGAGGGCTCCTTGCCCAAGTCGCTTACTTATAATTGTCGGGGCCGGTACCCACACCCAGATCCTCTGACCTATGTTCTTTCTATGATATCACCAGTCTGCTGTGGGGGCTAGACTGCTGCCTTTGCCTTCTCTTTTAAGAGCATAAACCTCCCCTGTCTTTGAGCCTTCAGTCCCTGAGCCCCTGGAGGCGGGAGCCTTTCATCTCTGGAGCCCCACTTCATAGATGAGTGCCTGGCACTGCCAGACAAGACAGAGTGAAGGCTGAAGGCTTGTCAGATGCATGAAGGGCTGCCCCCTGACTGAAATGCACAGCCAGCCTCGGGGTTCCCAGGGTTCCTTCACGCTCCTGTCAGGGTCTCCGGTTTCAGCCTCTCCCCTTGGGGTCCTGGTTTTCTTGTTATCCCTCAGCTGGGTGACCCTTCAGCTTCAGTTTGGTCAGGCCGTCTCCACACGGTCCCCCTGTGGCTGGAAACCAGGGGCTCCCAGATGCCTCTCCTGCCTTCCTGTCTCCCTGTCTCTATCTATCCAGGAAGTTGGGGGTCCCTGGTGTCAGAGAAGCCCAAGAGTCCCCTTCATCTGTCAGACAGTGCCAATTACAGGAGCCCGCATTTTCCAAATGGGAGTGAGTTCAAAAAATTTGCAATTAGATGTTATGAGCCTACAGGGACACAGAGCTGAAACATCAAAGGGGGAGAGAAAAAGTAATCCGATATGTCCAAGAAGAGTGGAGTCCTGCAGGATTTGCAGGAATCTTTGTACGCCAGTTAATTTGTCCCTGTCACTGGGATGGCTCAGTCCTGGCAGCGGGAGAGATCAGGGAGGAAACCAGCCCCTCGCCCTCTCTCCTCTGATGGCAGGAGAGGTGATGTGTCCTCCCTGTTGGATCCAAGGAGCCAGGGAGAGCTGTGCTTATAGGAGGGCCTGGTGTGACCCCTGGCCACCCCTCTAGTGTTCCCTTCAGTTCTCCCTGACCTTGTCTTGAGCGCAGCAGCAGCCAGAAGCTGTTGTAGCACCTTTTAGAAGAGCAAATGCTTTTATCTCCTCCCCGGGGTGCGCTGCCTTGTAATGCCAGGCTCCTTGTAATGCCAGGTTTCGTAAAGGAGAGCACTATAGATCCCCATATCCAGACACTACATCAAGGGTTCCTCTGGGAAGCCTGGGGAAATTACCTTCCCTGGCTCTAGCAAGGTCTGTCCTCCAGCCACCATCAGATATTTTCCAAACCCCTACTATGTGCCAGGATACTGGTTACACAACAGCAAATGAGACCAACGTGGTCTCTCGTCTTAAGGCACTGGTGGGAAGGAGTGAGCATTAGACACGTAATTACCCATGTGCTTTGATAGTGGAAACAGGCCGTGGGGGTGAAGGGGCTGCTAACTTAACCTGTGGATTAGGAGAGGCTTAGCTGAGAGTGTGATGCTTATGTTGAGTCCTGGAGGAGGGGTAAATGTTAGATGGAAATATGGAGGAGGAGCTTCTGGGCAGCAGGAACAGCATGTGCAAAGGCCCTGAGGTAGAAGGACCATGGCATGTAGAGAACCGGACAGAAAGCCAGTGTTGATTTGAATGGAGAGATGGAGCAAGGGGATGAATGGGGTGAAAGGAAGATGGAGAGGTGAGCAGGGCCGAGATGAATCAGAGCCTCGTCCTCCAGAGACTCACATTCTGGAAAGGAGACAGCGGGTCCCAACTTACCTCAAAATAATGTTTAAGCATAATGTAAGCCCCATGATGGAGCTATGCCCAGGTCTCAGGGAAACTCAGAATGGACTCAACCCATTTTGGACAGGATCGAAGAAAAGCTTCCTGGTGAAGATCATGTCTCAAGTCTTAAAAAAGAACAGGAATGAGCCGGGGGAAAGAGGATTTAGGGAGAGGGACAGGCTCTCCAGGCAGAGGGAACAGCGTGAGCAATGGTGTGAAGACCACACGCAGCCCAGCACACAGGGAACTAGGAGCAGCTGTTGGTAACGCATGCCGTGTGAGGCCGGAGGAGCTGAGACGGGCACCCTATGGGGGGTGTACAGATGGGAGCTGGGCACCACCGAAGGTTCTTCCTCAGGAGTTGCAGCCTGTCTGTAGCTAACAGCTTGAGCTGGCCTCCTGTGGCTGTGTGAGGGGCCATTGCACCCTGCAGGGGAGTAAGATGCTCGGTGGCAGCCAGGCCCTGAAGTGGGAGTTGGGGCCTGACTGGACAGGGGTAGTGAGTCTGGGAGGAGGTCACATGAGAGAAAGTAATTTGTTGGGGCTTGGTGGGTGATCCGATGGAGGCAGGAAATGAGGCTCGGAGGATGGCCTGGGGGAGCCTGGCAGGGCTGTCAGCAGCCGCGAGATGGTAGCTCCCATGGTCAGGAGGCCTGCTGAGTCCTGTCTTGCCTTTAGAAAGCCATCTAACTGCGCTCTGTCTCTTTCCTCTTCTGAGAAATGAGGAGGCCTGCCTTGCAGGATGACAGGAGGTTCAGTGTGTGGCGGGGAGTGGGGGGGAGATCTACTGAAACCTTGGCTGAGGGCGGGCCCAGAGTGAGTTGGAGGGAGCTGTGTCCGCTGGGGCTGGTGGTGGTGCTGGTGCTATGCCTTCCTCCTCTAATTGACTAGGTGAGTTCCCCTTATTTATACATCCTCCTAAGGCCGACCTGCGTGTTCCACCCAGCAGCATATCTCCAAGCCTGGCATCACAGTGGATGTTCAATAAACTATGCATCGAATGAATAGCTCTTACAATTTTCCATCGAATAAATATTTATGTAATTGATTGGGCATCTGTCTCCCCCAGCATGCTGAAGTTCTTCAAAGCAATGACTTTGCCATCTTGTCCATCTCTGTTCTCAGTACCTGGCAGAGAATGTCTCGGAGAAGCAAGGACGTAGGCCAAGGAGCTTGGGGCTTGGTCTGCTGCTGCCGCTCCCTCCTCATCCAGAAAAAGAGAAAGTGTTTGAGTTCTTCCCCTCAGCCCCTGGTATCTGCCTCAGGAGGTGTCATTCCTGCAGCCCCGTGGAGTGGAGACTGCTGAGTCCCCTGGGCCAGGCCCCAGCCCCATCTCGCCATCTTGCCACCTCTCCTCTCATGCAGCTCGGTTACCCTCCTGCTCTTGCACCGTCTAGTTTTTAAAATGCTGTGAATCTCCTTTTATCCTCAAGATTCATTTTTAAACTAGTTACAGTTCTTTCCTATTCCATAGTAAACTCCATCTCATTTCTTATATAACTCAGATCTAGGTTTTTATTCCTCTCTTGATAATCTTCTGTGCTACCGCCCTCAAAACCTCACGCACCGTGGCGGTGGCCTTCTCCATTTGGGCAGCGGGCACCTCCCAAGCTCCTGCCCCCAAGGTGCTAAGGTGGTGCCACCATCTCCACGGGGCCCAGCAGCTGGAGGGTAGCAGAGCCAGCACTTGGAGCCTGACATCTGCCCTGTTTCCTGAACCCCTTGCCCCCAACACACAGCAGCTGGGCCCTCACCAGACTGTTCTCAGGGGGGCTTTGTGGATGTGGTGGGGTGTCGGGGTTTGCACTGAGGTGGTCTCAAGGCCTCTGTGTTCTCTCTCGAGGCTGCAGACAGGCTGGTCCGTGCACACCTACCAGACAGAGAAGCAGAGGAAGAGCCAGTGCCTCAGCACAGCCGAGGTGGAGGCCATCCTGCAGGTCATCCAGAGGGCCGAGCAGCTCGATGTCATGGAGCAGCAGAGGATTGGGTGAGTAAGGGCTGCCCCCCGCTGGGCAGGAGCAGATCAGTGAGAGGAGAGCAAGGGCACTTGGTGCCAGATTAGTGGACTGGGAGGCGAGCCCTAGCCACAAAAGCTGGCTCTTTACCACGGGGAGTGAGTCAGCTCTGCCTGAACACCCCTGGGGTGTAGACACATAACTCAGCCATCAAAGCCTCAATATACCCCTCTGTAAGATGGGGATAGCGACTGATGTGTGGGCCCCAGGCTGTGGGGGGATGAGTGAATATGGCGAAACACGTTAGGATTGTTCCACTCTGCACTCTCAAGGGTCAGCAGTAGTCCAGCACGGAGGGATTTAAGTCGAGGCTGAATCTGGGTTGTTCCATCCAATAGGAGACTCTCTCCAGCTTGTTCTAAGCTCGTCTCCCAGCCTTCGGCATCCAGAGCTGACCACTAAACGGTCTTCAGACAGCTTTGTTGTGTCTTTTTGTTTGTTTGTGTAATTACAAAAGCAATTTATACATCCTCTAAAATCTGAAAAACACAAAAAAGCACAAGTGGGAAAACACAAATGCAGTGCGTTGCCTTGGGCAGGAGTTAATTTGATTCTGATCTCTTTGTTCTCCTATTTATCTTTCTAGTAAATATATGATCATGTAAAAAAGTCAGACACTGGAAGAATGCACAGCCCTAGAAAGTGAAAGCATCACTACAAAGATCACTGCTATCCCAACATTGAATGTACTCGCCTCAATACTACTGACCTGTTACTGTCATTGTATTACACACAGGGGTTAGCCCAGACTAGTTGTCTGTCTTTTGCTTTTTCCCCCACACTGGGCTCTGGCCCTGTGCTGCCCGGGGCCCTGCCAGGTTCTCTGCAGTCCTGGTGCTGATGATTGATTGACATGCCAGTGTTGCATCCCTCGGGCTCCCCCGAGGGGACCGGGGAGTGGTGGGGGTGTTTCACGTGGGCTCTCCTAGGCAGTGGGAATGCATCTGGGCTGCCGTCTTAGACTTCCCTGTGCTGCTCACATTGTCTGGCCCTCTCTGGGAGCACTGGGTTTGGCAGGGTACAGAGTGACCCAAAAGGCAGTGCCTCAGGTTAATGATCTCAGAAGGAGGACGTGTGACCTGTGTGTTTCATGAGCCAGGAGCTCAGGGATGTAACTGACCGAGGATCCCTGAGAACAAGTGGGTTAGGCCAGGACGGAAGCAGGGTTTGCTCCCGAGTCCCTGCAGGTCCCTGGGTGGGGCACGATGATCTGTGTGGAAGTCAGGAGGGCACGTGGGGAGAGGCAGCCTCAGTGCCCAATCTGCTCTCCCTTGCCCCCTAGGAAAGGCCTGATCAGCTCAGGGGAGAGCGTGGGGTTGTCATGAGAGGGGGGCCTGGGTATGGACCTGGAGTCCACCTCTTAGGAATTGTGTGACCCTGGCAAGTGACTTCCTATCTTCTGAGCCTCAATCTTCTCATCTTTCAAATGGGGGGAAGTAGCATCCTCCTCACTGGGGGGTTGTGACAATTAGAGGAGATAATGTATCCGCACTCTGCCCTTCATTCATTCAGGCATTTTCACTGAATGTCCCCTGGGCACTGGCGATTCAGCGGCCAACAACACAGAAGTGGCTGCCAGTTTTGCGGAGATTGTAGTATGGCATTACAAGTTGTCGTGAAATGGGTCCTCCTGGCCTAAGGGACTGGGGGACCCTGGGGAGAGGCGCCTACGCCAGGCTTAGTGGGGTTCAGGCCAGGCTCCTGGACACTCAGCATCAGAGCTTCAAAGATGGGCTCTTTTTCTTTCTTTCTCCAGCTTCTTCAAATGAAAAAGTTTCTGCATCGTCCTGGATCCCTTTTACCTCCCTGCACCCTGTATCCATCCAGGTTGCTTCTGAAATACAGCCTGTCCCCGTCTCCATCCCCCTTCCCTGGACCCCCCACCATCGCCCTCTGGCTTCCTCACCTCCTCTCCCCTTGTAATCTTGAGTGAGCTCTTTAAAACTGTCACGCAGATCCAATCAGTCCTTTCCTTAAAACTCCTCAGTAGCTTCATGGTGAACTGAGGGAATAATCCAAACCACATTTTGTGACCTATTAAACCCACGTAATCTGGGCCCTCCTCGCCCCTCCAGCCTCCTTTTATCCCAGGCTCCCGCTCGCTTACCAGGCAGTAGCCACGCTGACCTTACCCTTCTAATGTGCCGGGCCCTTTCCCACCCCGAACCTTAGCCCGGACTGGTCCCCGGCCTGGAAGGCTTCCTCCCCGAGCTCTTCACGTGGCCTGGTTCTTGTCATCCTTTACCTCTCAGCTCAGAGAGGCTTCCACTGATGACCACCTGACATGCCCCTGCCCCCACCCACTTATTTTAGCTATTTTAGTGCTTCCTCCTCTAAAGCCAGTTTGCTGGTTTACTTATCTCTGGACTTTCTCCCTTTACTGAACATAAGTTCCATGAGAGCAGGGACCATGTCTGGTCTCTGGCTTGTTGGCGACAGTAAATAATCCCAATGTCTGACACATCATAGGTGCTCAATCAATACCGGTGAGTAAATGAATGATGAGGAGTTAGCCAGGGAAAGAGGTGAGGCAGGGAACAGTACCCCAGGTAAGGACACAGTGCATGGGGCTTGGAATATATAGTGTTGAGGCCTCGTGGCAGCCGAGTCTGGGCAGTGGTTGGGTTGGACACAGGAAGCACATCCCATCTGACACTGTGTCCTGTGCTACAGGCGGCTGGTGGAGCGGCTGGAGACCATGAGGCGCAACGTGATGGGGAACGGCCTCTCCCAGTGTCTGCTCTGTGGGGAGGTGCTGGGCTTCCTGGGCAGCTCGTCGGTGTTCTGCAAAGACTGCAGGAAGGTAAGGCCCTGCTCTGGCCCCGCCACTCTGGCTATCCAGCCTAGACCAGCTGTCCCGCTGCTCTGTGGCTTTGCACCCAGGCTCCCAGGAGTGTGTGTGTGTGTATCTGAGCATACATGGATAATCACATCGTGTCCTATGATTCTTGGCAAGAAGGATTGGAGCCTGAAAGTCAAACGGCCTGGCTTCTAGGGCCAGCCCTAGAGGGAGTGGACGTCTGGGTCTCACAGGCCCAGTTATGAATACAGCTCTTCCACTAACCATCTAACCTCAGAAAACTTGCTTAATAGCTCATGCCTCATCATTCTCATCTGTAAAATAGGGATAATGATAACATGTGCCTTAGAGAGTTGTGAGGATTAACTCTTAGATGCAAAGCTCTTAAAACCTTGTCTGGCACGTTACGTACTCAGTTAATGTTATTAGTTGTTGTTAAGTAAATACAGTCCTCCTCAGGGCCAAAAAAATCTGCTAGGGTTGCATTTCTTCTTCTGTTGGTCTGTTCTCTTGATCCTTGCCCTCTCTCAGATGAGAATCAGGGCCAGCCCGGTGGCTCAGGTAGTTGAGCGGCTGTGGCCGGCAGCCGGCGAGAGCTGCTGTGAGCGGCTGTGAGCAGTCAACCGACTGCCTCAGCTGTGGGGGGAACCACAAGGCTCATAACACCAGCACAAGCCAGGGAGCTGTGTCCTACACAACTAGACTGAGGAACAACGGCTTGAACCAGAATGGGGGAAGGAGAGGCGGAAGAAGGGCGGGGGGGGGGGGGGAGAGAATGAGTTTTGCACGAAGGTCAAATGGATTTTCTCCTGTTCTTTTTTCTTTTCTTTTTTTTTTTTTAAAGTGCCCCATTTTATTTATTTATTTATTTTTTTAAGGAGAGCACAGCTCACAGTGGCCCATGCAGGGATCAAACCGGCAAACTTGGTGTTAGTAGCACCGTGCTCTAACCAACTGAGCTAACCGGCCACCCCTCCTGTTCTTATTATACTCTACCAATCATTCTAAATTATACCACATACTAAATTGTTTCATATTGAGTCTAATATGTTTGATAATAACTTTTTTGTTTTCCCTGGAGTTTCTAATTGCCTTTCTTTTTTTTATTGACCAAAGAATAATGTGCCTTCTGATCCTCAAGACTATTTAGCATCTCTAGTTTATTCTCTATTACATGGAGCCTACGTTTTTTCCTTCCAGAAACCCTTCTAGATTCTTATTCCTGCTCAAGCTTAGACTACTTTCTGCATAGTTATAATCATGGGACTACCCTTTACTGCCCTCCTAGGTTACTTACTGCCCTCCTACTGCCCTCACTGTTCCCAAGATGCCATGTCTTCCACTTTTTTAGTTTTTCACTCTCATTTTATTGGAACCAATCCTCAAGTAACTTCCATGAGCCAGTCTGGCATTTTACGCCTGGAGTTATTTTGGTGAACAAGACAGAGAAAGAACCTTCTTCTCTTGAGATTACACTGGGTGCGGGAACCAAAAACTTTGATCAAAAATGATCAAATAAATAAGAAGGCTTCAATAAGTAATAAATTCTGGGAAGAAGTAATAGGGGATGTGAGACTCGGGGTGGGGTGGGGTGGGGTTGGTAAGAGTTGAAAGCACTGTAAAATATGAAGTCAAAACAGAAACATGAACTTGACAACCTTGCCAAGGGCATTGTCAGTGGCATTCAAAAGCTGGATGATAAAGGCGCAAAGAGGTTAATATGTACAACAAATAATAAGTGGGAAAGTCAGGATTTCAGCTAAGATCTTTCTTTTACCCCCTGCTCTGTCACATGTTGTGAACTGGGCTGAGGAATGTAGATTAACTGGTAAAGGGTCTCAAGAACAGTATGGCAGGAACCTGGGTGTCAGGATGGGCATGCGTGTGCCAGCTCCTCCTTAATCCTTCCATAGGTTCTGGGCTAGATACCAACAAAGGAAGTGGGCACACGGACCCGGAATGTCTTGCTCCCAACACCTGGGCAGGCAGGGTTATATGTTGTGATTTCTGCCTGGGAGAATAGGGCTCCAGCATCCTATTTCCTCCTTCTGCCTCTCAACCCCACAATTGCTATAAATGTTCAGGTTTGCAGGACCGTGACGAAGGGACAGAGCCTTATCTCCTTCCCCTGGAAAAGTCTGGGGCTTCTGCCACAGAGGCAGGCTGCTGCCCCTGCTGCTGAAGGGTTAATGCCAGCCGCTCCATGGAGCCATTCCCTAGGTCACAGTGGCAGTCCCAGGAGAAGACCTCAGCTGGATGCGGGGGTGGGAAAACATGCGCTTCCAGACACTTTTGCCACCCCCACCCCATGGTACCCTGGAGCACTGGGCTAGTCCAGAGGACAGTTCCATTTGAAATTGTTCTTAAGTTGCAGGAAGCTGAGGACTTGGTCCTGTCTTGGGTGGCAAGGTGAGGAGCCCTTTGAGCTTCTGAGGGCACTTGTTCCTGCACGAAAGTGGGAGGAGAACATGCTAATTAGGGCCACAGCTTAATGGGCATTTGGGGGGGTTTCTTCATCCGTCTTTGAAAAGATTGTGTGGTTCATTCATTCGTTCATTTGTTCGTTCATTTATTCATTCTGCAAATAGTAGAGGACCCACTGTGTGTAGGCCCTCTTCTAGGTGCTGGTGATCCCATGAACAAGACAGATGAAATCCTTGCTCTCATAGAGATTATTTTCCAGGGGTGGGAGGAGAGAAACAACAAACACATAAACAAGCAAACATAATGTCTAGTAGCCTGAGGTCTCTAAGTGAATTACGACAGGGCTATGTGATAAGAGTATGGCTGGGAGGGCCTCTGAGCTCAGACCTGAACAAGAGCCAGCCCCCAGAAGATCTGGGTGCACAAGTGTTTCAGGCAGAGGGAACATCAAGCACAAAGGCCCTGAAGCAGAAACCGTGAAGGCATCTGGGGCAGAGGGAGTGAGAATTGGGCACAGCTGATCACACAGAGCCTCGAAAGTCAAGGTCAGGAGTTGAGATTTGATTCTACGTTCAATAGGATGCCAGTGGAGCATTTTAAGCAGGGGCGTGATGTGTGATCTGATTTGTTTTTAAGAGATGAGCCTAGCTGCTATCTAGCGAGCGGATTGCAGGGGGCATAGAGTGAAAGTGGGAGACGAGTTAGGTGGTGATGGCTGTCGTTGGGAGGGATGGAGTTGGGGACCAGACAGCATAGGGATGGGGCCATATGCTAAGCGAATCAGTCTCTTGAGTATATTCTAAGCAGATGGGTCTAAGGGTTAGAGAGCATACCTGAGGGCCCTAGGAAAGAGAGAGGATTCTAGAATGAAGTTGGGCCAGGGCAAGAGGCCACTTGGTCCGCCCTGCATGGTGAATGGGTGGTGGTCCTCCTGGCCTTGCCAGTAAGTGCTGTTCCTATGCAGATGGACTTGGATTGTGGTCCCAGGTTTGCCACAGCACAGTGACCTTGTACAAGTCATTTAACCTGTCTGAGCCTCTGTTAGTTCATCTGTAAATGGGGTAATAAAGCTTATGTCATCCCTGGCTGGGTGTGAGGAGTAAATGAGCTAATAATGCAGTGAAGCCCTTAGCAGAGTGTCGGGTCCATTTCGAACAATCGGTAAAACATACCTGCTGTTGTTACTGCTATTATTATTACTGCACTGCAAGGTGCTAGCTGCTCAGACTGCCCACGTGTTACAAAGAATGGAACTGACCTCCCATATATCTCAAAAAAAGTTTAGTGGCGTCCCATGCTTTGGTCAACTCAGGCTGCCATAACAAACTACTATAGACTGGGCAGCTTCAACAACAGACGTTTGTTTCTCATAGTTTTGGAGGCTGGGAAGTCCAAGGTCAATGTGCTGGCCCACTCAGTTTCTGGTGACAGCCCTCTTCATGGTTTGCAGATGCCACCTTCTCCCTGTGTCCTGGGAAGTCCAAGGTCAATGTGCTGGCCCACTCAGTTTCTGGTGACAGCCCTCTTCATGGTTTGCAGATGCCACCTTCTCCCTGTGTCCTCACTTTGTGGAGAGAAAACCCTGGTCTCTCTTCCACTTCTAATAAGGACACTAGGAAGAAGGTGGGGCCCCACCCTTATGACCTCGTTTAACCTTAAAGTATCTACTAAAGATTCTATCTCAAATGTAGTCACATTGGGGGTTAGGTCTTCAGCATAGGAGTTGTGATGGGCTGCAGTGCGGTCCATAGCACCCCACATTCTCCTTATTAAAATGCATGTGTTCTTGAACTTAAAATTGGAGTTCCCACAGTTAGTCCCATATTTTTTGTAGTTTATATAAAAGCCTCTGGAAGCCTTTGTAGCACTCCAACATTGGATGTCTTGAGCCAGTAGGGAAACCAAACTGCTCAGGTTCTTTGCAAGTTCCTCGTATGAAACTAACACTCAATCATTTATTCAGCCTGTTGTGAACTCATTCTGGGTTAGGGGACTCCAAAAGGAGAAGGGTCCAAAACAGTCACTTCCCTCGGATCCTGATGATCAAAGTGGGAAGACAGTGTCCTCTAGAGTGATGATGACCATGGCTGAGACCAGGGTTTCCAGGACTGAGAGCAGTCAGGAGGGCTGCCTGGAGGAGCTGTCTCCTGAAGTCTTCTCAGAGGCGGGCGATAGCAGAGCTCAGGGCATTCCAGGCAGGGGAGGAGAGCACAGCAGAGGCACATAGCTGGAAATGGGCTGGGCAAGCATCTGACTGTGAGCATGCAGGCCCCGAGGCCAGGGAGAAATGTGTTGAAAGAAGAAAGAACACAGGAGATGATGTCAGATTTGACTTAGAAACAGGGGACTTTGGAGGAGGGTCAAGGGGCAAGATCAAGGGGACCTGAAGAGCTGAGATCTTGGGGTAGGAGATGGGGCTTGTTAGAAGGAAGAGTTCTCTTGAGGGCCAAGCTGCATTTGATCAGAGTTGGCAGGTCCTTAGAACCCTGGGTCCTCAGGAGATAATCACAGATGATCACAGACACCCTGGGGCCACTCTGTCGGGTGGTGGTCACTTTGGAGCAGAGTCCCTGGAGAATCAGGAGGCCCAGACTGAGCCTCAGATCCTTCTGAAAAGCTTTAGTCCCTGCAGGGGCTCTCTGGTGTTTGGGAGGGGAGGACATTGTCATCTATTCACTCAGCCTATTCACTCAGCGGCAAGTATTTATTGTATGTCAACTGGTACCGGCACAGAGGGATGCAGTGTAAAGACACACAGATCCCTGCGGCTCAGGAGGGAGGTGTTAAATGTCCGTGGATAATTAATTACAGTTATGTTTGGGGTTATGGAGGCAGCCCTGGGAGCCTGAGAGAGCTCGAACAGGGTACTGGCCTAACTAGGGGCATCAGGAGTCCTCCACTCTAGGCTCACCAATTTCTGGGGCACCTCGCTGTGTATTTCTATCTCCGCTTTCCACCTCTTCACCTTCTTCAGTGGGTCCTGGGAGGAGTGTGGGCCTGGGCAGGCTGCTGAGAAGAGATGCTGGAGAGAACTCTGACGTGGGAAATGTCCACCTCCAGGCTTCAGGTGCTCCCCGCCCCATGGAGCTGTCCCCTGCAAAAGCCCTGGCAGCGTTCAGCAGCCACAAGCTAACAAGCGTGCGGGTGGAATCCATGATGCCAGCCCTTGCCGCAGCATCCCCTCCATAATTGGGCCGGCATGCCCAGCCTGCCTGCCCTCATTACAGGAGGGCTGCGGTAGGAAAGGAGAGGGGCTGGCTGGTGAATTAGAGAGGCCTGGCACTCCTAATTGCCTAAGGTCTGAGTCAGCCAGCTTTCAGTTTAATTGAGAGTCGGGCCTCACCAGCGATGGGAGGTTGGGTGGGGCTGCAGGAGAAGAACCACCTGAGGCGTTATCGTCACGCAAGGGAGGCAGTAGGAATTTGTCTGGTCTCAGCCAAAATGTGTGGGTGCAGATAAGCCTGCCCGTGTCTCAAAACGATGGTCTCAGGAATGTGTGCTAAGTCCCTGTGAAAGAGGATGAGGCAACCCGCTAGCCCTGTGCTCTGCGCTCTGCTCAAAGCCTTTCGGAGAAGTCCAGGTGTGTGTGTGGGGGGGGGCCATGGGGGGAGTCAGGCATCCCCTATCCAGGATGGGGGGCACTGGAGGGAAGGCGCCAAGCCCAAGCTTGATCCCTGCCCCCTACCCTGCTCAAGGCTCTGAGGAGCTGTTTGAGGGGGGTCATTCCAGACCCCCAGCAGGGGAGCTGGCAGTAACCCAGGGACCACTAATCCCATCACAGGAGCCCACCCTGATGAGCTCATGGGGCGCTAATCACCTCCTTTAGTCTCCACCTTCAAACACCATCACATTGGCAGTTAGGGCTTCACCATGTGAATTTGAGGGGACACGACCATTTGGTCCATTACACCTACTGAACAGATGGGGAGGTGCAATCTGTATTTATGAAGCCCTCCAGCGGATTCTGATTCTCCTTATGTTTGAAAACCTTGCTCTAAGGTCCCAGCCCCAGACCTGGCTCAGGGCAGTGGTGAAGGACCTCAGTGGCTAGCCTTCCCTCTGCTTGTCTTACTCCCTTTGCCCTCCCCCCCATATCTTCCCCCCGAACCACACAGCCCCCACCCCCCTCACACCTCCCCTCCATCTTCATATAGCACACCAGCCCATACCCCACACACACCACACCCCCACACTCCCACATGCCCCCATACCCCCTCATACCCACACCACATTGCACACGCACACAAACACACACACACACAAACACACACTCACTCACTCAGGATCCCCAGTGCCTTCCTTCAGGCCGTCCTTGCTCTTGCCAACAGTGAACACTGAGACCATTATTTTCACCTTGTGAGTCTATAAAATGCTTTCACAACAGTCATCCTATTTGGTCCTCAGGACAAAGCTGTAAGGGCTACAGGGGAAGTGAGGCTGTTCCCCAGTCACAGGTAGAAGACAGAGGCTCAGTGGAGGCAGTGTGGCCTGCTCGGGTCACCCAGCTGGATAGTGGGGAGCTAGGTCCCCCAGGGGCGTTTGTTGTGTCATGCTACCCTCTATTCCTTCAGACCAAAGCATTCCCTCTCGTGTGCTTTCCCATCCTTGGAGAAGCAGGGATAGCTTTCTTAAGAGCACAGGAGAAGAAACATACTCAGTGGTTAAATATTGAAAACTTTTCTCAGAAAATCAGGAACAAGACAAGTTATTTGTATCCTTATCACCACTTCTATCCAGCGTTGTACTGGAGGGCTTGCCAGTACAATCAGGCAAAAAAAAAGAAAGTATGGCAAAGCGTTGGAAAACAATAGCTAAAACTGTCATTGTGCGTGAGTAACGTGATTATGTCACTAGAAACTCTGAAAGAATCTAAATACAAATGGCTGAACTAACATCAGTTGGTGAATTGAGCAAGGTGGTTGTATACAAGTTCCATATACATACAAGAAAATCGGTATTTCTATATACCTGAGACAAAAATGAGAGAAAGTGAAAAATATAACTCATGACAAAGGGCACCTGGTATGTGGTGGGGAAAAGAATGGTCTTTTGGATAAATAATGTGAGGTCATTTGCGTGTTCATATGGAAAAAAATGTATCTTGACCTTTACCTCACACTAGGCACAAAAGTCAATTCCAGAATGATTTTAGATTTAAATGTGAAAGGTAAAATAATCACTATTTCGGAGAATAAAGAAAGAAGGAAAAAAAGAAAGAGCGAGTGAACACAGGAGACATCACTCTAAGGTGGAGGAGTGGGTGCCTGTGTCAGCATGGACGATGCCTTTGGGGACGCCGGGAGCACCCAGAAGGCCCAGTCTAGAGGCCGCCCTCTGCCTGTATTCCAGCCGGAGCCAGCAGTGGCCAGCTGGCTGCCCTCACCACCACTAAGGAAAACAGCTTTTCCAGCCCCTTTCCCAACCTTCAGAAGCAGCCAAATGTTCTCAGGATGTTCCCACTGCAAAAGCTCAACACATAGGGATGACTGAGCTCATGGGGCCACGGTCTGTGCGGGTGGGAGGACAGGCAGCCCCTTTGGGAGACTTTGACCTTCTTGGGAGCCAGCTCAGCACCCTAGGCCCATCCTTGTGAATGAAGTTGAATTTTATGAAGGGCTTGTCTCTGCAGAATTTTTTTCATTCATTCTTTCTACAATGTTTTATTGGGTACTGACTACCTGCCAGGCCCTGAAGGTGCTGTGATGAACAAGGCAGGAGGTAGCCTCACCCTCCTAACCACTGGTAGGTAGTAATAAGAGCTAGTACTTCCCTCTTTCACTCTGCCAGACATTGTTCTAAGGGCTCGTCACATGTTAACTCATTCAGTCCTCCTAACAAACCGTATGGGATTGGCGCTATTATCATCCCCTTTTACAGATGGGCAAACTGAGGCACAGAGTGGATAAGTACCTTGCCCAAGGTCTCTCCGCTAGTTAGTTGTAGAGCCAGGATTTGAACCCAAGCAGTCTGGTTCTGAGCGTCCTTGCCATTAACCACTGTGCTACATCAACCCCATAGAGTTTATGACCTAGAAAGGCAAGATGGACAAGAACAAGTAAATACAATAATTCCAGAAAGTGACAAAAACATAAAAAGTGGGGGAGGGGTATAGGACACTCTAAGAGCCAGTGGGGAGGGAGTGAGAAGGCAGCTATTTTATTTTGGATGCACAGCATGGGCCTCTATGAGGAGGTGAGATTTGAGCTGAGACCATGACGAGAAAAAATCAGATCTGGCAGAAAGTGTCCCAGGCAGAGAGAGCAGCATGGATGAGGGACTGGGTGGGAAAGAATGTGGCATAAACAAGAACAGAAAGAAAGCCAGGGAGGCATGGTGGGGAGAGGACCCCACAAATGACTTTTCAAGCTTTGTGGCCTGGCCTTCGCTGGGCCTGCGGATTGGGGGCTGCTCCACCCTATGCCTTGGATTAACTTGAGTCCCCCAAAATAGGAGGAGGCAGTTTTTTAAATTACATATTTTGAACTTTATGGTAAAATGTACATAACATAAAATTTACCATTTTAAGTGTATGGTTCAAGGGCATTAAATTCCCTCACGTTGTTGTGTTCCATCACCACCATCATCTCCAGAACTTTCTCATCTTGCAAAACTG
This sequence comes from Rhinolophus sinicus, assembly GCF_036562045.2. NCBI lineage: Eukaryota > Metazoa > Chordata > Mammalia > Chiroptera > Rhinolophidae > Rhinolophus > Rhinolophus sinicus. Next base: position 15,643,108 of record NC_133764.1, on the reverse strand, counting down.
AAACTCTATACCCATTAAACATTAACTACCCATTCCCACCCACCCCAACCCCTGGCGTCCACCATTCTACTTTCTGTTTTTGTGAAATTTTTTTTTTAATTGGGGAACAGTGTGTTTCTCCAGGGCCCATCAGCTCCAAGTTGTTGTCCTTCAATCTAGTTGTGGAGGGCGCAGCTCAGCTCCAAGTCCAGTCGCCATTTTCAATCTTAGTTGCAGGGGGTGCAGCCCACCATCCCATGCGGGAATTGAACCAGCAACCCTGCTGTTAAGAGCTCGCGCTCTAACCAACTGAGAAATCCGGCCGCTCTGTTTTTGTGAATTTGATGACTAGTTATCTCATGTAAGCAGAATAATATAATATGTGTCCTTTTGTGTTTGGCTTATTTCACTGAGCATAATGTCTTCAGGGTTCATTCATGTTGTAGCATGTGTCAGAATTTCCTTCCTTTTTAAAGCTAATATTTTACTGTATAAAGGTATCACATTTTGTTGATCCACTCATCTGTCCACTGACACTTGGGTTGCTTCACAGCTTAGCTATTGTGAGTAGTATTCCTATGAATATGGAATGCACATATTTCTCAGAGGCCTTCCTTTGAATTCTTTTGGGCATGTGGTATGACAATTAAGTTCGCAAACTTGCCACCGTGCGCTTATAGTGGCAGCCCTGTACAAACAGCTCGATAAGGTTTCATAACCTTGGTATATCAGGGTCTCACATCTGTGTTCTTGATGTGTGGTGGTGTCTTGCTGAGTGGAGTATATTATTGTTGCGTGTTTTTGTGTGCCATTGCGAGAATGTCTGAGTTTGAATTCGAGCAACGAACAAACATTAAATTTCTTGTTAAACTTGGCAAGAGTGGAAGTGAAATCAGAGACATGTTAGTCCAAGTTTATGGGGATAATGCCAGGAAGAAAACGGCAGTGTACAAATGGATTAAACCTTTTTTCTGAGGGGAGAGAACGCCTCAGTGATGAAGAGAAGGCAGGTGGCCAATAATGAGCAGAACTGATAAAAACATTCCAAAAATTCATCAAATTGTGCATCAAAATTGTCGACTGACTGTGAGAAGCATAGCAGACCAAGTAAACATTGATAGAGAAACAGGAAAATCTTAACATGAGAAAGGTGTGTGTAAAAATGGTCCCAAAGGAGCTCACCGATGAATAAAAGCAAAGGAGAGTCGAAGTTTGCCAAGACCTTTGGGAGAGGCAAGATGATGTTTTGGGCCGTGTTATCACTGGTGACGAAACATGTGTGTACCAATACAACCCTGAAACAAAGCATCCAAGTGCACAATGGAAGTCAGCCAATTCTCCACAACCAAAAAAGTTCCATCAGTCCAAATCAAGAGTCAAAACAATGTTGCTAACCTTTTTTGATATTGGAGGGATTATTCATCATGAATTTGCACCAACTGCACAAACAGTTAACCAAGTTTACTATTTGGAAGTGCTGCAAAGCCTGCATGAAAAAGTTAGACTAAAACCGCCTGAACTTTTCACCAATTCATGGCTCTTGCATCACGACGATGCACCAGCCCACATGGCACTGTCCATGAGGGAGTTTTTAGCCAGTAAACAAATAACTGTATTGGAACATACTCCCTACTCACCTGATCTGGCCCCCAGTGACTTCTTTCTTTACTCGAAGATAAAGGAAATATTGAAAGGAAGACATTTTGATGACATTCAGGACATCAAGGGTAATACGATGACAGCTCTGATGGCCATTCCAGAAAGTTCCAAAATTGCTTTGAAGGGTGGACGAGGTCCTGCCGTCAGTGCATAGCTTCCCAAGGGGGGCACGTCGAAGGTGACTGTAGTGATATTCAGCAGTGAGGTATGTAGCACTTTTTCTAGGGTTAGTTCACAAACTTAATTGTCAGACCTCATATACCCAGAAGTGGAGTTGTTGGCTCATGTAGTAATTCTTTTTAATTTTTGGAGGAGTTGTCATCCAGCTTTCCATGACAGCTGCACTATTTTCCCTTCCCACCAACAGTACACAAGGATAAGAAGGGGCAGTTTTTCCGCAGAGCCTCCTTCCTGAATGGGGGTGTGATGAAACTCATCCATGTCCCCCACTCCCTCTCCAAACCCAGCCCTCAGCACCTCTGTCCCTCGGGTGCAGCCACAGAAGCATCAGCCTCCTGGAGCATTAGCCATTTCATCTGAGCTGCCTCCATATTGGCCTCGCACTGCCCTTTCTCCTCCTCGACTTAATTCAGATGTAGAAGAACATGTGTTTGTGTCTCATTACAAAGATGGATTTTTTTTCACTCAGCGACTGATGTTTCCTAAATTCCCAGAAAAAGTCACTTAATTCGCCTGCCCTGAGGGCTCGCTCTGGCTGCTGCTTCATCGCCCAGGCTGCTTGGCAGGAATTGAGTTGGCCACTGTTGCCAGACTGGAGTCACCACGCAGCATCCTGGAACATTAGCCCGCCAGTCTGACAGAACAACTCCATTAAGACACACTTATTTCTTGTTGTTCTGGTGCCTGTGGCATGGCTTTTCTTCCCCCCAGAGTAGCTTGTTTCTTGCTGCTTTGTGCAGGCCAGTGACCATTGTGTCCACCCCATTGAGCACTGACCTTCAGCTCAAGGTCAAAAGCAGCTAAGCCGTTGCCAAGAACCAGGGTGTGCTCAGGGAACCGCTCGACCCCTGGTGGCAAGGCCCAGAGCTTCCTGGAGAGAGATGAGCCTTATGGTCATTGAGTCAGTTCCTGCAGCCCTCTAGAGACCCTGCCCACTTAGCTCACCTTCATGAAAGCCCTGCCCTCCAGGAGCCCACCGCTGGTGATGTATAATGCAACACAGTGTGAGAAGTGCTATAGGAGCAAAAGGCATGGAGTGATCTCGGAGCAGAAGGGTGGCAAGGCTGCCCCCTGAAGAGGTGTGAGAGGCTGCAGAGTAGAGCTTATATTTGAGCAGGGCCTGAAAGGGTGGAAACTGGGGTGCCAGGGGAGGGCATTTCAAGAGGAGGCACAGCTCTGTAGAGGCAGGGTGAGTAGGAAGTGCAGGGACTGGTGGACATTTGGCATAGCTAGTAATTTGGGGTATGAAGAAGCGGGGGGGAGGGAGGCAGGCTGAGGGGGAGGGGAGAGAATGAAGTAAGGATCGTGAAGGGCCCTGGGTGCCAGGCTGAGAAGTGTCCTGCAGGCAGCAGGGCCGTCAAAGGGCGCTAAGCAGGCATGACAATCATGTGGGTCTCTGGGGAGGCTAAGTCCAGAGGCAGATTTGGGGTGGGGACCATGTGGTACATTGGAGAGAGCCTGTTGGATGCTGAATTATCCAATTAGCAATAACACGGGCATGAATTCAGGCAGGAACCACTAGAATGGAGACTCAAAAGACAGTTAAGAGTTAGAAATAACCAAAGCTACCGGTGATTGATAGCTCATTCCAGGCCAGGCCCCTCCCCCACTTAATTATCAGCCACCCTGATCCACACTTTGCCCTGAAGAAGCAAGAGTGTGGAGGTTAAGTCCCTTGCCTGGCCACAGGGGGTTTGTGGGCACGGTCAGTGGCAAGGTTCAATGGCCTTGTCCAGTGTGCCGCACGTATGCTTGGGGCCCAGTGTGCAAGGCTGGGCTGGTGCAGGAGCAGGCGTGGGGAGGGGCTGGGGGTGCAGGTAGGGCTGAGAGTCCTGGGGAAGCCATGTGGTCATGTAGTCTGTGGGCTGGACCCCAGGCTGATGGTCTGAAGAGGGGCCCTGGCGGGAGATCAGCAGCCCAGAGGTAGACGTGGGGGTGACTGAAGCACTAGGAGAGCACAGAGGTCCAGGTCGAGGAGAAGACGGCCACCAGGAGAGCATGGTGGAAGCATTGCTTGGGGTCAGCTGTCTTCTCCCTTTGAACCTGCCTAAATGACCTGTCTGGAGACATTTCTGTGACCTGTTGTCCCCACATGGATGTCATGCTGTTGACATGTCAGAGCCTCTCTGTTACTAGATGAGCCAGGACTGGTCATTAGACACCTGCTGTATGCGGTCAAGGGGCATCACATTGAGAAGGAACAACCCCTGTAAATGCTGGGGAAGCTGCTCACTGGGGTGCGGGGGGCAGAGAGGTTGGTGAGAGCTGGGCCTCCGCGGAGGGGTGCTTCTCCCCGCTTAGCCCCTCAGCTGTGAGGCATCTCCGTCCTCCAGATTGGCCCTGGTGGGGCTGTCTTCAGTGTGACCACCAAGAACACAGGGCTTCTGTGGTCCATCTCCACCGAGCCCCAACTTGGGCTTTACCCTGAGTCACCACTGCCAGTTACTAGACCCCCAGCTTGACTTCTGACTATGTTTCCAGATTTGACAACTCCTGCCCCGTCCTGGGCTGTGCCCCCCCCCAACGCACTCCAGCCATCCTGGTGACTCCGCCCCTTTCCCCCGTTCCACTGCTGCACCAGGGACCCAAGAGCTGGGTGGGTCAGCACCTGCTTTTGTACAATCCATGAGCTAGATGGTTTTTACATTTGTAAATGGTTGGGGGGGAAAAATCAAAGGAAGAAGAATATCTGTGACGTGAAAATTATATGAAATTTCAATTTCAATGTCTATAACATTCGGTTAGAACAGGCCACACCCATTCATTTACATATCATCTATGGCTGCTTCAGTGCTATATTGGCAAGGTTTAGGAGTCTGTGACAGAGAGCCTAGAATATTTACTTTCTGGCCTTTTACATAAAAAGTGTGCTGACCCGTGTCCCAGCCCATTTGCCCCTCACCCAGGGTGCCAGGCCACTCAGAAGTGAGAAAGAGTATGATTTCCTTTCCCTCCCTGTCATGTGTTGGTGGGGTTCAGGTGGATGGTGCCAGGGTTGGTTGCTTGGGCTTCAAAGTACTGAAGGATTTAGTGAGATGTAGACCCTTTACTTTGTGATTGGTTTTCTTTTCCTGGAATTTAAAAGAGTAATTGACACTCTTGCATAGAGGTTAAGAGCCCTGAATTCGGACTGCGTGGGTTCTCCTCTTGACTTGGGCAGTTAACCTTGCCTCTCTGCCTCAGTTTTCTCACCTGGAAATTGGGACTAATAATAGTACGTCCCTCCTAAGGTGGTGTGAGGATTGAAATGAGTGAAGTACATGATAAGCTCTTAGAAACAGTGCCTGGCACATAGTAACCACTCAATAATTATAAAATCAAACAATACAGAATGTATAAACTGTTACCACGGCCCTGCCTTACCTCCAATCTTAGCAGCCTGGGCGTTTGTCTTTCTCTCTCCACACACATACAGACATTCACTGGTATATATGCATATATATTTTTTGAATGGGACCATCATAGACTACCCTTGCTCTGTAATTTCCTTTTTGCATTTAATAGCATATTAAAGACATCCCCCCAACTCTAAACATGGAAATCTAACACGGTCTTTAGTTGCTGTATGATATAAGGGAGTTTTTCGCATTTTACTGAAGCCCCTTCTTTTCTAGGCTGCTCACACACCCTGTGGGGGGCAGGACCGGATGGGGGTGCTGGGCCAGGCCCACCCTCTTTCACTCCAAACACCCTTCCTCCTGCTCCCTGCTGTGTCTGGCCTCTTCCCAGTGTTCCAGTCTCTCCCAGGGTCATAGCCCTCTTTGCAATTTGGCTTCTGCTGCCTTCCTCTGCTCAGTGCTTTCCCTGCCCCTCATCCCCACCCGTGTCTGAAATCTAGATGAGGGTGTGGGTTGAGCTTATTTCTTAAAAGTCTTTTTGGTCCCTGTGTAAATCAGAGGAGGGACATAGCTGGTGGAATGAGATGGGGGGCAGTTCTGCCTAAATCCCTAAATGAAACATCTGCAGCTCCGCTGGACCTGCCTGCTGTGCCTGCAGTTGCAGTGCGTGGACCAGGCGTCAGCACACCTGGCCACAGTCGCAGCTCTGTTCTGAACTCCCCATGTGACCTTGGATAAAAATCCCTTTATCTCTCGCGGCTCTTGTCCTCTCCTGTAAAAGGGAACAGTGGGAGGAGAGGCCCTGCCATCAGTGTCCTCCCGTGAAGGGCAGGCTCCGTCCAGCCCTTGCAGCGTTACTGCCCCAGAACCTGCTCCTCAGGGGCCCCCACAGGCCCCCACAGAGTATAGTGGCAGCAGCCGCAGCTGTGAGCTAAAACTCCTTTCTCTGTGCTTCCGAACACAGCTTGGTTTATTGTTTTAAAGGCTGTGGCAGGTTTGCTTCCTAAATCTCCTTGGCTCAGGCTGTGATGGAGTCTGTGCCCTCTTAGCAGGGACGCCAGTGTTGAAGCTGGCATGTGCTTCTGAGACGCCCCCCACCCCTCTGCCTCTGATGTTTCTGTGATACCACATGCCCCTCCTGTTGCCCCAGAGCTAGGCAGGTGAAAAGCAGCTACTATACGCATGTTTCAGAAGGAGACTCTGAGGCTCAAGACCGTGACTTGCTCCTGGTGGCACAGCCAAGGCCTTGTAATTACGCCTATGGCTCAGTTCAGAACTTTGCCCACATACCCTTTGGGGAGTAAAGAGAGCTAAATACATAGGAGACCCCAAAGGGAGATGATGTCTAGTGCCAGCTTGCCAGTTGGGTTCCAAGGTCCTTGACTAATTGTCCCCCAATAGAGCGGATTAAAGCCCTTAGAGCCAATAGCCATCCACAGTAGGGTGTGGCATCCTAGGCCCCCCTAAGGCAGACCCCCCACAGAGCAGGCCCAGGGCCTTGCCCTGGTTTGTCACATCTCCAGGAGTGGCTGGGCAGTAGCTGGACACATGTGGGGGTCTGCAGGGGATTGAGTTTTGGTGTTGAGTCGTGAACCACAGACACTGTGAGGCCAGCCCCTTGTTGAATGGCTAAATTGTCTGTGTGCTTGATTAGGGGTTGGAGACGCTAGTCGGGCTTCTTCCCAGAGACACGTGTCTGGCACCCCCTCAGGCTCCTTGCCACCAGAGCTCAGTGGCTTTTCCCCCTGCGTCTGGTCAATGTACATTTGAGAGAACTCAGGCAGCAGGAAGCAGTGTTGGCAAATCTATTTAGCAGCTGTTACCAGGAACGGTAATTTTGTGCAGCCTCTTGTCCTCGGTTGTGGTAAATAACAGATAATGACATTTCCAGTTGGTGGTGTGGCCGGGCCGCGCACACACGGGTCTCACCTCACCGGCTGCGCCCCGCAAGCTGCCACGCTGGGGAAGGCCTGCGAATCTTCCTTGCTCTCCAATCACCCGTGCTTCCTGCTGCAGCCTTTCCCACGTGCCTGTTTGCTGTTCAGCGACCTTAACTGAAGGTGGATTTAGCCAGTCCTTCTGTTCCCCCTCAGAAGGGCATCAGAGCCCCTGTCCTGCTGGTGGGGGCAGCTAGAAGTGAGGGGGAGGAGAGGGAGCCAGCTTTTCTCCTGAGGCTCCCTTTAGCGCGGGTCTCCCAACCAGGAAAGAAATCAGGCCTTTCCAGAGACCCCTCTGCTCAGGAACCATATCTGCCATGCTGAGTTTCCAGACACAGACTGGAGTGTAGTTTGCGCCCACCAGGGAGTGAGGCCTGAGCACGTGGATGCCCCTGCAGCGCCTCCCCACCCGGCAGCTTGCTGCCTGTGGTGGAGTCTCATTTGCTTTCCAGCTCATTCTCTGCTCCTCTGCTTGTTCATCTTGCTCAGGTGCAGCTCTGACCAGTGTGCTCTGCCCTCCCCCTGAAGTCTTCAGTGGCTCCCTACTGCCTACATAATGAAGTCTAATCGCCTCTACCTGGTGTCCAGGGCCCTCAGTCTGTTCCCTAGGTATAAGCTGCTGACTTGAGCAGCATCAGTGAAAAGCCCGGGCTGGGAGCTCTGAGGCCTGAGGGTCTGGCCTGACTGCACCTGGCCCCGACCTGTCACCGCTCTCCTTGGAGTTCTGTTCCTGCACATCACCGGGGTCCCTAATTAATCACTAGTGCTGCTGCTACTAGAATGTTAAGAAACCTGAGGCTGTTTGTCTAGTCTACTGTATTTTTCAATAAAAAATCAAAAAAAAAAAAAAAAAAAATCAGGCCCACGACAGGTATTTTCTGGCTTCAGGGATATTTACTATGTCCCAGGCACTGGAGGGGGCACAGAGAAGAGAGAGGATATTTTCACATAAACTGACGTTTTGAGAGTTTTGATGATCCTGGAAAGTCAGAGAGGACAGTGCTGACCTCTGGAATGGGTGGGGCTGCCAAAGGGCTGAAATGTCCCTTTCTGAGTTGGTGGGGGGAGTGAGCTGGGATGTGTAGAGGGTCTCCTGACTTTGGCCGGGGTGGGGTGGGGGACCTATGCTACCTTGGCTTTTGGTGGACCCTGACTGGCCCTCTCCAGTCTCCCCAAGACTTTCCCACTTGTCACTCCATTCTCTTTGGCCCGGCAGTTCAAGTTGGATGGTTGGCTGGCTGCATCCAGCTTCAGGCCCGTGGTTATGTGCTGGGTCCCCTCCCGCCTCCCCCAGGTCCTGGCCCCCGTGCAGGCCCCTTTCCTTTCTTATGTTCTCCCCCTCCACCAGCTCCATCCCTAAGAACCGAAATGCTCAAGTCTCCTTCAGCTTAAACACACATTTATTAAACACCTACCGTGCGCCAAGACCAGTTCAGGTCTGGAGCTACCTCAGGGGTAGGCAAAGTGTTGGGCCTCTAAAGTGCCGTTCTGGCACTGGTGAATCGATAACAGACAGCCCACAGATCAATGTAAAAAGTTCATTGATCTACAGTGCCTCCCCTTGAGTTCCCAAGCTTCAGCCAGCACCATAGGCTGGCCCTCCCTCTTCTCTGTCACCTGGCTCTCCCCCCAAGCTCTGGCCTGGGTAACAACTGCTGCTGTAGCTCTTCCAAGGGAGTCCACTCACACTGCAAATATCAGTGTGGCCAAAGCCGAATATTTCACCTGCTGCTCGTCCCCACTCTGTTAACATCACCACCGTTCATCCTGTTGTCTGGCTGGCAGCCTCAGAATAACCCAGAGTCCTTCCTTTTCCTCACCTCCCATACCCAGCTAGGAGCTGGAATTCCACAGGCATCTCAGAATGTTCCAGAAAAAGAGCTTCTGCTGAGAATACACAGGACAAATTGATCCGGAGAGAGTGATTGAATCCATATTCTCAGCAGAGGCACTTTGTCTCTAGCCACCCTAGGCCCCAGATCTTTATAGAATCCCAACCCCATTGGCACATTGTGCTTGTCACTCAGCCCCTCCCTTCATTCCTAGCCAATCACACGCCAGGCACCTGCTAAACTTGGGGATTTAGATACCGGTAACAATGTCCTTTTTCTAGACCAGCTCCATCCCTGGAGAGACAATTTCCATATGATGCATCAGCTCTCCTCTCCTGACATTTCACTGTGGGAGTACACAGGAGGGAGTGACGAGTGCTTGGGGTGGGGTGGGGTGGGAGGTCACAGGTGAGTTGTATCTGAAGGAAACGTAGAAGGTCACTAGCCATGAGGCACAGCCTAGGCAAAAGCATGGAGGGGTGGAAATACGTTGAGTGTCAGGAGAAGACAGTAAAGCACGGGGGACGTGCATGGTGGGCTTGGTGAGGCTGGAGAGTTAGGTGGGGGCCCGGGAGGAAGGTTCTGGTATACAGGTGCATCCGTTTTCTTGTCTCCCTGCCCCTCCGCCTGTGAGCCTCACATGTTCTCGGCCTAGTCCAGGGCCTGATAGCAGCAGGGCCTTGGGAAGTGTTGGCTGAATGTTCCTGCTATCACTGGCCCTGTCTTGCAACTAATGTTGCTGCCCACCAAATTCCAGGGGAAGGGATCGTGTAAGGTTAACCGGAGCCCCCTGCCTCACCTTCCCACAGAGATTTCAAGCTTCCACAAGCAGGGCAGTGACGTCTGTGTCTTTGAGGTCAGCCCTCCCCAGACTGGTCACATGCCCCAGAATTGTAGAAATTCAGAGCGAGGATCTTCTCAGCAGACCTGGCCAGAGGTTCCTTGCATAGCCACTGCTGACTGCAGTGAATGCCTCCCTCCAAGGTGTGGCTTTCTGATAGCCCCCAAGGAGCCAGGCTCACTTGTAGCCATTAACTCAGGGGCTCCTGAGATGGACTCGGCAATTTCAGGACTCTGGACATGAGGACAAAAAAAAAAAAAAAAAAAAAGATCCACCCTCTTCCTTGGCTGTGGCTGTGAGAAGTAGGCTCCTTTATCAGGGCTTGGGTCTGGTTACTGCCAGATGGGGCAGGCATGCCCCTGGGTGAGAAATAGTGGAAGTCCCAGCCTCAGGGCTTCGGGAAACAGAGGTTGGTTGTGCAACCAGGACTGGTCTGGTAGACTGGAGCTGGCTTTGTCTAGCTTTCAATTCCCTGCATTCACCTTCCCGGCATGGCTAATGTCTGTTTCAGAAAGTGGGTTGCCGTTGTCCATAGGATACCTCCATCCACTTGCTCTCTCCCAGTGACGACCGTTTCCTAAGCCCCATAAGCATCCTTCTCAGCAAGTGTGGGGGTCATAGAGAACATGGGTGAGAGGCAAGATCGGGAATAGGACCTCAGTGCACCCTCCGCTGACTATCCTTGTATGACCCTGGACAAATTACCCAACCTGTCTGCCCCAGGCCCATTGTTGTTAAATGAATAATCTGTGTAAAGCACTCATGCTGTGCCCAGCACACGGTACGTGTTATATGAACTCTTGCTTTTATTATTATGGACTGGGTCCCCATCCTGGCTCTGCCGCCTCCTCATTACATGGGCTAAGCCAAGCTACTGAACATTTCTGGGCCTCCGATTCCTCATCCATGACGTTCAGATCATAAAACCTTCTTCAAGGGGCCATTATGAACATAAACGAGATTAAATGTGATAATGATTATGTG